>NC_136507.1:58492526-58552526 GCF_053919585.1 Euprymna scolopes | reverse complement strand
TATAATAATTCTCAAGAGAGGTAAATATCTGAAGAGTACGTGACTAAATATGCAGCAAAAACATAATTTTGCAGACTTGTTAATCGGAAAACAAAACAATATTGTAATGGATACCTTTTGAAAGTAATAAAACACTTTTACAATGAACAATATGGAATCCATTTCCCTTTTAAGGAAATTACACAAATAAGAATGCCGATATATTTATAAATAGACAAAACAAATTCTAGATACGAAACTAACATAGAATCAAAACAATATGGCTGGAACATGGTTGATTAGTCCAGAATAGAAAAAATAAATGTATGTATGTATATATTATGTTGTGTCAGGTCATGTCATATGCAACTGGTACCATGTAACCCAGTACTACCTGCATCATGGTTTGGTCACCGGCGACTAAACTGGTTCCCCCACCAGACTTGTTTGGTGAGGAGGGTGGTTAGTCTCCCTGAAGGATTAAAAACAAGACATTCCAAAGGGCGAATGAACCCTTTTTCGGGGTCAACGGCCAACTAGAACCATGTGTGTTTGTGTGTATGTATGTGTGTGTTGGGGTGGAGAGGGCTCCTGTAAGCCGTGGTGAAGGCAACCTTTCTAGGAAAAGCAAATATCTGATTTAAAAAACCATAAAGCGAGAGACCAGTACCCGCATTAAGCTGGTCTGCAGTTTAACTTGTTGCTGGATCTCAACATTTTGAACAGAGAGAGAGAGAGAGAGAGAGAGAGAGAGAGAGAGAGAGAGAGAGAGAGAGAGAGAGAGAGAGATTTATCTGTCGTACAAAGCTAAGACTCTGTAACATCATCTGTGTATAGATACTCCCTCAAGCATTTGTCTATAGAAGTGGTCCTGTGGCGATGGAAAAGGTGTGACGCGTGGAGGCTTGAAATGCTGGAAGCATGTAATAATTGATCTCAATGACCGTCTTCAGTGTCATGCCTGCTTTAGCATTTGAATTTCAGCGGTAGAACTAAAAAAAAAGTCATTTTTGGGCTCATGGACTTTAAGTGTCTGAGGGAGTGGCACTCGTCTGAAAAGACGTTGCAATCATCATCATCATGTATGTATGTATGTTTTTGTATACAGGGTGGAAGTGTGAGATTGGCACCCTAAGGAAAACAACACCACAGTTTTATTTTAAAACTTTTATTGAAAAAGAGGGATAGTTTAACAAAGGAAAGTGAAAGAGAGAAGACAAGGCGTATGTAAGAATAAATAAATAAAAATGATTAAAAAAGAAAGTGGAAAAAGAAAAAGAAAGAGAAAGAGAGAGAGATATATATAAAGAAAACGAGAATATATATATGTGTGTGTGTGTGTGTGTGTGTGTGTGTGTGTGTGTGTGTGTGTTGAGAAAGCTATTAAAAATAAATTGTGCCCAAGTATGTTTTATGTTGCCTGTAACATGGTACAACAATAACATATGAAAATTTATTAGTTAGAACCGAAGTTATGTGTGGGTGAGTAATAGAAAGAAAATGAAAGAGAGAGAGAGAGAGAGAGAGAGAGAGAGAGAGAGAGAGGATAGAGAAAAAAATTGAAAGATGATTAGATGCAGGAAAGCGAGAGAAATACGTGTATGTAAGAATCTAATATATAAAAAACAGAATATGGAAGAGAATTAAAAAGACAGAGAAAGAAAGAACGAAAGAAAGAAAGAAAAAGATGGAGAGAAAGAAAAAGTCAAGGAAGAGATAGAAAAAGAAACTACATAATTAGCAAATTCAAATGTTCGACTTTGTATAAAGCATCGCTGTACACCGAGGCGTAAAAATTTCAATAGCTTCTTTTTAGAACAGAGAGAGAGAGAGAGAGAGAGAGAGAGAGAGAGAGAGAGAGAGAGAGAGAGAGATTGACAAGTGGAGAAAGGGACGAGAAAAGTGGTTTTTCAAAGAGAATGAAAACGTGTCTGCACCCCATCACACCCTCTCCATCCCCGCACAAAACAGCTAACCAAAACGGCGTTTTCCCGCCAGCGAAAAGACGGTTTTACCAGACAATAGACAAGACGGCGATTTTTCCCCTCGCGGTCAGTTCTCGACATCGTTCCAGGCTTCAAAGAGACCGCGAGACACTGACACTCGGAGCAGCACCCTTTTTCAATTGTTAAAAGGTGTGGGTGTACAGTCAAGTTGAGGAGATGGAGTCAGCAAGGCGGCTGAAGAGAGTGAGAGAGATTATGGGAGTGGGAGATAAGCAATGTGAGGAAGTTCAAGAGAATAATAAGGCATTTGGTATTAATAGAAAGGCGCGAACTACATATAAAATAGTCCCGAAAAGTATTCACTGTTTAATTAATAATATTAGACTTTTTAGCTTAGTAAAAACCGGAAAAAAGTTATAGCACGTTGACTGAGAATGAGTGCTTTATGCAAAATAGTTGAATATGGTAAAATGTGTGCTTATTTTTTCGAACTTTACATCGAACTGATACCATGATACTTAGTTCACTACGTCGTATCATTACAAAGGGCCATAAAAGATTTCAGTCAGATTGGCACAGTAGTTTCGAGAAAAAGTGGAATTGAATACTAATCGCCATTAACGCTTACTAACCTTCACCTTGACATCGAACCAATACCATGATACTTAGTTTGTTGCGCTCCATTATGAAAAAAGACCATGCAAAATTTCAGCCATTATTTTCGGAGGAAAGGTAGAACAAACAAACAGGCAAACAGACCAAGAGAAATACATTATATATAGATTAAATCACGTTCCTGAACTTTTGAGATGAGGATTGGTTATTCGTATTCGTATCATTCTGACGATTGTTCTCATCTTTTGTGTTATTTTCACAACGTTTCGATCGATGTAACCTCCGACCTTCTCCAGTTGTGTCTTGTCGAAGTCGGGAATGTTTCTGCCAAATCCAGGAATGTTTCTGTCAAACTAGGGATTTGGACGGAATTTCGAACGGAATCGGGGTAGCATGCTCTTGTTCCGTCAGCCATTACTAGATAAAGATTCTAAGTAATTCGGAATTTTTGAGATGAGGATTGGTTATTCATATTAGCATCTTGAGTTTCATTTTCACAACGTTTCGGTCGATGTAACCTCCGACCTTCTTCAGATGTATCTTGTCGAACTCGGGAATGTTTTTGTCAAACTCGGGAATTTGGACGGAATTTCGAACGGAATCGTTTTTGTAATACACGGGGGAAGCATGCTCTTGTTCCTTCAGCCGTGACTGGATAAAGATTCTAAGTAATTCGCAATTGTATTTTTCGGTCGTGCATACTGAAAATGAAATCTTCAACCTTTAGAAGAATATCACTTTCACAATTTATTTTTCCAAGTACTTTAACCACAGCGTCACAGGTTCTTGCGGACAGTTCGAGTACGAATTTTGAGAACCATAAACCTATTTTATTTCTAGTTGTAAATATCACTATATATTACAATATATGTTACGGTATATACAAAAATTTATTAGTTAAACAAAAAATACAATGTTCAAGGTAATTTCATTAATCCATTGATTAACGGAATTACTTTGAATATTGTATTCTTTGTTCAAATAATGAAATTTTTGTTTGGAAAAATTATATTTTTATTAATGAAATTGAACTATAAAAACTGTACATTTTTAATTTGCTCTATCTAGTATATTGAGGAATTTTATTTGGTTGGGATGTTCTTATATAAAAATATTACCTCCCAAAAATATTTTGTAAAACTTAAGACTACAAGATTTATCGATCTTTGATCTCATTCATATCATCATTATGATATATATATATATATATATATATATATATATATATATATATATATATATATATATATATATATATATATACGTAAAGTATGCATTAATCCTGAACGAAGAGTAAAACCCGTGTACATGATTTCTAAGTAGTTTTACATCTCCGTGGGTAGAGGCAATTAAAAATTTTAAGTATTTTGAAACAATGACACTGTTTATGATACTTTATTTTAGCCGGTCGATGAATAACTCCATTTGATTGGCTGAAATTAAGGGATCCGAAAAGAAAGAACGAGAACGAAATACTTACGCGTGTGGTGAGAGTATCTCATATGGAGGATATCACAGGCGTGTATGTAATGATACAATGTTTTCTCTATTAAATCTTGTGGCTCGTAACCAGTTAACTGAGCAACCCTGTGGGAGAAAAAGGAAAGAAAAAAAAAACGTGAAGAAAATTTTGAACCGGAAGTGTAACGCAATCATGACGACGACGCATGCCTATTGTGTACAGATCCCACTTCTCTATCTATGTGTTGTTCTTTTCCTTTCTCTGTTTCTCACTTTATTTACATCTATATACATATAAAAATGTAATTTTTGGTTCGTTCAAAGTTTATACAACTATATTTCTACATTAACAATTTATTTGAAATTTTCAGACAACCCATCTTTAGAGTTGAGGGATGTTTTTATGTTATTAAAATAAATTGACATCGCCAATTATTTAAATATTAAATAAAATAAATATATTTTCCTAATCCGTTAGTGTGAACCTGTTTTGTTGATAGAACTGAACTTCCGGTTCGATTCATTTCACACCCACGAATGGACGAAACTAACCCTGTGGGAGAAAAAGGAAAAAAAAAAAAAAAAAAAAAACGTGAAGAAAATTTTTAACCGGAAGTTTGAAAATTTTGAACTAGAAGATTTTTGAACCGGAAGTTTGAAAATTTTGAACTAGAAGATTTCATTTTCTGTTTACTCGATAAGTAAAAAACAAAACATAATTCATTTGTTTATCTTCCAAATGTTTTAATTTAAACATTTTTTCTTTATCATATCAAGCAAAAAAAAAAAAAAAAGTTTGTCGCTTGCTTTTTGAGTCGAAGTCCTTTTTTTTGTTTTTTTTTATTTTTTATTTTTCGATATAAGAAAATATGAACTTTTTATTATTATTAACACTATTGTTTGGTAAAAGTACAGTTTTTTTTTCGAATAAATTTTACGGATTGGTAACTTGCTAAAATAATATTTGGTGCTAATGAAGAGAGTGGTCCGAGCTATTTTTTAAATCGTATTTCCAGGTTTAATTAAAGTTTTATTATATGTTTTTTTTTATTCAATTGTAAGGTTAAAATACAGATCAGGTACAAAACACCCTCCTCTCCCCATGTTAAGAATGGCTTTTTAAATAATAACGTTATTACTTCAGCATGAGTACCGTACTTCACCTAACAATTTAATAAACAAAACATGGTACTTATGCAGAGAAAGTACCGTGCTAAAATAATAACGTTATTTAGAAAGCCATTCTTAACATGGGGAGGACGTTTTGTAACTATTCTATACTTTCAACTAACAATTTAATAAACAAAATATGGTACTTATGCAGAGAAGATACCGTGCTGAAATAATGCTATTAAGAAAGCCATTCTTAACATGGGAAAGGGAGGGTGTTCTGTAACTATTTTATGCTTTCACCTAACAATTTAATAAACAAAAATAGTACTATCGTTATTTAGAAAGCTATTCTTAACATGAGGAGGGAGTTTTGCATCTATTCTATACTTTCACCTAACAGTTTAATAAACAAAAATAGATAGTACGTATGCATAGAAAATACCGTGCTGAAATAATGTTATTTAGAAAGACATTCTTAACATGGTGATGGTATTTTGTAACTATTCTGTCCTTTCACCTAACTATTTAAAAACAAAACATGGTACTTATGCAGAGAAGCTACCCTGCTGAAATAGTGACGTTATTATTTAGAAAGCCATTCTTAACATGGGAATAGGGGTGTTTTGTAACTATTCTGGACTTTCACATGACAATTTAATAAACAAAAGTTAAACTTAAGCAGACAAGGAACAGTACTGAAGTATTAACATTATTTAGAAAGCCATTCTTAACATGGGGAGGGAGGATTTTTTTAACTATTCTGTACTTTCGGTGCTAATGCAGAGAGTGACCGCGCTATTTTTTAAATCGTATTTCCACGTTTAATTAAAGTTTTATGATATGTTTTTTATTCAATTTTAAGGTTTAAGTACAGAATAGGTACAAAACCCCCTCCCCATGTTAAGAATGGCTTTTTAAATAATAACGTTATTATTTCAGCACGGATCACTCTCTGCATGAATACCGATTAATGTTTTGTTCTTAGCTTTTTTACTGTATTTTTTTTGTTTTTTCTTTTAAGAAAACCTTTTTAACAAAAATTGAAAGTACACGTTTTTTCTTTTCTTTTTTTGTTTTTACAAAAGTTGTTCTTATATAAGAAAATATGGATGCTTTTTCTTTATTAAAGAAATTGGGTACTCGTGCATCTATTGATCCGTGCTGAAATAATAACGTTATTATTTAAAAAGCCATTCTTAACATGGCGAGAATAGGGTGTTTTGTAACTATTCTGGACTTTCACCTAACAATTTAATAAACAAAAATTAAACTTAAGCAGACAAGGAACAGTACTCTGTATTCTGTACTTTCGGTGCTAATGCAGAGAGTGATCCGCGCTATTTTTTAAATCGTATTTCCACGTTTAATTAAAGTTTTATATGTTTTTTTTATTCAATTGTAAGGTTAAAGTACAGATTAGGTACTAACCCCCTCCCCTCCCCATGTTAAGAATGGCTTTTTAAAATAATAACGTTATTATTTCAGCACGGATCACTCTCTGTATGAATACCGATTAACGTTTTGTTTCTTACCGTATTTTTTTGTTTTTTTAAGAAAACTTTTTTAACAAAAATTGAAAGTGCACGTTTTTTCTTTTCTTTTTTTACAGAAGTTGTTTTTATATAAGAAAATATGAATGTTTTTAAAGAAATTGGGTACTCATGCACTTATTGATTCGTGCTGAAATAATAACGTTATTATTTAAAAAGCCATTCTTAACATGGGGAGAAGAGGGTGTTTTGTACCTATTCTGTACTTTAACCTTACAATTGAATAATAAAAAAAAAACAGTAAATTTTTAGATTAGGTCCACCTCCACAATTTTCTTTTAAATGACGACTTTTGTAGGTTTTCGACTATGCTGAATACGGAAATCGCATTGAAATTTTGCAGAAATAAGTAGTTATCGATATATTAAAAAATTGTATACTGCATTGTAATCTCTGGCAGCAATCTTTTTACACGCTTGCGCGCGTCATAAACAAATCTACGCGCGTAACAAAGATGGCCGCCAAAGAATACAATGCATAAAACAACTATCTATATCTCGATAACTACTTATTTCTGCAAAATTTCAATGCGATTTCTGTATTCAGCAAAGTCGGAAACCTTGAGAAGTCGTCATTTAAAAGAAAATTGTGGAGGTGGATCTAATCTTAAAAAATACCAAAAAAACATAAAACTTTAATTAAACTTGGAAATACGATTTAAAAAAAAATAGTGCGGATCAGTAAGTGCATTAGCACCCATTAATCGACTAACGTGACCTTATTGCCAAATAAGGTTCGGCTACAATATTGAACGCGCCGTTCACATTGTTTTTTTTTTTTCAAATTAAATTCAACTTTCCCAATATCTTTTTATTTTTTATAATTTCACAATATCTTTTTTTAATAATAAATTGGTAGTTAAAAAAGCACAGAATAGTTAAAAAACACAATCCTCTCTCTATGGTAAGACTGGCTGAAAAAAATATTAGGTACTCATGTAGAGAGTGATCCGTGCTGAAATAATAACGTTATTATTTAAAAAGCCATTCTTAATATGGGGAGGGGAGGGTGTATTGTATCTATTCTGTACTTTAACCTTACAATTGAATGAAAAAACATATAAAACTTTAATTAAACTTGGAAATACGATTTAAAAAATAGCGCGGATCAATAAGTTCATTAGCACCAGAAATTGTTAGATGAAATACAGAAAGGTTTCTACCAAGAAAACCATTATTTTTTTTTGCTATTCTTACCAAGGGGAAGGGATGGTGTTTTGTCACTATTCTGTGCTTTCAACTAGCAATTTATTAAAAAAACAAAAGGTAAATTTTCGCATTAGGTCCACCTCCACAATTTTTAACATGGGTAGGTTGGGGGTGTTTATTCTGAAAGCCGTTCTTAACATGGGGAGAATGGTGGTATTTATTCCAAAAGCCGTTTTTAAAAGGCGAAAGACAGGTAAAAGGTTAAAACATGTGGTTAGGCATGGGTGTTGTTTATTCCGAAAGCCGTTCTTAATATGGGGAGGTTGGGAGTGTTTATTCATGGCCGTCAGTGAATTATAGTGCATAGTACAGGTCTTTATATCTCGAAAACTAATTGCCTCTGCAAATTTTAAATGGGATTTTCTTATTCAGCATAGTCGAAAATTGTGGAGGTGAACCTAATGTAAAAAAATACCCTCCCCACAAAAAAGATATTGTGAAATTTAAATTTAAGCGCGGTACTAAAAATAAAATTAGACAGAAAAATACACCTTTGGGTTTGTACTTGCACAAAGACTTGAAAAAGTTGTCAACAAAAACAAATATATAACAAGTAAATATTTTCAAAGGCAAGATAAGTTACTTTTCTACCTAATTGGATAATTTTTAGTGTTTTTATTGGGTTTGTACTACTAATTTTTAGTGTTTGTACTACTGTACATATAGATTCGAAAAAGTTGTCAAAAAATAAATGTATAACAAACATTATCAAAGGCAAGATATGTTACTTTATCACCAAAATGGATAATGTTTTTGTTTTTTTAATGTAAAATGTTTATTCGGCTCAAAAAACACAGCGTTTACTTCTATATTTGAAAATTAGAAATGGCGGCAGATGTGTTAAACACATTAAGTTATGGAAAATGAGTTAAAACTCAAAAACTATACAAAATACTGTTAAAAACCACCGAATACATGTCTGCCTATGTCACGGTAACATATATTGAGTGAGTTCCTGACAGTATTTTGCATAGATTTTTAGTTTTAACTCATTTTCCCAAACTTAACGTGTTCAACTGCCGCCATTTGTATTTTTCAAATATACAGATAAACACTACATGTTTTCGAACCGATTAAACATTTTACACTAAATAAAAACACTAAAATCTTATCCAGTTAGGTAGAAAAGTAACTTATCTTGCCTTTGATAACATTTATTTGTTATATTTATTTTTCAACAACTTTTTCGTTTCTGTGTTTAGTAATACAAACCCGTTTTATTTACTATAACGTTTAGTCGGCTCGAAAAATAGTGTTTATCAGCGTATTTGAAAAATACAAATGGTGATGGATACTGTTGATGATGTTAAGTTTGAGAAAATAATTTAAAACTAAAAAGAATATACAAAATACTATCAGAAACCTACCGAATATGTCAGCCTATGTCACAATAGCATATAATCAGTAGGTGTCTGACACTGTTTTGTATAGTTTTTAACTGATTTTCCCAAACTTAACGTATTCAACAGAGTCCGCGACCATTCATCTTTTTCAAATACATAGATAAACACTGAGTTTTTTGAGGCGATTAAACATTTTACATTAAATAAAAACACTAAAAAATTATCCAGTTAGATAGAAACGTAATTTACCTTACCTTTGCTTTCATTTATTCGTTTTTGGACAATTTTTTTGAATCTGTGTATAGTAACACCCCCCTTTCCCAAATATTAATTAAAAACTCACATTTTTGAATACAATAAAAAAAGAAATCTATTTAGCGTTTCAACGTTTTAGCAACTTTCGGCTTAATCCACTGAATGTTGGTCGAGCCCAAGCCATGATTGATGGTAACTCCCGAGGATCCGGATCCAATTCTGCAAGAGTACCATTTTTTTTTTTCATTTTCGCCCTTTTTTTTTTTTACTTTTTGGAGTGGATTGCTTTACTAAGAATATAAGAAACATGCATTATCTCTTTTTATTAGAATTTTCCATTACACGAAATTAAGCCACAGCAACGCGTGGCAGGGTACAGCTAGTGTATATATATTTATCTATCTCCATCTAATGCAGCAGCCCTGTCGGTGGGGCATTAGAATACGCCGACTGCCCCCCTGCAGAGAGTAAAAGTCCCTCAATGGGGGTCCTGGATATGACCTTAAACTATATCCAGTGGTGAGGTCCCAGCTTGTGGGCTTTGGGGAGTGTGGAGCCACCCTTTAATTACCATTGCTCCCAGGTCCACTCTGACCCGGAGTGGTAGTACCTGTTAGGGTCCCAACTATGGGTTAAATAGAAACCGACGTGAAAACAACAAATATATTCTATTAAAAATTTTTTTTCTTCAAAATCTTTGGATTCGGCATTAAATAACCTTGAAAGGGTTGATATGCCGTAAAACAAAAACAACCAACCATTTAATGCAGCAAAGTTTGATATCACTTTTTGTCATCGTGCTGAATCAAGTATTTCTCTTCCAAAAAAGACGTCATTCTGCACGGATGTAAAATTTTGTCGTAATCGAATACGCCTGAATTATTAGGTAAGGTAACCTCAGGCAACGCATGATAAAACAGTCCCGCTGAGTCTGACCGAGGGACATCATTTCTAAAGACACGAGGGCCCGTCGTAGTAAACAAATAACAAATAAAAAATAAAAATAGAAGTGAAAGGAAATGACTGATTGTATTTTAAAAGTTTAAAACATAATAATAAAAATAGTACATGAAATAAATGCGGATGAATGATTAAGAAAGTGTGAAATTAGGTTTTAAAAGATGAAACTATTTTTGAGTTCAAAAGCGTCGGTTTATTTACTTGAGAATAGAGTAAAATGTCAAACAGTAGCACCACGAAATAAACAGTAAAAAAAAAACAACGACAAAAAAAAAAAAAACAGAAGTAAAAAATCGATTAACTATAGGAAAATAAGAACAAAATATATAGGGTGGAACGATACAATTTTCGCCCTAGAAAAGACGGCATAATTCCATTTCCCTTTGATTAAAACCGTTTTTTTTTGTTGCAGAATTTCTACTAGTTGGCTAGCTGTGTATAAATCCTAAGAGCAATAGGAGCCTTCTATCATATCTGAAAGTAACACTATGTTCAACGAGCGTGATTGGAGATGCGGCGCCGTACAATTTATGCTTTCTACCGATTCAAGTTATGACAACAGGACCATTGCCAGCACCCTCAAAATGCATCGCCGAATTGCCATGAATAACAGGGACATGCGCAGGATGATGAATACAAAGTTTCTGGCTACGGTTATGGTCTTTGGTGTGGTTTCAAGTAAGAGCCACAGCATGCCACCTTACATCTTTGAAGTCAGCTTGAAAGTTTATACCAAAGTGTACCTGGTGATCCCCTGGTACAATCATGTTATCGCTGGCAGACCCTGGGTGTGGAAGCAGGACTCGACGCATGCCCACAAGTTCAAAGACACCCAGGCTTGTCTTCAGAAGACGTGCTATGACTTTATATCCTTCTCTCACTGGCCACCCCCTCCTCCCCTGACCTGAACCCGCTGGACTATTTCGTTTGGTAATACGTCAAGAACATCACCAACATGACCTCCCACAACACCAAAGCGAGCCTGATCGCCGCCATCTGCCGAGTATTCGTTGAGCTCTAGCCGACGCTTGTGGAAAAGGCATGCTACCAGTTCTGAAACCGTATTTAGGCGGTGATTGAAGCTGAAGGCGGATACATTGAATAGATGTCAGCTCTATTACTTATTCAAGTTATCTAAATTGATTTTTTTCAATAAAACTTTTAAAATAAAACTGTAGTGTTTTTCTTCAGCATGACAACTTTATTGTTCCCCCCTGTATAATCAAGGTACGTACACTAAAAATTGAAATAAGGTATTTACACTGACATAACGTCGAATGACACTTTACCAGGGAACTTTATGTATGCACATTTACAAATTCAATAAAAATATGTCTTTATGTAAAAGTGTTTATAATTTTTAATTAGTAAAAAATAAAAAGACATGTTCTTTTATATTTTAGGGACCGGAATATAATCATAATTTTGGTTTGAGTATTTTGCATATTTTTTATTTTTAAAAACAAAACTATTGTTTTTACTGTAAAGAAATATAACATTAGCATGATTTGGTATTATTTCGATTATTCGGACTACTATTCTCGGAATACCATAAATGAGTAGTTTTACAGCGATATGTTTGTTCATATTACATTAAAATTTCTGCATGTTGGTATAGTCAGGAAAACAGGCAGCAGGGGGGATTCCCAAAACTAGCAGTTCGAGACGCTACTAGAATAGAAAGCCTTCTACGTACCTGTACAGGGAAGAGATTCGATTTTATTGTCGGGTTGGTCGGGGGTACAATTACAGCAAGTTTGTTAGGGCATGCACAGGGATGTAATATTGTGACGATGGGATAAGTGGTTGGAGCTTGGTAGATACATAGGGATCTATGAGATACGAAATTCTTTTATGGGACGTGTTTAAAAGGGAGAGATTAATAAATTTCTCCAAGAACGGATACACTTATTAGCTACATGTACGCCAGTTAATAAAAATGGCTTATGCGTGCCCGGATGTTATGTTGAAAGAAAATACTCGCTTCCTATTGTAGTAATAGGAATTGCTTTGGAAGAGAATAATAAAATAATAGATGTCAGCATTCCCTGGTGAGGACGCCTCAAACGATAGATGATAAACTAAAACTAACTCCCCTTCCGAAGGAAGAAGCAATACCTTGGAGAATGGGATCGTAGTGTCAAACCAACCATACCTAATTATGAGAAAGGGCTAATGTAATGATTCAGGACAACCTCTAGATTAGTTTAAAATAAGGACAAAAATCGTACACTTCATGAACCCAAAGTGAAGCTCAGTATGACAACTAGCCGGAAACGGATGTGACGTTAAATATCGTATACTTACCTAGCATCTAAAAAAATGAGTTTCAAATCGAGGCTGGCTCGAAACATGAACATATTGTTGAACATTTTTATTTCAGTGACAGCGCTGGGCGGTAACGAGTGCCCGACGGCCACCAATCCGACGTTCTGGTAACAACCGTCATACGGGGAAATATCCATCGTGAACTGTTTGATCTTCAAGTAACCGCTGCAGTGAATGACCTGAAAGGCAGTAGAAATATATGAAGTCGGTATTAAAAAAAAACTTTGCCGGTTTGTAAGCCATTTTAGCAAAAGTTTTTTTTGTTTCAAGTTAAAAAAAAAAACAAAAAAAAAACAAAACAAAACAAAACAATTTTTCACAAAACATCATGAATAAATCCCTTCCAATTTGAATATCATCGCCGTCGTCGTCGTCGTCGTCGTCGTCATCGGTCCTGCTGCTTTTAATAGCGTCGGCGACCGCGGGTCTTCGAAATTGTAAACTCGTGTTAATCTCGGAAAGACAAGTAAATACGGTAGTTTCCAGTTGCTTTCAGTCTTAATTCGAGAGTGTCACCCCCCCCCCGTCGGGTTAAACATGCTCCCAAATATCAACCTGGAAATTTCTACGACTCGACACGGCACATACAGCGCTTAGCCTTCCGAAATTGTCACCCATCTAGTACTGGTCAGGATTATTGTTGCTTAACTTCGGTGATCTGTCGAAAACGTGTGTCAACGTGATTGTGCCGTGTGTGTGTGTGTGTGTGTATATATATATTTATATATGCATGTATACATGCATATATATATATGTGTACACACGCACACACACACACACACACACACACACACATATATATATATATATATATATATATATATATATATATATATATACGACTACTTCATTTAATCACATAAATTAATATACGAATATAATTTTATGTGTAAATTTTCAGTATTTACTTCACCAGTGCTCAATACAGAAGTAGAGCTAGGTATTAAGTTATGAAAATATATATGGCAATAAAGCTACACAGAATATTCCACGTTTCATTCCCGTGAGAATTCGGCAGACTTCTCACGAGAATGAAACGCGGAATATTTTGTGTAGTTTTATTGCCATATATATTTTTATTCATTTAACTTATTATATATATATATATATATATATATATATATATATATATATATATATATATATATGTTCTACTGATATTTTGTTTAATTTTGGATTTTTAAGTGATTATAGAGGTTTGACATTGTTGCAAGATAACCGCCATCTTTTGCGTTTTAGATAAACAAATTTGATACTCAAAGCATGCTTTAACAAAAAACAAAAAAAACTTATCAAGGTAGACCTGTAACTTATTTTGTCTTTGGTAACATTTATTTTATTTTTTTAAATTTTTTACCAAGTTTCTCTTTTGCTGTTATTGTCAAAAAAATGACCGATTCTATTGTAAATCTGCTTTGACATAAAATTGCAATAAAAACAATTAAAATTACACATTTTAATTATTTAATTAGAATAAAACCAATTATAAATTAATTCTTTCTTACAGGATGGAACGATAAAATTTTCGCCCTAAAGAAAACAAAATTACAGCTTTCTTATTTTATTGAAAAAAATCAATTCAGGTAACTTGATTATGGAGTAGAGTTGACATCTATTCAATGTAGCCGTCTTCAGCCTTCAGCGATACGGGTCCGGAATAAGGAAAATGCCTTTTCTACAAGCGCCGGCGGGAGCTCAGCGAATCCTCGGGCGATGGCGGTGATCAGGTTGGCTTTAGTGTTCTTGGAGGTCATGTTGGTGATGTTCTTGGTGTATGACCAAACGAAATAGTCCAGCAGGTTAAGTTCGAGCGAGCAGGCGGGGTGGGCAGTAACAGAAGATTACAAAGATGTAGCACTTCTTCTGAAGCCAAGCTGGGTCTCATTGGACTTGTGGGCCGACGGCGAGTCCTGCTGCCACACCCAGGTTCTGTCAGAGGCCACTTGATGGCACCAAGGGATCACCACATCCAGGTGCACTTTGTTGTTAACTTTCAAGCCGACTTCGAAAATGTGAGGTGGCATGATGTGGCCTTCACTTTAAACTACACCAAAGACAATAATCGTAGCCGGAAAATTCGTTGAACTGTGTCCTCAAGCGTCGAACCGTCCGGATTTGCATTTTGAGGGTGCTGGCAATGGTCCTGTTTCCATAAATTAGATCGGTAGAGAGCATGAATTGTACATCGGCGCATCTCCGATCTCGCTCGTGGAACATTGTGTCAATATCAAACATGCTGAAAGGCTCTTATCGCTCTTGGAATTAGCACACAGCTGGCCAACTAGTTAGATGGTCTGCAACAAATAAAGAAAACTGGTTTTCATCAAACGGAAATTGAATCATGTCGTATTTTCTAGGGCGACAATTGTATCGTTTCATCCTGTACTAAATAATAACATTCTTAATACTCGTATCTATTAATCAAGCATACATTGAAGAATTGCTAATAATAGTTGAGTTGATTTGTTTTCATCATCATCATCATCATCATCATCATCATCATCATCATCATCATCATCATCATCATGTCGTTGTCGTCATTATTTTACGTTTAACGTCTATTTTACCTGGCATGTGTTGGCCAACTTTTAGAAATTGACTTCCCAACTATCTCTGACCAAGTCTTTATTTATCCCTCTTTTTTCTTAAATTCATCATTGTGGTCTTTTAATTAAGACCATACACTCTACTTCATGCGTCCGTACAGACTTTTTAGTTTTTTTTTAGAGGTACTAGAAATCTCACACAACAAAATCTGACCTCGTGTTTGAATTTACTCTCTTGAAGATGCATATAAAGAAGGACATTTTCTTTCTCTGCTTGATATTTTCTCTTTCTTTTGTTTGCATTTTTCTCATCCTCACTTGTCTCGTCTTTCTTGCACTCCACCTCTCTCTCTCCCACATCTATTTTTCTCTCCTAATCCGCCTCAATACACAACTGGCCAACTTACTCTACTTTTTATTCATCATATTCATCTGAACCATCTTCCTCTTTCTCTTCCTCTTTCTTTCTCTCTCAGTATATCTATCAGTCTCCTCCTCTCTCTCCCTTTATGCCTGTCCGTATTTCTCTGCCTCTATGTTTTCCAGTCGCTCTCTCTGTCTATATTTCTGCCCGTCTCTCTCTTTCTCTCTCTGTATGTCTACTACTCCCTCTCTATCTATATGTCTGCACAACTATTTCTGTATCTCTCACTCTCTCTATATGTTTGCTAGTCTCTCTGTCTTTCCCTCTATCTATGTATGTATACCAGTTTCTCTCTGTCTATATTTTTCCCGTCTCTCTATCTGCACATCTATTCTTTCTTTCTTCCCCCCTCTCTCTCTTTCCTGTCGTCTTTCTCTGAGAGTGTCCATTAACGAACCACGTGTAATGCCACCTCAGCCGGAAGACAATTTCGCTATTGCAAGCGCAGCAAAAACCTCTCTCGGCTTCTTTTCGCCTCGGGCTGTGAAGACCTCGACAAAACCTTCCAGCCAATCAACGACCGAGACGGCTACCACGAGAAGAAGAGTTGAGGTGGTAGCAGAGGTCGAGAAAACCGCTGTCACGTGATACAAGAGGTCACATTAATAAACCGAATTAGAAAGGAAAAGGGAAAGGAAACAAAAAAAGAGGAGAAATGGTAATACGTTCCAATTGGCGGACAATTGGCCCACTGCTTTCCAAAGGACTAATCCCCTACCACCGTCAGTAAGCCTACCCCATTGCATCCTGGAGAAACAAACGCTTTTAGCCCCGGGGGACATCCAAATCTACAACGTCTGCAGCGACCCACTCATCTTCTTATGATCTGTTTCTCTTTCCTTTAAACTCGAATAACAATTAAAACGCCGCCGATAACGATGTTAACTTTATTAGTTTTACGGTGGATTTTTTGGTTATACGGCATATCAACCCTTTCCTTAGGTTATTGTTATTGTAAATGATTAATTTCATACGGTTAATCAAGCACAAGTTTCTATTTTACCCATATTGACTATTGTGGAAATTCCACAGTAGCATCTTTCATTGTTGCTGGGCATTCTGTGGACGTTCAGCGTTAATGGAGCCCCCCCCCCGCGATATTATTGTAGCCCTTTTGTTAAAACTGTTAGAGTATTTATCTAAGTAATCTGGTTCATGTAATACCAGAATATATTTGGTTATTATCGTTTATCTCTGCCGGAACAAATACTACACTTTGATTCCGTCCCGAAGGCCAAGCATGAAAAGTAAGTATTTAACATAACACCATCTTTGATGTTACTCAATAACCGCACCTTTCGAAACTGAAACCGAAACAATACTTTTAAAAGAATTAAGAGAAAATATACCGAGTGCGTCAGGGATTGAAAGAAATACTTTATTTTTCTTCTAGCATGAATGTTATTTATGTTTATAATTCAGAATTATCAATTACATAATTACATTATTGTATCAGACACCTAACACATTAAGTTCAAGGAACTATTTTTTTTACGATTCAGTTGAAACTTTGTTTAATGACTGAAAAATGAATTAGAGTACACAAACTGAAAAAAATTATTCTATAAATAAGACATTGAGTGATGTGTTTTTGAAACCAAGAGATTATACATTCAAGATAAAATTTGCAAATTATGCTAAGGAGCAAAGCGGTTCACACAAAGAATTGTATTATACGTTAGCCACTAAGTTAGTACTACGGCATAATCACATTGGCACACCTGTTCTCGTTAGATCACCAAGTTAAGCAACGTTTATCTGGTCAGTACCAGATGGGTGTAATTTGGGAATACCAGATGCGTGACCAATGTTGGAATACCAGGCGCTGTATGTAGGAGGACGTTGACACCTCCCAGCAGGGGTTACAAAATTCCCTTTACCTTTCTTATGCGATGGTCATAAAACCGGTAGCAATAGACAGAGGATACTAAGCTAATCAGGGAATGCATAAAACTTAGGAACATCGTGATAGTTAGTCGTCGCAGAACTCCGAAAATGTGACAGTGATACATGTTCATTCACACAATTCTGAGGCAGCACGTTCAGGGCTGCATGTTACGGAGAGGTGTCCGGAGAATCGCCGAAACAGAATGAGTCAATCCCAGGAATAAAGTGACCTGTATTCATGGTGCCTGGAATGCGTCAATATTACGTCAATCGGCCAGGAAAGCTCACCGATATTAAAATGGGTTAGACCAAAACCATCAAAAGGACAATAAACAAAGCTGGCGAAAATAAGGTCATCAGGTCAATCGACACGGGAACTCTGACCCAGAGAGTTTTCGAAACAATAAACAAAGCTGGCGAGAAAAAGGTCATCAGGTAAATCGTCATGAATAAAAAAAAAAGAAGAGTGGAAAGACAGCGAGGAAAGACACAAGGCGACAAATACAGAGTTCTGGTGTCGATTGATCGGATTACCTTATTTTCGCCAGCTTTGTTTTTTTTTGTTTTTTTTTTACACAGTGATCACCACTTATCAAGGCCCGGAAGCCACTCAGGGATAAGGGTTATTGCAAGTACATTACGTTAGTGTGGAGATTTGATGAAGTGTTTACTTAAGGGGGCGGTTCATTAGGAATTTGTTAACATTGGACTTGAAGACATCCAAGTTGTAGTCCGGTGGGAAGCAGGCAGACGGAACAGAGTTCCACAGGCGTGCAGTTCTAAGAAAGAAGCCGGAACATGCAAAACACAATGCGGAAGGAGATCGCCGGTATATTTCTGCGCAAACAATAGTGTAATTATGTCGTATGTCTCCAGTCGCATGCAACTGGGGACAACTGTGAATTTCATACGCCTATGGAACTTCCTCCGAAGGAGGAAGCCTGTTAAATCCGCCTAGATTTAGTGCCGCAGTTTTGTTTCAATAAGTTAGTGGATTACTATTGGCAAACTCATATGTATAAGTTCATGTATCATCAAACAAATAGAATTTTTTCAAGTTTCACAATAATTTTTTAGAAGGTTCCAACAACTCTCGGAGAGAAGTTGTTGGATATAGATGATTTTTTTTTTCAGAATAACTATGCAGTAAGCATAATATATATTATCTTATAGATTTTAAAGAGAAATTATTTGGTGGCCTATTTATATGACAGTGATACCCGATGGGTTAAAATAGATATTTAGAAAGCAAGGAATCTTATACAATTTAGAATTTTTGTTAACCCCCAATAAATAAAGTCATCGTCGATTTGGACAGAAACAGTTTTCGGTTACTTACCTTGTATCCACCCGTCGTCAATCCAGCATTCCTTTTAGCCAAGACGCATTTCATTCGGAGGAAGAAAGATCGATCAATCTCGATGTCTGGAAGACAAATAAGATTCGCACGAGTTTAAAAATCGAAAAAATTATTTAGTCAATAAAACTGAAACACAATAATACATTGTTTACCTACAAATTTGTTATTCGGTGAGTTTAGATTTGTTAGCAAATATAATTATTAAATATCACACACACACACACACACACACACACACACACACACACACACACACACACATACACACACACATGTTTTAGAAAATAATTTATTCGAATTGAATATTTTATTTGAAATCTATATATCTATAAAAGTGAAAATGGCTCTCTGTGTGTCTGTGTGTGTACATTTCCCTACGAAATAACTCTGCACATTTTCGGTCTATTTGACATAAGGATTATTGAGATTGGGGAAAATATTTTTAATTCGTTTTGGGCCCAAAATTTGTCCGTCAAAGGGTCAAAGTTCAACAATTTGACCTTTGAAAACTCTATCAAACTCCGCCAATTTTGGGTCTAAACACTTGAAATTTTAAATGTAGTTTACTTGGACATGAATCAAACTTTTTATGTTGATTTAAGCCCCCCCACCCCCCCAAAAATTGTTAAAGTGTCAAAACTGTGGTCAAATTTATAAAAAAAATTTACCTCTTATATATATATATATATATATATATATATATATATATATATATATATATATATATATTCCATTTGCCGAGCGGTCTTTTTAATTTCGGAAGGCATATAATATAGAATGGCGCCGAAAAGTTGTTAGTCGGCCATATTTTACTCAAGCGCTTTCTATCGGGCATCCGATTGTCCCCGGGAGCAATTGTTGTTATTTACTTTTCCTTTTCTTTCTAACAACAACAATTAACCCTGACGACAATCGGATTCCTGATGGAATGAGTTTGAGAAAAATATGGCCGACCAACAACTTTTGGACGCCATTCTATATTATACGCCTGCCGAAATTAAAAAGACCGCCTGGCAAATAGAAAAGATATCCAACAATATTGGAAAAAGGAATAACTCTGTCGTGTTCAATCAAACGTGTCTTAATAACGATTGCTGCCAAAATATACAAATATATATATATATATATATATATATATATATATATATATATATATATATATATATATATATATATATATATATATATCATAACATATATAAACCCACACACATGTACACAACATGTATCACTAGTTAGTTGAAAATGCAAAAAGAGTTCGATCATAGGTTATACAATGTATATATATATATATATATATATATATAGTAATTTATAAAATATATATGGCGATTAAGCTACACTGAATATTCTGCGTTTCATCCACTATAGGATTCGTCAGGCTTATGCGCGAATTCTGTGGTTGTTTCTTGTTTTTATATATGTTGAGGATTTTTAGTTAGCCAATCAGCTTTCTAGTATCCACCGCGCCCCTTCCTATCAGCCAATGAGCATGCATTTTATCGAACAAAGGATCTGTTTTAGAACTAGCTTAGTGGTTTAAGGTAGACGTTTTCCTTTTTTTTATTTATATATAAATATACCTATGTGTACACACATATATAAAATACACACATATATAAAAACAAGAAACAACCACAGAATTCGCGCATAAGCCTGACGAGTCCTATAGTGGATGAAACGCAGAATATTCAGTGTAGCTTAATCGCCATATATGTTTTATAAATTACTAACTAGCTATACCTACGTATTGAGCACTTTTGAAGTAAATACTTAAAGTTTAAGCATAAATCTATACTTTCGTATATTAAGTTTATGTGAGTAAATGAAGTAGTTATATATATATATATATATATATATATATATATATATGTTATTTGTTTTTGTTTTTGCGATACGTTTTGAATGAATTCAAAAGTGCATTACCTAAATTCGAGTTGGGAATAATTTTACCTTTAACCAACTTGGTACCCCCACATGGGGAGCGGTATATTATTTTTAAAATCTAATTATCTACTGACATGTGTTTCGTCGTCTAGGACCATGTATGGTGTTATGTATGGTGTTATATATATATATATATATATATATATATATATATATATATATATATATATATATATATATATATATAAACACACACACACGTGTATAGTGTTTATTACCTTGAAGAATATGTGTATGATAAGCATGGGGTAGCGTTAACAGGGCGGTCATCTCATCATGGTCGGCAGGGTGGATATATTCATAAATGCTGTTACCCGTCAATTCCACCTGCAAAACAGTAAAAAAGAAAAAAGAAGAAAAAAAGAAAATGGCCATAGATTAGTCCATTAGTCTGATTCCGAAAACATGCATTTCTAGAATCAACTAAAAAAAGAAAAGGTAAAAATATTGTCAGGTGAGAATGATTTTGGTGAAGAGCGATGGGCGGCATGTTCGCTTCATACATTACAAATTACACTCGTTTAACTCAGGCAGGGGGTTAAATTATGTATGAATGACAATTAGAAAGCTGCTAAAGCTGAACCTTTTTGATCTATACATTTAAGTCATTTGCGTACTCGTGTCTATATGTATGTATCTATCCCCGTACATTATATATATATATATATATATATATATATATATATATATATATATATATGAATTGAAGATTAGCTCTATAAGAATAATTCGAAATTCACATGAATAAAATATCTTATTAAGTGTATTTTACGCTCGGGTAACGCCAAGCGGCCTTGCTAGTATAAGATATGCATATCTGTATACGTGCACCTGACAGACAGTTTCCCAACCTAGTATTTTACCTTGTGCTACATACAGCGCCTCACCTTCCTAAATGGTCACCAATTTGGTACTGGCCTCGCTTGATGTTGCTTAACCGGTGATTTGGCGAGAACCGGTGTTTCAATGTGAATGTTCCGTATTTGCAACTTGTTACAGATGGTCCAGTGAAGAACCTTACTACTGGATGTCAGGTGGCTCACACTTTTTGAGTTGTGTCGTAGAACCCGAACTTGTTGTCATTTTTGATACCACTCATCTTTTTAAAAGAATTTGTCATCAATCCTTAATCTTGGGCCGCCATTATAATCCTCTCCTGGTCATAATAGATCATTAGCCAGCCTATAGAGTTTTCTTTATTTATATAGACCTGTATGAATTCACCCAGAAAATAATTGGCAATCATTTGGTAGGCCTATTCTTCCGGTTCTTTGCGATGGAAGTTCAAGTATTTTTGGCGACTCTCTTGGACTACTTCCGGAACAGATTGTTTTCCGATTCTGTTTCATTTGTAAGACAGTCTTATCGAAAATGTTTCGCCTTTCTGGTGATGGATGTAGTTCTGCTGGCTTTTGTATCGTTATGTTTGTGTACGGTTTTACGGTTTGGATTTTGGGATATTTTCATCAGATATTACTCCGTGCCTACGATAGTTGCACGATGCTGATGGTCAATCTCTGTGAGACCCAGGCTCTTCTGAACAGATGTAGTCTAGACGGACATTGGTTTCTGTGTGTTTTTCTGTAGTGTTAAAATTTTCATCATTTTAGTGTCTAGTCTGTTTGTCTTTGTGGCTAGTCGACAATGCCGAAGCTGTATGTTATTACAAGTATGTCTAGTCGGTTAATTGCAGTGATTTTGTTTTTTGTTTGTAAGTTCTGTTTTGCAGATTTTCCTTATACAGCGTATATATATATATATATATATATATATATATATATATATATATATGTAAATATATATATATATATATATATATATATATATATATATTCACGATCATTATTTTCTCTCATCTTGACATGCTAACCCTTTTGTTCTTTAAAGATTGTAACATTGGGTATGGAGCAGTCAAACCAGCTGCCAACATTACCCTACTTTTTATTGAAACCAACCGAGAACTCTTTTTAGTATCCTCGCCGTTCCCTTAAGTGCAATTGTCTGGATCTCTTTTGAACTCGATCCACCAGAAATTATAGTAAGGTAGGACTTCAGGTTTTTCTTCATAAGCTGTGGCACCTATGATAACTGATATGATTGATATCTCCCTAAGATTCCAGTTGCTTTTCATATCATACATGAGACTTTGATATTTGGTCTGTTTTTCCCTTTCAGCTCTGTTTAGACCTCCATCATTAGGGACACTAACTTCAAGCAAGGTTGCCACTCTCTCTGGATTATCCCATATAACTATATCATGTTTCACAGCAGCATTTTTAAGGTAGGTGGCGGTAGGGATTACATAGTCGTAATATATGACATATAAGTTATTTCCAACTGTTCTTTCAGATTGATGCTCCTCGGAATTGCTGCTACACTGGATGTTTAATTTTTTAAAGATGGTCCAGTGGAGGTACTTACTATTAAGCAACATTTTATAAATCCGGCGGAAATTTTCTGAATTTTCACTATATATATATGATAAATATAATATATATATATAATATGTAATATGATAATATTATATATATATAATACATATAATATATATATATATATACACACACACACACACACACACACACACACATATATATATATATATATATATATATATATATATATATATATACTAGACTACCCGTGACCCGTTGGGTCAGTATGTTAGATTAGCTATGGAATTAATGTATGAGCGCGACATTTCTAACGTAAAGAAGATAGTTTTCGTGACATAACAGAAACATTTCTATGAAAGTATATTAAAATGAAAAAAGAATATAGATAGATTTCTATGAGTCGTTCTGTTTATTATAATTGATTATTTTTGAAAAAAAAAAACTTACAGCCATTGAATTATAATTGGTTTGCAATATTTATAGGTAAATGTGCACTGAACAAAGGCCGTAATACTTCAAAGTTAAATTAAAATTTTGATATGTCTTTTTTAAATGAAATTGTTATTTGAAATTACAGAATAGTTAAAAACACTCTCCCTCCATGTAAAGAATGGCTTTTTAAATATAAAATGAAAATAAAATATAACTTTTTCATTTATTTTAAACAAACATTCATGACCCATTGGGTCAAATATTTAATTTATGTTAATAATAAGGTCAATAAAATTAATTAAGAAAATGCGGAAATGAATGATGCAAAAAGAAAAAGCAGAAAGTATTAACAATTGTTTATTTGAATAATTTAAACACGAAAAAAAAAACAATTGGGACGCTTAAAACGTACAGAGTAAAACAATACGTTGTATTGTGTTGATTATTTATTTGTAACATACATTTAAAAAAAACCCACATTTTCGGGGTTATTTATTTATGTTGGTAGTGTAGAAGAAAATGTATGAATGTTTTAAAGAAAGGTGTATTAAAAAATGGAGAATAAATTAAAAAAAAACGGAAGAACGTGGGTAAATCGCCGTAGTTGTCAATGCTCAGAGTTGATTTATTTGTACGAAAATTGCGACAGTATAGTTTTAATATAGAATAGTTGGAAAACATCCCCACCCTTCCTATGTTAAATAATAATTTCAAAATAATAACGCTAATATTTCAGTCCGCAAGTCAAATTCCGCAAAAAGTAGCAATTTGTGTTGATTTGTTTATGCTGTTATGGGTTTATGTTTATGTACACATGCGCAACCGGAAGTCGTAAACCGGATGTGCGGTTATTACACTCATTACAAGGTCATTTGAGTTTTTATATATATATATATATATATATATATATATATATATATATATATATATATATATATATATATGAGAGACTAAAAAGAATAAACTCGATTCTTTAAGAGGAAACTCAACAATTCGCTTTGGTGCTAATATAGAATATGAAGAAAAAATAACGACACTATAAAAATATATACTAATGAATATAGATGTATTCGTTTATTCAATAAGGATGATGCATCAATTAGGAGTGTAGGATAGGTAAAACTCTTTATACTATGGAGTTTTATTTATCCTACGCCCCTGATTGGCATATCATCTTTATTGAATAAACGAATAAATCTATAAGCATTAGTATATAGTTTTATATTGTCGTTTTTTTATTTTCTTCATATTCTTTCTCTCTCTCTCTCTCTCTCGCTCTCTCTCTCTATCTATCTATCTATCTATCTATCTATATATATATATATATATATATATATATATATATATATATATATATATATACTAGCATGGGTGCCCGGCGTTGCTCGGGTGTGAGGTGTATGTTGAGCAAAAAAAAAAAACCGATCAATTTTTTAAACTTTGACCTCTATTATGACCCCTTAACATTTATTGTTTTGGGTTCAAATTAAGTTATTAAGTTAGATCCATGTCCAATAAACCTATATCTAAAATTTCAAGTGTTTAGACCCAAAGTTAGAGTTTGGTAGAGTTCTCAAAAGTAAAATCGTTGAACTTTGACACCTTAACAGGCAAATTTCTAGCCGAAAACGGATCACATCAATTTTCCCAAATCTCAGTACTCTGTATATCAAATTTCGAGTCTGTAGACTTTAAATTGACAGAGTTATTGCGTAGGGAAATGTACACACACTGACACACAGACACACAGACACGTTCACTTTTATAGATATACTAGCATGGGTGCCCGGTGTTGCCCGGGTGTTTGTAGATGTATGCTGAGAAAAAAAAAAGAAAAAAAGTCAATTTTTTAAAACTTTGACCTCTATTATGACCCCTTAAATTTTATTGTTTTTGGCTCAAATCCAGTTATTAAGTTAGATCCATGCCCAAAGAACCTATATCTAAAATTTCAAGTGTTTAGACCCAAAATTGTCGGAGGAGTTTGGTGGTGTTCTCAAAGGTCAAATCGTTGAACTTTGACCCCTTACGAGCGGCGTGCAATAAGTAATGCCCCTGACCTACTTCCCATAGCAGTAGAGCAACGAAACTTGGCACAGTTATTAGTCTTTCTCTACATAGGAAGCACTCAGAGTTATGCATTTCTCCCGTCGTTAGATGCAGCTCTGGAGACCGTTTTTGTAGAACACCCCAGACTGGTCCTCCAACCACGACGTGACTTCAGAAATCAAGGCTGCATCATCTGAGAAACGCTTTCCTTTCAAAAACAACTTCATGGCTGGGAAGATGTGAAACTCAGAGGGTGCATGGTCATGAGAGTAGGGAGGATGGGGAAGGATTTCATAACTACACGCCCATGCTTCTGATCTGGTGACATGCGAGTTGTGTACCGGAGCGTTGTCCTGTAGGAGGAGGGTACCTTTGCTGATCTTGTCCGCCTCTTGATTTTGATAGCTTCCCTTAATGTAGCATAATAGGCTCCTGTAATTGTAGTACAGGAAATCTGTCATCACTACTCCGTCCTGGCCCTAGAAGACTGTGAGCATGACCTTGCCAGTGGAGGGTTTCACCCTTTCCGTCTTTGGAGGTGGTGAGTCCAAGTGTTTCCATTGCATTGACTGGGCTTTTGGTTTCTGGACGTTTTCGCTTCTGGAATGGTGTAGGCAACATCGATATCCATCTGGCAGACACCTTACGCATATGCAAATGGTCATGAATGATCGTTTTTACACACCCTGTACTAATCTTGACATCTTGGGTTATTTGGCGAATAGTAATGCGCAAATCTTCCAAAATGGCAGCCTCAACCTGATAGACAGATGCCTCATCAATGGCAAAAGGGAGGCGACCATGTCTGGGAGCTGTTGCCACAGACTTCCGGCCATGTTTGAATTCACGATGCCAGCGTTTTACAAGGTCATATGATGGGGCATTATCACCATAATTTTCTTTCATTTAATCAAAAGTCTCCTGTTGCGTTCGTCCTTTCAAATGCAAAAACCGACATTCAACGGGCTCCATTTCAAACCTGACTCAGTTCAAACACCTGTAAAACAGAAACCACAATTAGTTCAGAGCTGTTATTTGCCGCATAACCTGGAGAGATATAAATCATTGCACATGCAAAATTTCAGATGGATGAGATAACTGGAAGTGGGCCAGGGACATTACTTATTGCACGCCCCTCGTAACAGCGAAATTTCTGGCCAAAAACCAATCACATCGATTTTTCCAAATCTCAGTAGCCTGTATATCAAATTTCGAGTCTGTAGACTAAAAATTGACAGAGTTATTGCGTAGGGAAATGTACACAGACAGACAGACAGACAGACAGACAGACAGGGTCACTTTTATAGATATATAGATAGATATACATATATATATATATTAATGTATATAAATATACATTAATAATTATATATATATATTAATGCATAATATACATATATACATATCTATATATATACGACTTTTTGTCATTGAATACTCTTTCTGACTGCTTACTGTGAACAAAATTTACTTTTATTCACGTGCTAGTTTTCGGTGGCCTGGAGGTAAGACATTCATCCATAAACTCAAGAATCGATTTGTGACTGGGTTCGAATCCCTAATCAGCAGTAATTATCACACACTGATCATTGCATCACTATAAAGCATTAGTGTCTGTAAGCATACAATTGTAAATATTTATTATATATATATATATATATATATATATATATATATATATATATATATATATATATATGCAATCGGTCTGCAATAAAAACAGAAAATTTACAAAAATTAAAATGAGACTTTTTCAGCATTCGATCCCGTGTCTTCGTAATAGGAACCAACCATCGCTTCATGACCACTTGGATAACTTTTTGTAAATGTAATCATATCTACCTATTGAAAAAAAATGTCCTTTGGTAAAACACGTGTTATTCGCTTTCTCGAACGTTCACTTTCATTAAACCTTGCAAGGTATGAATGAACACATGATGCTCCGCTCAACACTCCATTCACACACACACACACACACACACACACACACACACACACACACACACACACACAAATAAAAATTGGCAACTAATTCCCGAAAAGAAATCATTCCATTTTACTCGTCTCACCCCTCTCCCCACACACGCACTGCCGTTCCCACTTACAAACATTTTTTTCTTTTCTTTTTATCACATTTTCTTAATCGAAATGGGTGTTTTTAACTGAACGTGCTTTAATTTTTAATTTGAAACCCACAACCGTCTTCCCACTCCGTCGACACTGCCCTCCATGGATCCCCTACTTTGCATCCAGGTGTCTCAAGTGGGAGCCCCTAAGAAATAAGAATAAAAATAACAAAACGGAATTTACGAGGATTTCCATTTTAGTGCAAGGGATTCCGGATGGACCTGGTGACCAGTAGTACATTATGTAATTCGGCTTCCTCACCTCTCCGCTGAACACACACACCCAAGTGTTCTTTCGTCCCCGTCGGTCTTTTGGGGTTTAATTGCAATCGTTTTGCAGGTGCAGAACGCTGTACGTCCGCCATTAGGTGTGGTGCTTGGAACGAGGAGGCCATTGTCAACTGAAAACGAGGTTTTGAACCCGATGGGGTGAGCAGCAGCAGAAACCGCACTCAATAGGAGTACACTATTCAGATCAGAAATCTGGACACAAAAAGAGATATAAAGAAGGATATATATATATATATATATATATATATATATATATATATATATATATATATATATATATATATATATATATATATCCTTGTTTGTATCTTTTGGTGTCCAGATTTCTGATCTCTTTTTGTGTCCAGATTTCTCATCTGAATAGTGTACTCATGAGTGCGGTTGCTGCTCATATATATATATATATATATATATATATATATATATATATATATATATATATATATATATATATATATATATGTGTGTGTGTGTGTGTGTGTGTGTGTTTAAATATATGCACATATATATATGTACACACATAGATACATACTTATATATGTACATACATATATATATGTATACATATACATATATACATAAACATATATGTTTATGTATATGTATATACATAAACATATATGTTTATGTATATGTATATACATATAGATACATATATACATACATATATATGTACATACATAGTGTACATATATATATATATACCACTATCAGCCGGCCACTGAGGTGTGACCGACAGACGTGTTATAGTAAATGTTGAGACATGGCCTACTATAATAATACGGCCGTATATGTCACATTGAGAGACAATTTTCTGAGAGGCCATTGAAACTAAGACAAAGGGAGGTAACTCAGAAATTGTTTTCTATTCAAACATTATTTCAGATGTTAATGCTTAGATAATTAAATAATTATTTCATGTTTTAATATTTGAAATAATGCTTAAATGAATTCTACTTACATATTTTACTGTTATCCTGTCCAAAGTAAAATGTTTCCATTAATTATTTTTCCTTTTATTTCTTTATAATGCACAACAAAACAAAAACAAATTCATTTTGAGTTGTCTCCCCTGACCTTTCCAATAATATTGTTGTTTATAAATATGAAACAAATTTTGCTTTGACTACAACAGGTTATTTGTTTTTTACAGATTTTTACAGATTTTTTTAAGAATATCAAAATATTTACAAAACGCATGAATATAAAGATTGGAAAGGAAGTAAATTGTTTTTCACTCTGTTACAAAATTATCAAATCATTAACTGCTATCTTTCTTACAAGAGGAATTTTAAAGTATACAAAGCACAATAAATTCAATAAAAATTGCAAATAAAGGTAAATGTTCAACAGTAAATTTCACTTTTATTTTGATCGTTTTTAAAAATGTTTAATGAATCTTTTCTAATTTCATGTGAAGAAAGTTTTTTCGTGTTGTTATAGAATGTATTTATAATAATTTTTGTTGCAAATTTATGTACTTTTTCAATGTGTTTCTCACATGTAAATACATACTTTGGTGAATAAGTTTTTAAAATTATTTCTGTAGACTTCCTAGTTGTAGACTGACCATGTTTTTCAATGAATTGAGAAGAAAAATCCAAAATTGCAAAGCAAGAAAAAATAAATTCAGCAATCTGAGTGGATGGAATTGTCAAATCTCCTCGAGATAATGAATTAAAATAATGATTCTCAGTGATCTCCGTATCATTGCCTACCATAAAAGTAGAACAAATATCACAGTTAAAGCGCTTCAATAGTTTATTTTTGCAACATAACCAGCAATTGAATATGCTACTTCTTTGCTGTCAGGTGATAAACATAGTTCATTTATTTCTGACTCATGTTTGGACAAAATATCCAGAAGATTATAATTTTCATTCTTTAACAACGGATTAAGGTTTTCCTGCCAAATGTTAATATTTTCTTTTAAAAGTGATCTACAGATTAAAATCTTTTCACTGCTATAAATCTCACGAAGACCCACTAAAAATCTCCCTCCGCTCATTTGACGATACTGTGAAAATTGCTTTGAAATCTACGAGTGAGAATATATTCATACCCATCATTCAGAAGTTTCAATAGCCAAATTGACACTTTGCTTATTGTCATCGGGATGTAATGCCTTGAAAGTTAGTTTTGGTGCTTTTTGTAATGTAGCATCCAAAACCTTGTCCTTGTCATATATTTTTTATATCAAACCAAGATAAAACTGGGAACACAAAAGAAGGTCCAAAATATTGTAATCGAAAGAAGGAAACACAAATTTGCTTTATTCTTCAACAAATGAATCACTATTCATTTGTTGAAGAATAAAGCAAATTTGTGTTTCCTTCTTTCGATTACAATATTTTGGACCTTTCAAAAAAGAAAAAAAATTGTTTGGAGAATCTGGATAAGTAATAAAATGTTTTTTTATCTCCTTCAAATTTGTTTAATAAAATTTTAAAGGCATTTACATTTGCAGAATGGTTGTCTGCAACTACAGCCCTTATATTAAATCCTGCATTTAAAAGCTGTACAATGCATGCAATTATCTCCGGAGAGAGCCAGTCACCAGTAACAGTCACTTTAGGACAGACTTTAACTACAGTTGGCACTGTCTCCTTCAACCCTGAAATCATAAATATCATGATACCTTTATATAAGTTCCCAGTTTCATCAGCACCAACATACTTCCCACCATGAAACTGAGTTTCCTTTTGAAGGTACATCCAACATCAAGATACAATCCTGAGAAAGTTTACCTTTTCCCAAGAGAGATTTTGCAGCAGTTATAGATTCTACATCACCTTTTTGTATTTTTTCTAATGAAGAAAATGAAGGAAATGGTAATTGCTCAACCAGTAGTTTATATGCTTGAGGAGAAGTATAGCGCAATAATAAAGACAATCTGATTAGTTCAACAGAAAATGAAGGGCGACCCTTAGGTTTAAAATGTTGAAATTTGTATAGTTCTTTTAGAATGGAATTTGGAGGTTCTGCTACAATGTTTTGAATATAAGAGGGGAAATTTTCCAACATGCTATACCTTGTAAGTTTTGCATTGTGACCCTTCACAAACCAATGTGGTAATTGTATTGGATTTCTACAATACTGAAGTTGAACGTGTAAATTGTTGCCAATCCGAATGCACTCTTTCAGTAATGGAAAATTTGCCTCAAAATCCATCCGGAAAATCCATGCATATTTTTCATTTTTTTTAAACTGAAACAATTGGAGCAACACTTTGTTTCTTCCAAGTCTTCGAAACTCATAATAATATCTGCTGAAAGAAAATTTGGTAGTTCACCATCTTGGTAATTTCGATCCTTTGGGGATTTTCTCATTGCGTTTGATGTCGGTAGAAGAGATTGCTTAATATTCACTAACGGTGAATAAATTGTTGGTATTGGATGTAGGGACCAATTAAACTTATTTCTTTTCCCTTTTAAAATAAATTTTTCCTCAAAATGTTTTATACATAAAACTGAATTTTTTGTTGCAATCCAATCAGCACGATTTACAAATTTTGTCCATTTTTTAAACAGGTCGGGTTTGTGATGTGGAAAATGAAAAGTTGATAGATTTTCATGGTTTTTATAACCAGTTTTGCCACCAAATGCAACGCATTTGTTCACCATTTTGTTAAGCAAATTATAACAAAACTTAAACAATATTTTAAAAAAGATAATATATATTTTTTACAATATTTAAAACGGGTAGAAAAAATTCAAGTAGAGATCGTAAAAATGGTTGTAAACATCAAGATCGCTTACGTCTTTGAAAAATAATCAAGGGAGGTTACTCTATTGTACTTTTGTGCTGTAAATTAACATGACTAAAAGTGGCGAAAAACATTTTATATGAATAAAAACATGTATTTTAAGAATGAAATATTATAAAAATATTTAAATAAAAGTTTATTATTCATTATTTCAAGAGTTAATATAAACTACTTTTGAGTTACTTCCCTTTGAAATTTTCAATGTTGTATGTGGCTCGAGCTTACACTATTTTCCATAATAAAAACAATGACCTCTTAGAAAAGTGGCCTCTCATGTAACATACGGGGCTGTATGTATAGTAGGCCATGGTTGAGAGAAGTGTTAAAAATGGTAGTAGTGGGGAGAGGGAATCAAAACAACAGTAGGCAGCCAGGGTGGTGAAAAGTGTTTAAAAAATGTGGTAGTGGGCAGGCAGGCAGGCAGGCAGGTAGGCTCGAACTCGTGACGCAAAGGCGTAAAAGAAACGTCTTACCAATGCTCCATGACGCGACCGCAAGTTCGGAACGTTGAAATTAAGTGAAGTTAATCCAACTGATACGATTAGTACAAAAATAGCTCGCAAAAAGTCGACTCCTTGTACAAAACTGGCCAGTTTAGAGTGAAGGAATTGATTTTTTTGGCCAATTTTTCGATATTTGTCGTTCGAAATGTCTAGCTTCAAAATGATACCGATCTCGCGAGGATCCGTTGCCTGTGTCGAAAGTTTTAGCGAGACATACATACATACATACATACATACAAACAGACAGACAGATAGCAGACAGATGAGGTTTATATAATAGATTACTCCATTCTGGTAATAAAAGATAAAATAAAAGGTCATAGCAACTTCTCTTCCAATTTTCGATTTTTGTAATCATGCCCTAATGCATTTTCTTTTCTTTTGGTGGATTGATAGTTGCAATTTCTTCTGATGAGTTAAGGGCTGAATAGATTCATTGATTGATATAATAATTAAATAAAGGATTTGCACTACAAAACAGTTACTGTCAAGAATTGTAAATGTCAACGTAATTAAAAGAATAAATTGTAAAATGGTCAACATAATGAAATTTGTCATATAGACTTTTGTCATTTATTTGTTATAAGCTCTGTAATTACATTGAGCTTCATAAATGAAGGATTACAATATAAAAAGTGAAATATAATTGAAAAAATCATATATAAACGTTACTGTGGAACTGGATTAAATCCTTCCTGATTGTTCATATACTCGCTTACCTAAAATTTATTGGCACTTAATTTGTTTAAATTATTGTGTTAATTACTGGTAGCCTTGAGATAGAATGCTAGCCTACGTAGTTCTGGTTGACTTTGTGACTGGGTTCAAATCTCCTAATTGACAATAATTGACACTTTTTACAGAAATGATTGCGTAAGCATAAAATACTAGTGTTCGTATATAATATGAAATATTTATTTATAACACAGACACACATATATATATGTGTGTATGTGTGTCTGTATGTGAAAGACGCCATCGTCTTTTATGTCATTTTGTTATACGCCATCTTGTTTAACGACATCTGGTTGTATGCCATCTGGTTTTATGCCAACTTGTTATACACAATTTTATTATACTCGATTTTGTTTTACGCCATCTTGTTTTACGCCATCTTATAAGCCATCTTGTTTTATGCCATCTTGCTATACACAATTTTGTTTTACGCAATCTTGTTATATTTTATCTTCTTATAAGCCATTTTGCTATACACGCATGAAAATGGGTTTACAGACATAAAACCTTAATTTTTAAGACAGAGAGAAAGAGAGAGAGAGAGAGAGAGAGAGAGAGAGAGAGAGAGAGAGAAGGTCGAGGAGAGGAGAGAAAGAAAAGAAGTAAATATTATGGAAAATCTTACCTGGGATAAACCGAGGTGTACCGAAGCTGTTTCAGAAATATACATAATTTTCCCGTCAGGCGCTACCACAAAAATAAATCCATCAAGTGTCTGAAAAAAAGGTGTAAACATTTGATGAGTAATGAATGATATAATATTACACAGTGCCACTTGGCTTTCTTTGTGTCCAACGTGAACAAGTGGCATCCCCTTTAGTAATCCAATTTACCAAATTTCCCCTAATAACGATTACTATGATATTGTCCCATTGACTACTATACACTAATTAACCCTTATCCTCGAGTGGCCTCCGGACATTGATAAGTGGTGACTCCTTTGTTAAATAACCACTAGTATATATATATATATATATATATATATATATATATATATATATATATATATATATATATATATATAGTTTTAAAAATAATAAATGGAGTCATATCAAGTCGGGGACAATTAATACATAGACAAGAGTAGGGCAAAGAAAATGAAAAGATAGTCTATAAAAACGCTATAGTAAATAAACTATTTGATTAAAAAGATGATATTCGAGACACCGTTCGACCGACTCAGAATACTATCTTTTCATGCGAATAAAAAATATACAAATTGAAAGTAAAAAACTACAGTCTTCAAAAGGTCATTATCTATTTAAATTATTGAAATAACAGCCAAAGAATATTTCAGAAACAAAATAAGATTTATTTTACTGCATGATTTTTATAGCGTCATTTTCTTATGCGCCGTCTTGTTTGACACTATCTTGTTTTATGCCATTTTGTTTTATGCCATCTTGTTATATGCCATCTTGTTTCACGCCATCTTTTGTAAATACTTTGATACTACGCCATCTTGTATCACGCTATTTAATACTACACCATCGTCTTTTATACCATCTTGTTTTACGCCATCTTGATATATTCTATCTTATATACACTACTTTGTTTTACGCCATCCTGTTTTACAGCATCTTGTTATATGTCATGTATCTTATTATATGCCATCTTGCTTTATGGCATCTTGTTTTATGGCATCTTGTTTTACGACATCTTGTTATTCGCCATCTTGTTTTATGGCATCTTGTTTTATGGCATCTTGTTATACGCTATCTTATTTTATGGCATCTTATTTTATGGCATCTTGTTTTACGACATCTTGTTATACGCCATCTTGTTTTATGGCATCTTGTTATACTCCATCTTGTTATACGCCATCTTGTTTTACGCCATCTGGTTTTACGCCATCCTGTTTTACGTCATCTTGTTTTACGCCATCTTGTTTTATGGCATCTTATTATACGTCATATGGTTTTATGCCATCTAATACAACATCATCTTGTTTTAGCTTTACTTGATTATTAAAGAGGGTGAAATGATCATAAGCACACATAGATTTGATGTTTTCTGAATTTTTCTTCTGACACTTTTTACAAATTAAATTGCTAGAAGTCTACCACAAACAATTAACCATTAAATTGAACAAGGAAGTTTGAAAATAGCTCTGGAAATCTTGGCAAGTTTTATGTCAACATTTAGCCATTTTTTTTCAGACATGTGTGATAAGTAGGGCTATGACAACAGCATATTCTTTTCATTGTTTTCACTCTCGAGTATATATCCAAGACAGTAAGACACAGTCAATCAACCGAGAACCACATCGCTCTATATGAAAGCATATAAGATATCAACGGATGCACACCCGAGAACCAAAACAATGAAAAGAATATGCTGTTGTCCTGGCACTAGTGATAAGTAAAGGATATTTGGTTGAATGGCGTACATCTATAATCTATAATATAAATTTCACCAATATTTAAATGCATGTATGTATGTATGTTTTATGTATGTCTGCCTAAAACATTCGACAGAGGCGACGAATTTTCAAGAGATCGAAATCGTTTTTGTAGCTCGACCCTTCGGACAATAAATATCGAACAATTGGCTAAAAACATTAATTCCTTCACCTTCAACTGGGCAATTTACCACAGGGAGGGATCGCTTTTTTCGCCGATATTGTAGAAAGTCATCCTCTCTTTTAAATTGACTAGCCTTAATCAAAACCTTCGCCACTTCCAGTTTGACGATGGGTGCAATAACAGAGACGTCACGTTTTCTTTTTCACGTTCTGTTTCTCCTTCACGGTACGGGTTCGAGCCTGCCTGCCTACCACCACTTTTTTTTTTTTTTTTGCTCAACACACACCTCCAAACACCCGAGCAACGCCGGGCACTTAGGCTGGTCTATAATGTAAATATATATGTATGTATGTTTGTATGACTCGCAAAAACTTTCGACAGAAGCAACGGATCCTGACAAGGTTGGCATCATTTTCAAGGTCTACAAGGAAGGGTCGATTTTTTCGCTGACATTTTTGCAAGTCATTCAAACCTCGCGTCAACGACGTCGCATAAAAGATGTTATTTCGACCGCCCGTGACGTCACAATCGCGTTGTTTTTTTTGTTTTTTGTGTCACCTCTTTTACCTCTGGCGCGTTACGGGTTCGAGCCTACTTACTACTCCTATTTTTTTTTGTTTCTGCGCTCTCAATTTTCCTTCTTTTTTTTTTTTTGTTTTGCTCAACTAACAACTTGACACAGACCTCTACTTTGTGTTCCGTTTTTGCGTCACGGGCTTGATCCTACTACAACTTTTTATTTTGCTCAACACACATCCGGGCAACGCTGGGCACCCAGGCTAGTTTATATATATATATATATATATATATATATATATAAATATATATATATATATATATATATAGGGTGACCCCCTCCTCCCAAAAAAAACAAAAAAAAACAAAAGCTAAATGGAGGCCATCTAGAACATATGCTGTAGAACGGAGAAAAATAATAACTAAACTAGTTATGAGCAAAGTTTCATTTCATTCGGACAAAACACTAAGAAACGGGGCCTAATTAGAGTTGGGCCCGTTTTTTGGGGTCACCATATATATATATATATATATATATATATATATATATATATATATTGTTCACTGTGTATAAGTTTCGTTCCTATCAGAAATACAGTGTTGATGTTATTAAATTTTGCAAATAGCTGATGACTTCTAAATTCTGGATAAATAACACAAGTAGAAAAAGAGAAGGTTAACAAGTAAAATAAACGTAAAACAGTCAAATCACAGAAAATAAATAAATACTTTATTTAAGAGGGAAAGACTGAGAGGGGAGGAAGGGGGGTAGAAAAGGCAAGACAGATAAACAAGAAATAACGCGAGATAGGCACTTAGAGAGATACAGATAAATACATTTGTAGAGAAAAAATCAGGAGCCCAGATAGATAGATAGATAGATAGATAGATAGATAAAGCAGAGAGAAAGAAGGAGATAAAGTGAGGACGATAGAGACAGGTAGATACAGAAAACTATACAGAGAAAAGGTAATAATTAACGCAAAACAGACATAAAAGATGAAAAAGACGGTACAGGAGAATAAACATTAAATTATAATAATAAAAAAAGAAACATTAGAAAACGAGAAACTAAAAAATAACAGATAAAGCTAGAGAGTGAGAGGGCGAGACAAAGAGAAAGACATGGGAGAGGGAAGAGAGAGGGTGAGGCGGTGGAAGATTTGTAGTAAGGAGGTAGGTAGAGAGGGAATGGAGAAATAATGTAAGACAATGCAGAGAAAAAGATGAACGATGAAGCGGTTGGGGAGGGGGGCTTCATGTGGGTTTTTGCCGCCTGGATTGGCCAGAATCGATCAGCCGCGCGAGGTTCAGCGCCGAGAGTTGCTAAGTCCAAACATCGGAGCTCATGAATAGCTAATCTCGTCCTGCGCGTAATTCTCGCTCTGACGAGATGTCCCTATGCAGAGTCACGCGCCGGGAATCCTGGTCCGAGACGATAAACGGCCGAGCGAAGCTTTATTGAGTCGAGAGCTTTTATTGACGACAGACATTTTGTAACAGCGTTTTGGTAATCGTCAACCGCCACCCGCTCCCCTAAAAAAATCCTCCCCCTCTCTCTACAGCCCCTTACTCCTTTCGTTCTAATCAATCCCAACGTTACACATTCTTGTTCGTCTTCATCTGTATATTATTTCTGTTAACATTTTCTAATCTAGAGCCGGTAGGCGGTTTTTAGCAGAATATGAACCTGTCTCGATAGCTGGCTGTGGTAGTAGTCTCCCCTTTTCAGTGTTTCGTGCGCGAGTGCAATTCGCCTAATTGATGCGGTCTCGGACTATGGAATCGTCCATGTTGAGTTCAATATCTACCGAATCCATTCGCACGAATATTATTGGCAAAGGTATGAACTTAAACTGTGGGTAAATTATCCATTTAAACCATTTAAGATAGGCATACTGTTTCAGCACCAGTCGTAGGTTTGATATGCTGTAAACCAGACAAAGTAAATCAAACGTTCATCTATTTCAGTTGTTTGCCATTAATTTCCTAATTTTTTTGCTCTCAGATCGTCTGATTCTTTTTTTACTGGGGGGGGGTACACAATTTATCTAGGCTAAGGGTTATTGAGTGTTAGGTTGACCAGGGTTTCCCAAACTTCAGGACAACATCCGACCTTTGAGCAGGGCAAAGGTTTTTCACGGAGCACTAACAAGATAATTTCTACAATAAATATTAAAACAATTTTTAACTTATACTTGTTCATTAGTTGTTTCTGTTCGTGATTTTACTACATTTTCGTGTTTACAACCATTTTTTTTTTGTTTTTGATTAATCAAAAATTATGGAATTTTTTGTTTATTTTTTTTATTTACTTTTTCATGAACCATTCTGAAACTCTTTACACCTGTAGTCATGTATCATATCTATTTCAGTAAAAAAGATCATTAAATAAATGTCTGCAGCCATTAAATGTTTGTATATAAAGCATTTGGTCCTATTTAACAAAAAAAAGGGGGGTTCTAGAGCCCCCCCCCCCTCCCTCACCATCCCTCACGGAGCCCCGGGGCTTCATGGAACCCACTTTGAGAAACGCTAAGGTAGACAGCAATGCAACACTGTGATGATCAGTAATGGTGAAGCTTGGGTAAAACTTTTATTTAAAAGGACAGATTAACAAGAACTCGTTTCGAAAACGACCATGTTATAATCAGCTGGGAAGCAGTCCCAGAGTATTGTGTCCATGGACGTATAGTTCTAGGAAATAAAAATGCTCATGAAAGTTTCGTTAAGTTTTAGGCAGAGTAAAAGTGGGAAAGAAATTTTTATACACTAAATTGAAAAAAAAAATGTTTTCCATTATAAATTAAGATTTTAAATCTTTTTCTTTTATTTTGCAGATTTGTTGCAATAAGAAGTTTCTTTGATCCATGAAAATGTTTTTTATTTATTTGAAATTCAGTTATAAATATTCGACTTTATTTAACATATTTTTATTTTTCAGATTGAAGGTATCGGAGTTCGCTACATTTTTTTTTACCCAGAAAAGTGAATTTCAGCTTAAATCTATAGATGTGAAGTAACTGATGAGTTAGCCCAACAAAATTCTTAAATCATTAAAACCTTGTCTCTTATTTTTTTCTTTCATGTCTGGCTATAGGTTATCTTTCTGTCTCGTGATTAGAGTTGTGTAGAAATCCATGCTTTCTTCTCTAAAACAACATCTGGAAAATTGATTTGTCAGTTCAATTAATTAACCTGATCAACTTCTTTGAACAATTTCAAGGAAATAACTTCGATTCTTTTAGCAGATTTTTTTAAATCCAGAAAAAAGCGGATTTCTGTTAAAATCACAACACCCTATAAATGTGAGTTAACCAACTTTTCAACTTTTCAAGAAAAAGAAATTAAACGGATTTCTACTTATTTTTTTTATATACAGAAATCGCCCCAAACAATGTTAAAGACTGAAGGGGCCTTTTGCGTGTGTCTGTGTCTGTGTGTGTGTGCATATATATATATATATATATATATATATATATATATATATATATATATATATATATATATATATAAGTGAATGTGTCTGTGTGTGTCTGCGTACATTTCCCTACGCAATAACTCTGTCAATTTTTAGTCTACATACTCGAAATTTGATATACAGCGTACTGAGATTATGGAAAATCTGTGTAATCTGTTTTTGGCCAGGAATTTGGCTGTTTAGGGGTAAAAGTTCAACAATTTTATCTTTGAGAACTCTACCAAATTCCTCCGCCAATTTTGGGTATAAACAATTGAAATTTTAGATATAGGTTTCTTGGACATGGATACAACTTAATAACTTAATTTGAACCCAAAACAATAACTTTTAAGGAGTCATAATAGGGGTCAAAGTTAACAAAAGATTGACCGCTACGGTCTCTACCAAATTACTCAGACAATTTATAGTCTAAATATTTGAAATTTTACATAAAGTGTATTCAGAGATAGGGCAAGCTTTTTAATCGGTTTGGGTCGAAAATTTTTATAAATGTATGTATGTATGTATGTATGTATGTATGTATGTATGTATGTTTGCATGTCTGCCTAAAACTTTCGACAGAGGCGACGGATTTTACCAAGATCAGTATCGTTTCGAAAAATATCGTTTCGACAAATATCGAAACATTGGCTAAAAACATTAATTTCTTCACCCTCAACTGGGCACTTTTCTACAGCGGATGGGGGGGGGGTCGCTTTTTTCGCCGATATTTTTGAAAGTCATCCTCTCCTTTCGATTATCTAGCCGTAATTTTAACTTACGTCATTTTCAGTTTAGCGGTGGTCGTAACAGCAAAGACATCAGTTTTTCCCCCGTTCTTTTCCTTCTTTGCGGTACGGGTTCGAGCCTGCCTTCATATTACCACTTTTTTTTTTTGCTCAACATACACATCCAAACACCCGGGCAACGCCGGAATGAAATGCTAGTATATATATATATATATATATATATATATATATATATATATATATATATATATATATATATATATATATATATATAGGTGTGTGTGTGTCTCAGTGTAACGCTAACTAAGTGGTGATATCAACCTGTTGATTGCAGAAAATAAGTCTGGTCTTACTTTTTTGCATTATTTCTAGTAGTAGCAGTAGTTATATTAATAGAAGTAGTATTATTACTTATAATTATTGGAATCTATTATTATTACAATCTCCAGAACTGATCATTTTATTTCATTTATTTACACCATATCTTTTCTTCTTCTTCTTTCCTATGAAACATGTCAATCGATGAGCGATATGATTACGTCATCCATACTGACGAGTGTAAAGTAACACGAAATATATATACGTCAACGTATATTAAAAATATTTATTTATAAAACATTTATGTATGTACGTGCGTTCTATGTTTTCAAACTTGCATGAGATCCTTGAGATCTGGGGATTTTTATGATCATTTCCGACTGTCGCACGACCTTGGAACACTCATAAAGCTGGCTACATAGACTTGAAAATTTTTTTAGATAAATGGTGGCAGAGAGGCAGAGAGAGATAGATAGATAGATAGATAGATAGAGAGAGAGAGAGAGAGAGAGAGAGAGAGAGAGAGAGAGAGAGAGAGAGAGAGAGAGAGAAATGAAAATAAGGAAAAGAGGCCGAAAAAATAAATCACAGATGTGATGATGCATACAATTTGGAGATCCAACTCTCGTTCGCGAAATAAGCGATTTTCCCGCCTTTCACTCAAGACGAGAAAACATGGCGTAAAGGGGGGAGGGTAACAAACGAATATTTGTTATTTGTAGGAAAATACAATAAAAAAAAAAGAAAAGAAGTGAATTGGAGCAGATAATCGGGGGCGAAGCAGATCATTCCTGTGTCGCATTTAAAATGCATAAAAGTCAAATATTAATGAAACACGATAACGCCAGTTGTTAACGGATTCCATTTGTTCAACCATATCTTCATATTCATATTTTCTATGCATAAAGTTGAGATATCATCGCACTGAGAGTCAGGGTTAGACTCCAAATTCACATTCAAACAGTATAACAAAATATTTCTGAAATATTGATTTCGTGTGTGTTTGTGTGGTCAACAAAGTCCAGTATAATTGTATCCTGTATTGAAAGAGAAATATTAAAAAAAAAAAAAAAAAAAAATTTAAACGTAAGTTTTTTTTGTTTTTTTAAATTTCTATTTTGTCATTGGATTATTCTTTATCGATTTAAGGTTTACTTTGGGCAGTCACGTAACTTCAGTCAGGGATTTTTATCATGGTCCTCCCAAAATCAACAGGGATTGAGCCATTCCTGCAATGATCCGTTCCCGGTTGATTTTGCGATGGGAGTTTAGTTCTGTGCAGTTCTACCAGGTCCACGCTCCCAGGCTTTGCTTTCTCTTTTTTGAGAAGGGGGTTAGAGTATTGCTAATCGCCTGATGCGCTCTTACCGGGGAATGCTGGCGGGGTTGCCCATACACTTTTTTGCGCATCAGATTGCACCTCCTTAGAGGCGCTGATTTCTCAACCCCACTTTCCAACTCTGGTGTCTAAGTTCTTGCAGTGGAAAAGAACTGAACATCATAATTTATTTTGTCCTTTCGTCCTCGCATTGCATTAGCAATATTTCTTAAAAAAAAAAAAAAGTGGAGAAGAACTGCTGTTTTCTTGGTTAGAACGTTTATTTATTATTAGATAATAAATAAACGTATATTTATAAGATCAAAAAAATCCAACCTTGATCGCCCTTCGGGACCCGTGGCGCAGTTGATAGAGATGTTGAATCTCTACGGTTCAAGATGAGCATTGTCTGAAGATAGCGGTTTCAATCCTACCCAAAACCGGCCAGAGGTTTACTTGGCGAAAAGTTGGTGAGACGACAACAACTACAGATGGCAGTGATTGCTGAGAATGAAGTTAGGAGATTCGAAGTTCCTATCCGTCGCGGTTACCACCTGACGAAGGCCAGAAGAATAGTTGGCCGAAACATCGTGAAAAAACAACTAATAAAAATGAGAATAATAGTCCGAAATAAAAATAAATTAATATATATAATGCTCATCTCCAAAATTAATTCCAATTAAGGAATAATATATATACCAACTGCTGTTTTCTTGGTTAGAATCTGTCTATCTCGCAAAATTATTCACATCCAAAATATCGGGAGTATTGAATTAAAAATTTGGTAGATATGTTAGTAATTACTTGCGCATTTAATTTTCCTCGTGTTAGGCGGATGAGAAAATTTTTAGTTTTTAATGATACAATGATCGATTTTACTGGAGACATGCATTCGAATATCTTATTTCAATTGATTTTGTGACGGTGTTTATTCTAGTGGTGGAACGATTCTAATATTTCCCCCGATTCCGATACAATTACCGATCGCAATAACGATTCTTTATAAATCTCTAAATATTTGACTATAGATTTGTTATTTTACCCGATTACCGTAAAAATGCATATTAAATGTGTATATATTTTCTTAAATGTAAAAATACAGATTAAATGTGTATATATTTTCTCAAATGTAAAAATACATATAAATTGTGTATATATTTCTCATACGTGAGAATACATGTTAATGTGTATATATTTTCTCAAATGTAAAAATACATATTCAATGTGTATATATTTTCTCAAATGTAAAAATGCATATTAAATGTGTATATATTTTCTCAAATGTAAAAATACAGATTAAATGTGTATATATTTTCTCAAATGTAAAAATACATATTCAATGTGTATATATTTTCTCAAATGTAAAAATACATATTCAATGTGTATATATTTTCTCAAATGTAAAAATACAGATTAAATGTGTATATATTTTCTCAAATGTAAAAATACAGATTAAATGTGTATTTATTTTCTTAAATGTAAAAATACATATTCAATGTGTATATATTTTCTCAAATGTAAAAATACAGATTAAATGTGTATATATTTTTCTCAAATGTAAAAATGCATATTAAATGTGTATATATTTTCTCAAATGTAAAAATACATATTAAATGTGTATATATTTTCTTAAATGTAAAAATGCATATTCAATGTGTATATATTTTCTTAAATGTAAAAATACATATTAAATGTGTATATATTTTCTCAAATGTAAAAATACATATTCAATGTGTATATATTTTCTTAAATGTAAAAATACATATTCAATGTGTATATATTTTCTTAAATGTAAAAATACATATTCAATGTGTATATATTTTCTCAAATGTAAAAATACATATAAATTGTGTATATGTTTCTCATACGTGAGAATACATGTTAATGTGTATATATTTTCTCAAATATAAAAAAAACAGATTAAATGTGTATATATTTTCTCAAATGTAAAAATACATATTAAATGTGTATATAGTTTCTTAAATGTAAAAATACATATAAATTGTGTATATATTTCTCATATGTGAAAATAGATATTAAATGTGTATATATTTTCTTAAATGTAAAAATACACGTTAAACGTGTATATATTTTCTCAAATGTAAAAGTACACTTGTAGGGTGGTCTCTAGATGTTAGCTTTAGTAATTAAAAATCAATAAATATTTATTATTTTATTATTACTATCAGCAATGAAAGAACTTGTTTTAAGCAAAATCATTAGAACATATGCACAAATTTTTCTGATTCCGATACCTCACAAATGTTCCGATTTTTCCGATTCCGATTAACCGTCCCAACACTGATGCAATTCTCTACATATAAAAGGGCCAGATATGTCCAAGAATGGAGTGTTGTTGCCACATCTGGGAAGGAGCTGTTAAAAAGATCTTATTCTGCCTTGACAGGGTTCAAAATAGACTTTGTACCCTAGTAGGAGATACCTCTATCTGTTCCCTGCAACCTCTTTTTCATAGACGGGACGTTGTGAGCCTGTCTATGATTTATCGTTATTTTCATGGCAAATGCTCGTCTGAGCTCCAATCTATGGCCACCCCCCTCGCCAAACAGTCACGAGAAACACTCGTCTAGCTGGAAGCACTATGAATTATTTCCCCCCCACTCTTTATCTGTGTTAAAACCTAAACTTAGATTCCATGGCTTCTTTTTTAGAACTGCACACCCGTGGAACTCTCTTCCGTTTGCCTATTTTCCAGCTGATTACAATGTGGCCGTCTTCAAGTCCAACGTAAACATGTTCCTGATGAACCTTTCTCCTTAAGTAATCTAATTTACCAAGTTTACACTACTAAAGATTACTATATTATCCCATTGACTACTGTACACTCTTTAACCCTTATCCTCAAGTGGCCTCTGTGCCTTGATAAGTGGTGACCTCTTTGTAAAAAAAACAAAAACAAAAAAAAAAACCCAAAAATCAAACAAAAACATGAGTAAGTAATAAATGAAATAAAAAATATAACCGGGTATATTGAACAGACGTATCTTTAAAAAGATACTGTTCTTACATTTGTCGTAAGCAATGTTATCTCCGGCAACTTTGTCAAGTTTCTCATATGAAGGTCAAAAGTTTACGGGTTTGACCAAAAAAATACAGCGTGCATTTGGTTTAGCTAAATATGGAACGGAAGTCACTAAGCATAAAACGAAATACGAAACCATATGGAAACACTTCTTGTTTTATCATGAAACAATATAAAAAAAATAATAACCTGTTATTTGCTTTTCATATTTCTTTTTTAATATTTATAATATATTCACATGGAAATATTTCATTTCAAAAAATTTTCATAGTTTATATTTCTATAAATATTTAAAGAAGCATTTAACATATATTCACATGAAAATCATTAAAGAAATTATTGTTTTTAGATTACTATGAATAAAGTTTTTTTTTAACATATATTTTTAAATTCTTAGCTAAATATGTAAATAACCAAACTCGTCATTTCTTTTCGCGATGACATAAGTGTTAAAAGCCAAAATAAAAACTATTTATAGAAATGTAAAAAAAATAAAAGTTTATTATTCTTCATTGTTTCATAATAGCACAAGAAGTGTTAAAACTAAAATAATTTTTTGAAATAAATTATTTCCGCATAGTTTCGTATTTCTTTATGTGCTTGGTTACTTCCGTTTCATTCTATATTTTAGCTAAACCGTGTCCACTTCCGACGCTTTAACTTTGGATACTAAATTTTTGGATTTAGCCAATTTATGTATTATTAATTATCTGATCGAAAATATAAGCTACAGAAAAGCGACGTTGAGAGAAACAAAGAAAAAAAAAGCAAAGAAAAAAACAAAAAAAACAATTAATAAATGAACTACAGAACATAATAATTTGAAGAATTCATAGAAAGAGGTAAGACCAACGGAATGAAACTCTAAATAAATATGAAAAATAACAAACGCTAAATAATAAATCGATGAATTAAATGAATGAAAAATATAAAATTGAGAGAATAAATGTAAAAAGAATGAAGATCTATCCTGTTAGAGTTCAAAATCGGCTTCGAAACCTAGTAGGTGATGCTCTTTTCTCTTCTCTGCTACCTCTTTCCTACAGAAGAGATGTTGCGAGCCTGTCTCTGCTCTATTGCTGTTTTCACGGCAAGTACTCGACTGAACTCCAATCTATGGTTCATCCTTTGTCAAACTTGCATAAAAATAGCCCCGACCAGCTACAACCACTATCTCCAATCTCCCCACTATCTGTGCCTAAATCTAAACGTAGATTCCATGAATAAAGCTTCTTTCTCAGAACTGTCCGCCTGTGAAACCCTGTTCCGTTGACCTGCTTCCCAGTTTAATACAACATGGTAGTATTTAAATCCATTGTAAACAAGTTCTTGTCGAGCCGTCCCCATAAATAATTAAATTCTACCAATTTACACCATTCCACTATAATCTTTATCCTCGAGTCACCTTCGGCTTTAATAGGTAGTAACTCCCAAGTAAGAAAAATCTAGATAAAAATGATGTATAAATAGGGGAGAATAAATAAGACGAAAAAAACAAAATGAATAAAAAACAGAGTAAACAACACAAAAGAATATATAAAAATAAAAGATATAAATAAAAAAGAATGAATGAAAAATAAATAAAGAATTAATAAAAAATAAAGAATGAAAAAAAATAATGACTGTAAAAAAAAAAAGAAATAATATTAAAAAAAAAATAAATAAAAAGGAAAAAACGAAGAAAAAAGTGAATAAAAATTAGGAACGAATAAAAAAGCAAAGATAAAGAAAAAGAAACAATAAAAAAAGTAAGAATAAATGAAATGTGAAGACCGGATAATTAAAAAAAAATAATAAAAACGAATGAATAAAAGAAAGATAAAACATAACGAAGAAATAAAGAATAAATAATCAATAAAAATAAAGAATAAATAATCAATAAAAATAAAGAATAAATAATCAATAAAAATAAAGAATAAATAATCAATAAAAATAAAGAATAAATAATCAATAAAAATAAAGAATAAATAATCAATAAAAATAAAGAATGGGATGAAGTAGAACGCAGTAAAAATTAAAGTAAAATGGATAAAAGATATGAAAAAGTGAAAAATAAATAAAAATTATGAAAGAAAAAATATGAATAAAATATATGAAAGAAAAAAAAATGAATAAAATATATGAAAGAAAAAAATGCATAAAAAATATGAAAGAAAAAATGCATAAAAGATAGGAAAGAAAAAATGAATAAAATATATGAAAGAAAAAATGCATAAAAGATAGGAAAGAAAAAATGAATAAAAGATAGGAAAGAAAAAATGAATAAAATATATAAAAGGAAGAAAAATGAATAAAAAATATGAAAGAAAAAAATGAATAAGATATATGAAAGAAAAAATGAATAAAATATATGAAAGAAAAAAATGCATAAAAGATAGGAAAGAAAAAATGAATAAAAGATAGGAAAGAAAAAAATGAATAAAATATATAAAAGGAAGAAAAATGAATAAAAAATATGAAAGAAAAAAAACGAATAAACATTATGATAGAAAAAATGCATAAAAAACGAATAAAAGATAGGAAAGAAAAAATGAATAAAAGATATGAAAGGAAAAATGAAAAAAGATATGAAAGAAAAATTAGAGATAGATAGATGGATGATGATGATGATGATGATGATGATGATGAATAAATAAATAAATACATTAAAAACTGTCTATCCATTCCCAACTAAGTTCTTAATTCTGTCCTTTTGACAGATTGGGTGTGAATTTCGCGTCGACAAATGTTGACATCCTAGAATTATGGAGTCGCGAAAGTATCAGCCCTATCGGAGTTTACTGTCGATAGACATGGCCGCTTGCTTAAGAACTAATTGTAAAACGCGAGTTAACTAGAGCATGTAGGGTCCCTTTTTCTGACAATCCAGGTGTCAATGTCGATTCATGAGGAAGGAGCTGCGGATTGAAACACCGACTGAAAGCGAAAAGGAGTAAAAAAAAAAAGAAGTATTTTCTCTCCTGGCAGCTGACATGACACGCCGACTGCGTTGGAGGGTCATCATGACGCAGGCTGGTGATAGTTTTTTTGTTTATTTAGCTTACAAACACGTAACTAATTTTTTTTCTAAGATAATATCTATTTGCTAGTGTAGTCTTCACGTTAGAGAATATGGCTGTGATAAATGAGGTTTGAAATAAAGAGAAGAAAACTGGTGCGTGTTCACACACACACACACACACACACACACACACACATATTCAAGCAAAAATTTTGAAATACAACGGAAACACTTCGCTCTATGATTTTTTTAATCAATTTTTTGATTTTCCGTATAATATTTTTTTTATATCAAAATCAAAAATATTAATAAAAGTTCCTTGTAGTTGCTGTCACGGGTGCTTTCGATTCGTCCACGAATCATCCTCAGGTAAAAGTGCGAAGGAGCGAAAATAAGAATTAAGTTATAGATTTATTATATTTTTTACTACACTATCTCGTTCTTTTCTTTTCCATGTTTAAGCTTAACCATATCACTTTTCATGCTATTGTAATCCATGATTTTTCCAGGCTTCTAGTACATTCACTTATTCTTTAATTTCAGTTTTATTTTTTTGCCCCCATAAACATGATGTATACATATGTAATAACAATGTTCGAGATGGGACAGAGTTGCAGATGTTTAGGCTTCTTTCCATGGGGTCCCGATTTTGAATTTCGCTAGATTCAGCCACTCTGATCAGTCGTAGACGACGAAACACGTGTCAGTGGATAATTATATTTTAAACACACACACACACACACACACACACATATATATATATGTATATAAACATTGTTGAACAGCACGGAGTGTTTTTGCTTAATCGTCTTTTTTTTTGTAATTTCTCCATTTTTCATATGGTCATTCTAATATCTCTGTCAAATTTGTGCAACAAAGTTTTACAGACGTTTTCGTCCATCAGTGTTTCTCTTTTGCAAGTACTTTCAACTGATTTTCCTCATGCAGTTTATGATTACTATTTCGTTTAAAACCTGGGTGCTTTCATATGCTTAAGTTCAAATTAAATTTAAATTACTAAAAATAGTGCAGCGTCTTGTGTGTAAAACGAACAAAAAACAAAAACAAAAAAAAAACAAAAAAAAAACAAAAAAAAAAAAACAGATGAACGAAAACGACCATGAAACTTTCTTACAAAAATCCAACCGAGATGTTAGAACGATCATACGAAAAATGGAGAAATTACAGCAACAAAAACAAAGACGATTAAGCAAAAACCACTCCGTGCTGTTTAACAATGGCTGTCTAAATGAAAACATGCTGCCAAAATACACGATATATATATATATATATATATATATATATATATATATATATATGCACACATGCATACATATATATATGATGATTGCAACGTCTTGTCAGGCGAGTGCCACTCCCCCAGACATTTAAAATCCATGAGCCCAAATACCTGAGGGAGTATCTATACAAAGATGATATTACAGAGTCTTAGCTTTGTACGACAGCTAAGTCTCTCTCTCGGTTCAAAATGTTGAGATCCAGCAACAAGCAAGAGCAAGATAGCCAGCAACAAATTAAACTGCACCCCAGCTTAATGCGGGTACTGGTCTCCCGCTTTATGTTTTTTTAAATCAGAGATTTGCTTCTCCTAGAAAGGTTGCCTTCACCACGGCTTGCGTGAGCCCTCTCCACCCCAATACACATACACACAAATATACACGGTGCTAGTTGGCCGTTGACCCAGAAAAAGAGTTTATTCGCCCATATATACACATACACACATTTATATACACATACTCACATACATACACACACATACACACACAAATATATATATATATATATATATATATATATATATATATATATATATATATATAAAGAATGGAAGAACATCTAAAAAAATAACACTGTTCTGATATTAATGCCACCTCTCTCTGAATTCTTTCCTCGCTTTTGCTCGGAACTAAACATTTCCCTGTCCACTTTCATATCGCACTCGGCATCTTATTCGCTTCATTATCTTTTCTATAATCGCCTGTTCCATTAATGCGACTAATTATCCCGCCTATGGAACACCCACTTCGCCTCTCCCAGGCCGCGTATCAACACTCTCTCGCACATCCTAAGTAGTTTCAAGAGAAGAAGACACATCTTCGCTCGCTTCAACCAATAAAAGGAATTAATTAAGGTTAGGAACGCACTTAAAGAAATATTAAAAAAAAAAAAAAAAAAAAAATGAAACGTATATATATATAATAAAATACTGAACGAGAATCGAGATTTTTCAAAAGTCGTAAAAAATGTTTCACGAAGAAAAAGACGGAAAGCAGAAGTAATGAAGAAGAAACCTAGAATAAAAACAAAATTTAAAAAAATAAATATTTTAAAAATTCAATTGAAAAATCTTATTAAATATATAAAATGAAAATATGTCTTAAAATAATTTTTAATTAATGGCTAAGAGAATTTAGGGATAAAATGCGTAAATCTGGATGAACGTTTCCTAAACTAAAACCCGAAGACTTTTGTCTTGCGGCGATTTTTGCCAGGCAAAAAATTAGGAACTTTAATTTGCATTAATAACGTACGTCCTCTTATTTCTCAAATAACTTAGTTTCCTTGATCGATCAATAGATAGTCCCCTTTGTCTGTCACACTTCAGTGTACTCTACTATGCTTAAGTGAGGAGCTATAAATTAGACGCCAGATTTATAGGGTCATCCTGAGTCGAGAGTTGTGCCCCGAGATGTTTGTTCACATTACATTTAAATTCCGATATGCCATAAACAAACGAACGTAACCAGCCAATGAATATCTCTCCCAAGCTATTGTGTTTAAATAACCACTTGCTATACAACGTGCTTTCTCCATTTTGGTTGCTGGCATTTCCACACTATAGCGTTCTGCTGTAATAGTCGGTACTCTTGTGAAAATTTCGAGCTGAACTTTGGGTTTTCGTTTATAAGTTTCTTTAATTCAGTTCGGAATTCCCCCGAAAACAAAACTTGTAGCCAGCGCCTATGTCCGCAATGTTTTTCTTTTGTTGAATAAGTCCGGAGATCCGTATTTTTAGACTACTGCTCTCATCTTGACTGTGAGTCACGTAACGTATTGGTCGATGTAACCTCCGACCTTCTTCAGGTGTACCTTGTCGAACTCGGAAATCTCTCTGCCGAACTCGCGAATCTTCACGAGATTTAAGACGGGACTATTTATTTAATCCACGGGAGTAGCATGTTCTCGTTCTCGTTCCGTCAGCCATTACCGAGCAGAAGTCCTAAGCAATTCGCAATTCGTATTGAATAAAGTACTTGGTAAAATTCAATTATGAGCTATCTTACCTTGGCCTTTTAGCCAAAATCAAAGTGTAGTATCTGTTCTTTAGATGTTGCACTTCAATTTCTTGTTCTCTTTCAGTGGAGGAGCAGTCCTTCACGACTGAGACAATTTTTTTTATTTTTGTACCTTTTCTCCACGTTAAAAAACAACCCTGGTGTCTGTCCCCTGTGGAGGCATTGTAAATAGGTACATTCTTTTGGAGGTTGAAGGTCCAATTTTCAGCTCGGGCGACACTAAAATGCAAGTGCGAATTACTTAGTACTTCTACGCAGTCATGGTCGATGAAACGAGAGTATGTTACATCCGTGGATTAAATAAACGGTTACGTTCGAATCGTTATAAAAATGGGATTAACCAAAATGTGTATAATGCATGTAGGAATACCTCATCTTCGGAGTGTCCCCAAATACAACCGTCCACGAAAAGGTTGATATGTCGATAAAATAATGCATAGTACAATAAAAACAGAGAAGTGACCTGTTGATCTAAAGCCGAGAATGTAAGAGAAATGTTGTACTAACCTGCAATAAGTGAGACCCGAGCTCCTTTTCTAAGGCGGTTTTTGGGGCTGATCTATGACCCCATGCATCCCCAAGACCTGCAAGGAAGAGAAAAGGTGAAATAGAGCGGCGTCTGATTCTGGCGGTTACCAAGACAACGCGTGGCTAAAAACCACTGTGATGCGAAACCAGATAAATGCTAGGATGGAAAGATTTTTTAATGGGTGTGCACACTTACTTGCCCCCCCCCCATCTTCTAACTGCAGCAAAGTTAGATACAAGGTCAGTTAATGGTGGGGGAATACAGCTATGTTTCTATAAAAAGGGATTTCTGGGTGAATGCGAAATTTAGGCGTGATAAACCAATATTCTACACAAAGGAGGATGTAATGCCTGGGAAGATTGTCTCTATGACCAAATAGAGCCATAATTTACTCTGATATTAGCTTAAGAGTCTGTGCCAGTAAGTCTACGTGTTATTAAAAAATAAAATTCAAAGAATAAAATAATATAACGAAAACGCGGAAGGAAGCGATAGAGAGAGACGAACGAGAGATGTAGAGAGAGAGAGAGAGAGAGAGAGAGAGAGAGAGAGAGAGAGAGAATTAGATGGTAAGTTATAGGGTTAGTAACCGATAATGAGAGAGAAAGAGGAATAGAAGGAACAACACAACGAGAGAGAGAGAGAGAGAGCGACAGAGAGAGAGAGAGAGAGAGAGAGAGAGAAAGAGAGAGAGAGAGAGAGAAGGGGAGAGAGCTTGAAAATAGAGAAACAGGTGACAAATTAGAGAACGGTAACGAAAAAATCTGGAAAGTAGGATTGAGGAAGAGGATTGGTTGGAGAGAAAAAGAATGTAAAAAGGAAATAAATAAAGAAAGACGTTGTGTAAAACGCGCAAATGAGACTCATTAATTTTACCGTTCCTAGGACAGGTATTCTTCCATTACATATATCTCTATATCTGCTATTATAAAAAAGGAACTGTGAATCTGTGTGTGTGTGTGTGTGGGTGTGAGAGAGAGTTCGTTCCCTAGGGTCTCGAAAACGGCTGGATAGATTTTTATGAAATTTCACAGGAAGATACTTTATGTGCCTGGTAGTATTCTTAGATAGGTTTTGTGTCGAGGTGTATTCGATAAGTATCGATAATCGATAATCGAAATAATCCGATGAAAGGAAGATTTTGACCAAAGTTAACACCTTACACAGCCTAACATCACAAGGGCATTTGAAAAGTTTTGTTACTACACAAGCCGAAAAGTCCAACATATAAAATCAACAGTAGGTTATTTGATATCACAGGGGTGCGTTCGAAATGAATATTTCTGTTTAAAGCACAATTTGACAATGATACTTGACTTTTTCATTTGAAACTTAAATTCAAACCATTATCACCTCACAACCAGTAATGCCAGGCATATAAAATCAACAGTAAGTTCTTTGATATTACAAGGGCGAGTTTGAAATAAATGCTTTTGTTTACAGTTGACGCATAATACTTAACTTTAGCATTTTAAACTTTAATTCAAGCCATTATATATAAAATAATTTTATAAAATCAACAGTAGGTTCTCTACAGTGCAATGTAGACTACAATATATTGTAAACTAAGTCACTGCAAGAGACATATGAAGCAAAGAATCAATCGATTCGATTGAAAATTAGGCAATTTTATCGATTTCGATGAGACTAAAAATATGGGAATGTGAAAGATTCGTTAATCATCATTCGATCCCGTTAAACGTCGGCTCACCCTGCTAATATATATATATATATATATATATATATATATATATATATATATATATATATATATATATATAAAGCTGAACATCTGTGTGTGTGTCTGGTCACGAATAGGCTCCTATATGGTTGACTGTTTTAAAAAACTGATTACATATAAGGATAGAAGATGTACCGAGACACAGGAATGGGTATGTTTGATCTGGCAGAACGGTGGTTCATAAAAATTGTGGAGTCTGCGTTCGCGCCTAATCCCCAAAGTATGGAAACAAAAAATGAAAAAAAAAAAAACGTTTACAAGTGTTTTTGATATAGATGTACATAATGATACTTTGATAAGTATGTTTCAACTTAAATAGGGATGGTATAATAAATTGTGGGGTCTACGTTCGAGCCTGTACTCCATGGAAATATGGCACAAACTTTAACAAAGACTTTTCATATCTATTTGCGTAAGTATACTTTGATAATTATGTTTCAGTTTGAAGAAATATGGTATAATAAAATTATTGGGTGTACGTTCGCGCCTGACCTCCATAGAATGTAAATATGTCACAAAGTTTAACAAGGTTTTTTAAAAAGAGGTGAGGGTCCACAATAACACCTTAACTTTAATCTTAATTCACGTTAGCTTTTATTTATTTATTTTTTAGTTAAATCATATTGTGTCGAATAAATTCACCTCATAAATTCGCGTTTTTATTAAAGTGAAAGCCAAAAAAAAAAAAAGAAATCATATAATACATATATGCATGTATATATATATACATATATATACATAAAAGCATATATATACATAGATGCATATATATATATATATGTATATATATATATATATATATATATATAGAGAGAGAGAGAGAGCAAGCAAGAGCCTTCAATAAGCTTCCAGATTTTTTTGTACAAGCATTTAAAATTGTCGTAGACTCTTGAAAATTCAGTATGTTACTGCCATACATATTATGAAATGACCGACCAATTTTTATGATTTCAAGTTCAAATGAAAAGGAATCGGAACACACCTTACTAAAGTATGATTTTCACAGCTAGTGAAATTACAAATGTAATCTGTATGTGAAGACACTTTAGAAAAACAATATGCAGAAAAAAAATCAGTTTTAAACTTGGAAAAATGACACAGAAACGTATGGAATGCTTCAGACTGCTTTTGGACCATCTTGTATGAATCGAGCATCAGTTTTTGAGTGGCATAAGAAATTAAAGGAAGACGACCAGTCTGTGAGGGATGATGAGGTGTGGGAGGAGTAAGTCAGAACACCAGAATTGATCGTGTGCCTCTAGAGAGAATAAGGGCATGGTTTGATGTCAGTGTGAGCAACTCAAGATGCGGAAGATTACCATGAATGCAGCAGTCCACAACTCCGTCCTTGTCACGGACTATTTGACCAAGATAAGCATCAAGACAGTTCCTCACCCTCCCGGAAATCCAGACCTTTCTCCCTGTGACTTTTAGTTATTCCCTAAGCTAAAGAAAAACCTCAGAGGCTGTCGGTATGAGACAATTGAGGAGATGACAGAAACTGTGACGAAGAGTCATTTACATGCTCTCACAAGAAGACATCAATGGAAGTCTTCAGAAGTTGTAACGATACAACAGCATTGCAGCCGCAGGAGATTACTTCAAATGGGGCTAGAGTTTTCTGTATATACTATCAATAAATGTGCTTATACGAAAAATGTCTAGAAACGTATTGAAAGCACTTCGTGCATATATATATATATATATATATATATATATATATATGTATATATATATATATATATATATATATATATATATATATATATATATATATATATATATATATATATATACTAAACAACTGATGACCCCTTAAAAAATAAATTATAGGTATTATAGTAAATTCGAGAGCGAGTTGATGCAGTGATTGCAGGTGATTAAATGACTTACTGACTGGATGATTTTCTAACAAATGATAAAAAATATTTTTTTGTATAGTTTTAAAGGTTAAAAACTTCAAAGACTATATATATATATATATATATATATATATATATATATATATATATATATATAAATCCAAATTAATAAATTAAATAAAATATAATCTTAAAAAGATACGATACAAGTTAGAAAAGCATTTCATCCAAGGCATGAAAATTGTTAAACAAAATGTTTTTACTATAGGCTTTAAAAATAACGGTACAAGATTCAATTTGAAATTTATTTATCTTCAAAGTGCACTTTTTTAAATTTTACATTTTATCCGTGAAATTTAATAGCTTACTTTGTATGGAAACCTGTGATTATAAGTTTTACAAGATATTACTGGCAGTAACAGATCCACCGGAGCTATATAAATATCTTTTTTTTTACCGGACCCATTATATAAACAAAGGAAAATTGCTCCAGGGAAACGCCTACTTCGGACCATTACATTGTGATGTGGATTATCCAAAATACAGTTTGGATCATTTTACCACACTTCTATCAAAGACATCCATTTCAGATTTTACCATGCAATTTGGATGTGAATTTTTATATCCTTTCCAATAACTTCCTTTAATCTATGACATTTAAAAACTTAAACAACTTTTAATTGTGATTTTCCATGTCTCACTGACTTTAGCAAATAAGGTGTAAACCATTATAACTATTTGCTAATATTTTCTCCTCTGAAGAGATGGTAGACATCGAAATCCTATAGGATAAGGAGTTATAATATTTCAAATGTATTCTTTGTCTTACATAGAATAATAAAAAATCTTTTGATTTGAAATTCAAACATTGCACGCCAAAAATGTTTAAATTCATTGAATGACTAAAATTTGAGATATATATATATATATATATATATATATATATATATATATATATATATATATATATATATATTCCATTATTTAGCCGTGCCTGGAAAAGTAGATGAGGATTCAATATCCTCCCCACCCCCACCCGTGAAATTTTAGAATCGGAATTGGTAATTGTATCGGAATCGGGAATGTAGGATAGATTCTTAATTGTATCGGAATCGCGTGTAATTGCGCTTTTTTTTTTTTTTTAATTCAATTTTCACCCCAAACAAGGCACAGTGCCACTTTGAAGCAGGGGGCTAATATTAGGGAATAAATTAGCGGGGTCATTATGAAGGGAGAAGAGTAGAGAGATGTTTGTTAACATTACACTTGAACTTCTGCATATCATTGCAGTTGGGAAAGCAGAATCCCGGAAGGGAGTTCCAAAGACCCGCAGTTCTGGGGAAGAAACTATTGGAGTAAAAGGTTTTCTTGCACCTAGGGATCTCTACTGTAAAGGGATGAGACTTAGTAGCTTGTCGGGTTTGTCGGGGGTAGTTACGTCGGGGAGGTACAAGTGTTTGCAGTTCGTCAGAGCATTCACCATTAAAGTATTTGTAGAACAGGCAGAGGGATGCAACATCTCGTCGATGGGACAGGGGTTGAAGCCTAGATGACAGTTCAGGACCTATCAGGTTGGCGACTCTTTTTTGAACCCTGTCCAGGAGCGAGAGACAAGCAGCAGATGCACCAGCCCAGATGTGACAACAGTACTCCATACATGGGCGAATGGTTGCCTTATAGAGGTATAGGATACTGGCAGGCGTAAGTAGTTTTCTAGCACGGTAGAGGGAGCCAACCTTCCTTGCAGCAGCCTTGGCAATGCTCTCAATGTATCTATTCCAGTTCATATTCCCTGTAAACGTTAGGCCGAGGAATTTAAAAGAAGTACTTTCAGGCAATGTGTTCTTGGCCATTGCTATTGGTGGTAGAGAAGGTTTCTTGTAGTTATTGAAGGAAACAAGCTTAGTCTTAGCAGCATTGAATGTGACCAACCATTTTTGTCCCCATTCCACTACGGATTGGAGGTCATCCTCTAGTGTTTCTGCCATTTCCTTGGATATGTGTTCATTTGTTTTCCCCTCATATCTGTTATAGAGAGTGGTGTCATCGGCAAATATACCCATCTCCGAAACAATATTATCAGGGAGGTCGTTTATGAATATCAGGAATAATAGAGGTCCAAGGATAGACCCCTGAGGTACTCCCGCATTTATGTCATATTGTTTGGATGTATGTCCGTCGAGGACAACTTTGATTTTTCTATTACTTAAGAAGGATTTAATTACATTATGAATTCTTCCAGTGATTCCATATGATTTAATTTTCCTTAGAAGACCATCGTGCCATACCCTGTCAAAAGCCTTAGATATATCAAGGGCCACCGCTCTACCCTCCCCTGTTTTATCCAATGAACGGTATATACGTTCAGAAACAACAGTTAAGATATCTGCTGTTGAACGGGCTTGCCTGAATCCATATTGTTTGTCAGTCAGGAGTTTAGCAGCTGTTAGGTGCTGGACTAGGACTTGATTAACTAAGGACTCAAATATTTTGGCGAAAAGCGGGAGGAGGCTAATGGGGCGATAATTTAGTGGGTCAGTTCTTTCACCAGAATTCTTGAAGACTGGTACCACAGAGGCGGTTTTCCAGCAGTCGGGAAAACAAGATTCGTTAAGGCATTTATTGTAAAGTTTGGACAGAACTGGAGCAACCTCGGCAGAGCATTTTTTTAATAGCACAGCCGGGATGAGATCTGGTCCACATGCTTTTGAGGTGTCTAGGTTTTTTATAATAGCATGTACCTGAGAAGGGGTGATTTTCAAATCGTCACGTGTGGCGTCTATTCGCAGAGGAAAATCAGGGAGTGAGTGATGTACCGAGTTCAGTGTGGAGTTTGAGGCAAACCGACTGGCAAGCAGATTAGCCTTGTCAGTTGCCGTGCAAGCAACCTCATGATTGTTTGTTAGTGGGGGAATAATTGACTTTCCCTTATTAACTACGCTGTTGTAGATTTTCCAAAAATCCCGGGTTCCTAATTTCTGTGCTTCGATGCGCTTTCTGATGGTTTCAGAGTAATTAAATAATCGGTTATTTATTCTACGAAGCTGGGCACATATAGAACTCACAAAGCGAGAAATGAGACCGTACAGGATTCGAAACTTCGGCTAATGTCGCATTAAATAACTAGTCTCTCATTGGTCAATGAGTAGGTACTTACTGACGGCCTCGTTGTGTACATTGGATGGCGGGAGTAGGAAGGGTAACGTCGTCACAGGACATGATGTAAACAAACTAAATTATCTATTCCCTTAAAGTGCAACCCCCTCCTATCTCTTTATCTTACTCTCTCTCTCTCTCTCTCTCTCTATCTATCTCTCTCTCTATATATATCTCTCAGTAACTCTGCACTGCCAAAAAGTAGAAGTTTAAAACATTTACGGATGCCCACTTATCTCAAGAGAGTCATGTTTGGCTCTATCTTTTAATCAAAATATTTGATAATACGAAACTGTTGCTAAATCTAAGCGACCGGAAACAGATTTGCAAAGAAAAAAAATTAAATTAAATTAAATTAAATTAAATCAATCACTTCCTCTTAAAAACACAACAAATAATCAACCTAAATAGAACGTTATTTCTTCAAACAAAAATGATGTCATTAAATTCAAATAAAACGAATTAAAATAATTTTACTTTGCAGGTCAAGGTCTACCCCTAACCCACTCTTCCGAAAAGTAGTTCCGAATTAGCCCTGGAATAAAACAAATCAAAATGTGTGGTTCGGCCTCTGTTTTTATTTTCTTTACTTCTATTGTGAAGATCATGTTTCATCTTTAGCTAATCAGACAAAAAATAAAGATCACTCCGCTAATCTAAACGGAGCATGTTCGCTATTTTCGACCCGTCTGCTTTCATTTACGAGTCATTAAGCCTCGAGGGATAATTCTCTTTCGTCTGATTTCCTTTCGTTTTTGTTACTGACTCCGACTTGAAGAATGTGGGCAGAGAGTAAAGGTGAGATGCAGCCAGAAAATAACGAAAAGAAAATAAGAAAATATTACGACTGGGACTTATTTTATGCGGATTTAGATTAGAATAATTAAACAATCATGGGTATTCTTAAGATGCGTCCATTCAATTTTAAACGTGACAGACCAACGAAAATGCTATTTCAAAATAAGCGTGACAGAACAACGAAAATGCTATTTAAAACATAAGCATGACAGACCAACGAAAATCCTATTCAAACATAAGCGTGACAAACCAACGAAAATCCTGTTTTAAATATAAACTGACAGACCAACGGAAATCATATTTCAAACTTAAACGTGACAGACCGACGAAAATGCTATTTTAAACAAGTGTGATATATTGATAAATCCTCATTTTACAACCTAAGCCTGAGGAGATCGACAAAAATGATATTTCAAGCCTAAAAGCAAAAGATCTAGGAAAAGGACA
>NC_136507.1:58475026-58487526 GCF_053919585.1 Euprymna scolopes | reverse complement strand
AAAAAGATGATGTGGAAGAAGTAAGGAGGCATGGCTTTGGAAATCTTTTCACCCAAATACGATGTTCAGCATGTTAAAAATATACCTTTTGTTGTAAAAATCTAGCATGGAATATGTGCCTACATTAAAGATGGCTTTTCGTTTGGTAGGGATATCTCCAGAGAGACCATAATTTACCTTATATGTGCTTTCCGGTTGCACTTGCTTACACCACCGCATTTATATTTACCCTCTATCGCCCCCACAACAGCGGAGTTACTATCTTTAAGGGTATATCTGAGAAAATTGACCACATCCTGTCTGCTTACCCTTCGGCTAACATTCACATCTATGGTGACTTCAATGTCCACAATGTGGAATGGCGGACCCACCCAAACAAGACAGATAATGAGGGGAGGTTCTGTCATAATTTCTCCATTGCCTATGATCTCACTCAGATTGTTCACGAACCCACCGGTGTGCCCGATACTACCGGTCAGTATACAAGCCTTCTAGACCTTTTTCTCACAACTTCCCCTGAACTATGTTCATGTTCCGTTCTATCTCTTCTAGTTGTTGATGAGCAGAAACCGGGCCCACAGTATTAATGCTGGTGTCCCTCAGGGGTCCATCATGGGTCCCACTCTTTTCCTGATCTACATAAATGATCTCCCAGAACACATACTTAAATCATTCGTTGACATCTATGCTAATGATACTACCATCTATGGCAACACATCAAAGGCCGTAAATGACAAAGTTCTCTCTGATTCTCTCTCCTCTGATTTTGAGCGCGTGGTACAATGGGGTAAGAGGTGGCTGGTTACTACTAATGCATCTAAAACCAAGTTTTTATCTTAACATCATCAACGCTCTGATCCCCAACTGACATCAATTGAAATGGATGGCCCTCATCTTGGGGAGGCTCCGTGTTTTGACAAGCTTCTGGGCTTGACTTTTACTCCTGATCTGAAATGGAACACGTACATCAAATCTGTTGCCAAGCTGGGATCCTTCTACCGCTCCAGTAGATATCTCACTGCTGATGCAATTCTCTATCTATATAAAACCAAGTACGTCCAAAGATGGAGTACTGCTGCCATATATGGACTGGAGCTGCTAAAAACAGAATATCCTGCCTTGACAGAGTACAAAATAGACTTCGTGGCTTAGTGGGGGATGCCCGTTTCTCTTCCCTGCAACCTCTCTCCCACAGAAGAGACGTTGCGAGCATCGATTATCTTTGTTTTGTCGTTATTTCCATGGCAAGTGTTCGTCTAAGCTACACTCTCTGGTCCGCCCTCACAAATCTTTCACGAAAAACGCCCGTCTAGCTGAAATCACTATCAATAATTTCCCCCACTCTTTATCTGTGCCTAATTCAAAATGTAGATTCCATGAAAAAAGCTTCTTTCTTAGAAGTGTCCGCCTGTGGAACTCTCTTCCATTTGTCTGTTTCCCACCTGACTACAACTTGGATGTCTTCAAGTCCAACATAAACAAATTCCCGATAAACCGCCCCCTTAAGTAAGACACTTTATTAAATCTCAATTACTAATGATTACTACGATACTATACCATTGATTACTGTACATGCAATAACTCTTATCCGCGAGTGGCCTCCGGGCCTTTATATGTGGTAACATCCATATATATATATATATATATATATATATATATTTTTTTTTTTTTTTTTTTAGAATATTTGGTAGTGATATGGAATACGAGCGGAGAGGAGGTTAAGAAAAAAAAAAAAAAAACCCTGACTACCCAAATAATTCTAACTGAAACCGGAGGTTTCTCTGCTTGCACAAAGTAGGGGGGTTAGCAATGATGGCAAGTGCTTCGAGGACAGACAGATGGAACTTTGTGCGTCCTCGGTACAAAACAGAAAAACACTCCGGAGAGAAAACAAGACCGCACTCCTTTTTATCGACCAAGTGTTGGCCGATGGACGATTCTATCAGTTGAGATTTTCTGGTAGTAGGTTGATGATCCCGGATAAAACGGGGAACATGTTGGGCGATTCTGACCTGAAGACGCTGGGTCGTCTTGCCTATATAGACGGCACCACACCGACATTGAAATTTATAAATAATATTACTAGTTTGGGAGATAGGCAAGACATCCTTACGAAATGAGGGAAAGGCGGTTTTTGTGGAAAAGGCAATACGGAGCGATAGAGCACCAAAATTAGAAGACACCAGAGAGGAAATCTTATCGCAAATAAGTTGGCCTTCAAGTCCAATCCAGGGTAACCTAAGGTATACCGGAAATCTACATGGACCGTATTTTGGTAGCTCAGAAAAGGATTTAATTTTTTTATTAATAACTAAGTTAACTAATGGAGGTGGATATCCATTAGTAATAAAAATCCTTTTAATGTTTTCAATTTCCACATCAATAAAAGGTGGGGAACAAATAGCAAGTGCCCGATGGGTTAAGTTTCTAATAAGATTTAGTTTCCTGGTTGTGGGTGCAAAAGAATCCCAACTAAGATAAAGACCAGTGAAAGTGGGTTTTCTATAAATAGATGTCATAAAGGAAAGCCCACGTTTAGAAACTAACACATCAAGGAAAGGAAGGGAGTTATCTTTTTCCACCTCCATCGTAAATTTAATTGTACATATAACTTGCCCCATTATATATGTATATATATTTTTTCTTTTCCTCACCCCGGTTTCCATTTTTTAGTTGATTGAATTTACGATATGGTTCACTTTTTTATAATTATTCTTAAATTTTGCCAATCGAATAAAGTTATATCCCATTTATTGAACCATTATGGCAAAAACTTCATTCATTCGTTAAATAATATAATTCACCTGAGAAACAAGATCACCTCCATCAAATGTAAAATCAAGTCCCTTCGTGGATGTCTATCGAATCATGTTGCACCGGGCTATATCTGTAGACGCATTTCCAAGATTAAATGTAGGAATTCTTGGAACCTTACGGTGGCCTTTTTAAAAGATGAAATAACATTTTATTCTGATGTGCTTCTTAGCTTACAGAGTAAACATTACTCGGTTTGGACTCTCGCTTGGAAAACGTTGTCTCCATTTGATAAACTTCGATTTTTTAAGCTACTTTCAGCCAAGGATGTTAAGTGCCGTCATACAAATAATCAAAAAATTTACTAATTTCTTAAACCTTTTGATTAAAAATAAATTTGGCGAGCCTTCATTCTCGGATCAGCATATATTTAATTTCTCTAAATTTAAATTGTCAGAAGTCGATACGTTTGTGTTGTCTAGAGGACTTGAATTTTGTGTCCCTCCTCGCCAGATTGACGTAACTCAAACTCTTAGTGAATTTGAGATTTTATTTTCACAAATAAAAAATAATGGTTCGGGTGACAACTTAAATATTGTTAAATCTCGCTTGACTGAATTAGCCAATAAATTCAGTCAATGCAATATTTCTTCTCGCCATTTTATTTGGCAAAGTAATCATTTCATTGCGGCTAAGCAATTAAAATGCAATAATGAGATTTACATTTCTCGCCCAGATAAAGGCAACAGTGTAGTTATTCTTGACCGTCAAGACTACATTGCAAAAATGCTTTCTATTCTTAACAATGATAGCAAATTTATCTGTTTAGGTTCCCTGGACTCTGATGACACTCCTTCAATTGAAACCAAGCTTCAAAATAAACTACTTCGATGGCATAAACTTAAATATTTATCTAAGGAAGTTTATAATAATATCCGACCGGTGGGCTCTCAACGCCCCAGGATTTACGGATTGCCTAAGGTACACAAAATTGATACTCCATTGAGACCAATTTTGTCGATGGTAGGTTCGGCCCAACACAATCTGGCTAAATGGCTGGTTTTAATTCTTGAACCAGTCTGTTCTTTTTATTCAACACATTGCACACCTGATTCTTTTCATTTCGCATCGACTATCAAGGAGCTTCCTCTTACCACTAACAACTGTTATTTGGTCTCCTTTGATATTAGCAATTTGTTTACCAATGTCCCGCTTGACGAGGTCATTGACATATGTGCTGATTTTCTTTATAGAGGCCCTGCCCCCCTCCCCTCTTTTCCTGAGGCGGTGTTCGTTGAACTTTTGGAACTTGCTACTAAGTCAGTTTCCTTTAGTTTCAACGATGTGATGTATCGCCAGTTCGACGGTATATCGATGGGATCACCCCTTGGCCCAACTTTGGCCAATATTTTTGTGGGTTTTTTAGAACAGACGTTGTTTGACAAGTGCCCTAGACCAGCATTTTACATGCGTTATGTTGACGACACTTTTTCTTGTTTCGCAACGCATGATGAAGCTATGTCCTTTTTCCACTTATTAAATAATTTACACCCTTCTCTCAAATTTACGATGGAGGTGGAAAAAGATAACTCCCTTCCTTTCCTTGATGTGTTAGTTTCTAAACGTGGGCTTTCCTTTATGACATCTATTTATAGAAAACCCACTTTCACTGGTCTTTATCTTAGTTGGGATTCTTTTGCACCCACAACCAGGAAACTAAATCTTATTAGAAACTTAACCCATCGGGCACTTGCTATTTGTTCCCCACCTTTTATTGATGTGGAAATTGAAAACATTAAAAGGATTTTTATTACTAATGGATATCCACCTCCATTAGTTAACTTAGTTATTAATAAAAAAATTAAATCCTTTTCTGAGCTACCAAAATACGGTCCATGTAGATTTCCGGTATACCTTAGGTTACCCTGGATTGGACTTGAAGGCCAACTTATTTGCGATAAGATTTCCTCTCTGGTGTCTTCTAATTTTGGTGCTCTATCGCTCCGTATTGCCTTTTCCACAAAAACCGCCTTTCCCTCATTTCGTAAGGATGTCTTGCCTATCTCCCAAACTAGTAATATTATTTATAAATTTCAATGTCGGTGTGGTGCCGTCTATATAGGCAAGACGACCCAGCGTCTTCAGGTCAGAATCGCCCAACATGTTCCCCGTTTTATCCGGGATCATCAACCTACTACCAGAAAATCTCAACTGATAGAATCGTCCATCGGCCAACACTTGGTCGATAAAAAGGAGTGCGGTCTTGTTTTCTCTCCGGAGTGTTTTTCTGTTTTGTACCGAGGACGCACAAAGTTCCACCTGTCTGTCCTCGAAGCACTTGCCATCATTGCTAACCCCCCTACTTTGTGCAAGCAGAGAAACCTCCGGCTTCAGTTAGAATTATTTGGGTAGTCAGGGTTTTTTTTTTTTTTTCTTAACCTCCTCTCCGCTCGTATTCCATATCACTACCAAATATTCTAAAAAATAATAATTTTCAGACTTATGACCCTTGAAAATATTTGTCTGAACGAAAAGCGCTTTGGGTATATTTTAACGATCGTTTTTTTTTAATCGACTTATTTATTTTATTTAATTGTACATATAACTTGCCCCATTATATATGTATATATAGTTTTTCTTTTCCTCACCCCGGTTTCCATTTTTTAGTTGATTGAATTTACGATATGGTTCACTTTTTTATAATTATTCTAAAATTTTGCCAATCGAATAAAGATATATATATATATATATATATATATATATATATATATATATATATATATATATATATATATATATATATAACTCAAATGACCTTGTAACGATGTATGTAACCCAAATGACCTTGTAACGATGTATGTAACCCATTTTCAAACAAAAGAACAATTGGGACGCTGAAATATTAACGTTATTGTTTCGAAAATTATTTAACATGGGAAGAGTGGGGGTTTAAATAACTTAAACGTAATACAGAAATGAACGATGTAAAAAAAAAAGCAAATATATCAAAATTTGAATTTAACTATAATAAGTATTATAGTATCTGTTCACTGCACATTTATCTATAAGTATCGCCAATCACTTATAATTCAGTAATTGCAATTTTTTTTCTCAAAAATAATCAATTATAATAAACAGAACGACTCATAGAAATATATTCTTTTTTCATTTTAATACACTTTCATAGAAATGTTACTGTTATGTCTAAAAAAAAAAATTTTCTTTACTTCCCAAGTGTCACGCTTATACATGAATTCCATAGCTAATATAACATACTGACCCAACGGGTCACGGGTAGGCTAGTATATATATATATATATATATATATATATATATATATATATATATGATTTGGGTACTATCTGTTAGAATCGAAACCAAAACATACAACTCGTCACCCTCGTTTCTTAGTCTCTTAGCCACGCCCATACGCATATATATAAATTCACCTGTTAGCCCTTTTTTAAAGAGTGAATCGCCAGATCGTTGAAGACAAGATTCAAGCAAGGGCGCATTGTTCACAGAGTTTTATAATTATACAGGTGTGTCCGTATGAGTAAGCAATAGCGATACACAGACGCGCGCAAAAAACTATCGTGTATGCAGGAATTGCGTTTGGCCGATAAGTTTCTAGAGAGCAAAATAAAAATCGTGAAAGAAAAAGGAATAATTAAACTTTCGAAAGTTTCTCCTTTCAAAATCGCCAGGGTCGAGGCAATCTTTATTTGCTTGTTTGTTTTTTTAATGTCCTGACCAATTCCCAATGTGCATGATACTCTTGTCACGCAGTCCGAACCAAAATTTCATTATCATCTCTCTTGATCTACTCTCTCTCTCTCTCTCTCTCTCTCTTTGTTTATTTTCCCTTTTTCTAGTAGTTGTTTATTTGTTATGTCTTCTAATATCTGGTTTCTCTTTTTAACTCTTCATGTAATCGCTTCTCTTTCTTTCCGTCCCGCTTTTCCTCCCCTCTCTCCAAATTTTCTTTCTCTCCCTCTCTTTCCTTCCTCGTTGGTATTCGCTTTTTAGATGTACTTTTCACTTTTAGATTTTTTTAAAAATAATTTATTAGGCGAAAAGTCGTTTTTGCCCCCCCCCCCCCCGAAAAAAGGAAGGTAGACCTGTAAATTCACCCTTGTCCGTTCGTCTGTCCGCACTTTTCTCAATTACAACGCTTTGGAATTTTTGAAATTTTGCACAAACATTAAACATAAGATGAGTAAAAAAGTAACAGAACGGATTTCCGGGAAAACTCCGGTTGCCCCCCAGGGGTACCTTTCGGGTTAAAATGGCTAAAATTGACACTTTTGTGCTAAATTAACAAAAATTGATGCCTTGGATTTTTTTATAAAGCTTTCTGAAAAGTTGTAACTAACTGATTTCTATATAATTTTGTTTGCCTATATTCCGTGATAACTCTTGGGTGTGCTCCATTGGCTCTTTTAGGGCTAATAAAAACACTCCATTTTTGGGACTATTTTACCATATTTGTCCAAAATTTGTTGTGTATGTCTATTTAGCAGTTTTGCATGGTGCTGAACTCGAATTTAAATATGTTAAGTCGTTGGGGACTTTTGGGGCTAAATGGGAGGGGGGGGCAAATGATGGACTTAGTCATTTCTTTTTTTGCATGGTGCAGAACTCAAATTTATATATGTTAAGGCCTAAAACTGCACCGTTTGTTCATTTTCACCTGGATTTGACGTCCCCTGGGAACGTTTGGGACTAAATGGGATGGAAGCAAATGTTGAACTTAGTCATTTTCTAATGCTCGTTCACTATGCACTCACAGGGGGGGGCATGCATGCTTCACTTGTTCTTCTGATTCCGTCGACGGCTAATTGAGCTTAATGTGGTGACGTTTTGACCAATGATTTTGAACCCAAAGTGTTGTATTTATTCACTGGGACTTTTCACGTAATCTCCCATTGTGGTAATAAGTAAGAAGAGTGATATTCCATGAAGTCAGATTTTTACTTCCTTCCGACCACAGAAATGTGTGGCATAAGGTCGGAAACTGATGAAAAATCAGCTCTCCAGAAGAATGGTGCACTCTGGCTCTGCAAAATCAAGGCTTTCTCATTGAACTAAATGATTACAAGGACGTATTCTTCTCGGCTGGTATGAACCCAATCGGAAATTCAGTCATTCTTATTAAGTGGTAGTGAGACCGGAAGTTAAGCTGAAATCGTAACGATGCCAATGCAGTTCGCTGGAACAGGAAATAGTAAGAAATGTCGGAAAATGAAGTAAAGAACGAGAAACAGTAAAGAAAAGATAGAGGAATAGTAAATAAAAGATAGAGGAATAGTTAACAGAAAAAGAAACTGATTAGTTTCGTCTGTTTTACAGCATATCAACCATTTTTGTTTTCTTTTTATGTCCAAAACGTAATTTCTAATTCTTTAAAGATGAACTGATATTAGTGGTTGTCATATGCCTGTGTATTTATATATAATATAAATCTCACTTGTCTGTTTAAATGTATGTATGTATGTATGTATGTATGTATGTCTGCCTAAAACTTTCGACAGAGGCGACGGATTTTCATGAGATCGGTATCGTTTCATAGCAAGACCATTCGGACGACAAATATCGAAAAATTGACTAGAAACATTAATTCCAGCACTCTCAACTGGCCACTTGTCTACAAGGAGGAGTCGCCTTTTTCGCCGATATTTTCGCAAGTCATCCCCTCTTTTCGATTGACTTTCCTTAATTTATATCTTACCACTTCCAGTTTGGCGATGGACGGAACGGCAAAGACGTCGCATTGTTTTTTTTTTCATGTTCTTTTCCTCCTTTGCTGTATGCGTTCGAGCCTGCCTACTAACATTTTTTTTTTTTTTTGCTCAACACACACCTCCAAACACCCGGGAAACGCCGGGTACCCAGGCTAGTTTATTATAAGTAAACAAAAAAAAAATAAAATCATCTCTTCATTTATTTCGTTGTTAATTCGCTGATACATTCCGTCCAATTGTATTCCATCTTACAGATTTCGGACGAGCGAGAATTCTAATGCCTACTAGACACTATCCTTGAGTGTTTACGATCTCTTTATACAGAAATTTGTCAGGACAATCTGACATGATGATACTTTCACCTACAAGTAAATCCTGATTAAATATCCACAATATTCGAGGCATAAATAAGAGATTGCAGAGAAGATTGGGTATTTGCAAAGAACTGGCTAATTAGTACAATGTCATCGGCGAAATAAGTGTCGCTCACGTAGACAGCTGGATAACACAAGCTTTGTCGAGGTTTTATCTGTGTGGATTACATCTACATTCGCCTTAATAAAACCTTAATGTTCATCCGACGCAGAGACCCAAGTTTGGAGTTTTTAGTGAGTGTGAACTCACTCCTTAATCACAATTAAACCCAGATCCATTCTTATTCGGAGTGGTAGTACCAGTCATGGTAACATCTCTTGGTTAAAATACAATTTGACATGAAATTGCTTTACACACACTTTCGCATCATTTTCACTTTTATCCTATCCTCGAAATTTATCTTTCGCCTAGCTCGTTTACCCATTTTCTTGCATACGCTACTTTCTATTCTATTAGCTACTCAACTCCCCCAATTGTCATGAGTGACAATAATACGGCTTAAAAGCTTAGAGTTTCAAATAGTTACCACTTATTTACCAATATGCCCAGGTCTATAATAATCAGGAGAAGTGGTAGTACCTAAGCCAGCAAACCAACCAACCTACCAACCAACCCAACTCACTCCAACCGATCAACAAATTAACTAAAAAAAAAATCAGCTAACCAACGAACCAATCGACTAAAGAAACAAACGACCCAACTAATCAACCAAACAAACAAATCAAACCAACCAACCAAATAAACAAATAAAAAACAAATCAACCAATAAAGAGGTATAAGATAAAACCTCAACAAAGCTCGCATCATCCAACTCTTAACTTAACCGACACTGATGACTAGGGCTATGACAACAGCATATTCTTTTCGAGTGTGTACCCGTTAATATTGATGTTGTTTTCGGTCGATTAACTGATATTGATATGGTTCTCGGTTGATTAACTACGTCTAACTGTGTCGAATATATACGATAACAATGATAAAAATATTCTGTTGTCATAGCCCTACTGTTGACATTGCACTAATTAGCCAGTCCATTGAAAATACCCAATCTCTTCTAAAATCACGTTGAGCAAGTCTCTAACTGTGCTGGCTTGTACGTCAATGAGACAAAAACTGAATATCTTAACACATGCTCTTCTTCCACTGTATGAAAACATTGAATCAAACGCCAACCAATCAATCTGACTGAAACATAATCAACCAACAAACAAACAAAGCAAAACAAACCAACTTAAACCAATCAGCCTAAATAACCAATCACACACTTAGCCACCTACTCAACCAACCAACCAACACACCAACCAAAGTAATAAACAAACTAAACCAACTAAATAAACCAATCCGGGCTTTAGCTATAGCTTAAAGAAGACTATTGTTTACCAACTTTTTATTTATAAAATATACGCCTACACAACAAATTAATCTACAAACCGATCACATACAAAACATATGTACTCTTTCGGCGTAAAATGACTTGACGGGGTCGACATGCCGCAACAACCATCAACAGTTAAGCAATCATTCATCGGTTATACTGATTAGATACATACTTCAGCAGTTCGTCCGGCAATGCCTATTTGTAAACGAGGAATCTTTTCGCAGGAGTGGGGAAAGAGCAACGTTTTCTTTAAAAAAACAAAAAAAAAAAGCACATTTTTCGGACCCCCGTCACCTTGAAAAGGTTAGATGTGAATGTTGTAATATAACTTAAAGTGTAATAACTATTTTTAAAAGCCAGACACCAACTGAACAAACGTCAGAGAAATGTATCCGTTTGTTTACTGCGGACCTATCAATGATGTTGGTCGTTCAAGATGTCTCCGTACACTTTTCCCGATAGAGGGCGCTTGGTGTGCTAACGTTATAAGGTTTATGGTGTATGGGAACTATAGCCTGTGCAAACAAACATAATCGCCAAAGAGGTACGTCTGGGTAAATTAGTTGTTAAAAAAACAAGAGCAGTATCTTTAAATGCGATGGGTGGATGGCGGGCGGAGTAGGTTGGATGTTGGTGCGAAAAGAATTGTATAAAGTACCTTGTAGCCATTAGTATCACTGCGGAGTAATCTTTGTAATTACAAGATAAGTTCAAATGAAATAGAATAAAAAAAAGAAATAGAATAAAAATAGAACAGTTTTGTTTGTCTGTCTTTGAAATTCTAATCCGCATTCCTGTATATGAACGCGGGAGAGGTCATCTCAGTTTAGGGTAAATTGGATTGGTGAGATGATATTGGACACGTAGATAAAGAAGGTAAGTATTTGAGAAAGGGAGAAAGGGAAAGCTGGAGAGAGAGAGAGAGAGAGAGAGAGAGAGAGAGAGAGAGAGAGAGAGAGAGAGAGAGAGAGAGAGAGAAAGAGAGACGAATAAAAGGAAGAAAGATACAGATGAGAAAATAGAGAAAATAAAAGAAGAAGCAAAAAAAAAAAAAAAGAAAAAGATAAATTAGATCGGTGAGATAATATTAATCAGTAAATAACGAAGACTGTTTAAGTGTAGAAAATTAAACACGAATAGAGAGAGAGAGAGAGAGAGAGAGAGAGAGAGAGAGAGAACGAGAAATAGAAAGAAATAGAGGGTGAGAGAGGCGGAGTAATTCAAGAACAAAAGATAGAGAGGGGAAAACATAACCAAAAATCAAGCGCAAAAATCAATAGAAGAAATCAAATTATGATCGATGAGATGATATTGGAACGCTAGATAAAGAGCCCGTAAATATTTAAGAAAGAGAGAAGGGGAAATGAATAAGATATATATATATATATATATATATATATATATATATATATATATATATATATATATATATATATATACTAGCAAATGTACCCGTCGTTGACTGGGTTCAAAAACAGCCTACAGAAAATAGACTCTGATTTATGAAAGTATGATAGGTTATGAAAAGGAAGGGTTGTAAAGACATAGCTTCGAATTTGGGGGTATCAAAACCAAAGCAAAATATGATGAAAATAAAAATAAAATAAATAAATCCAATAATTTATTATACCATACCTGTTCACACTGAAACACTTATCACAATATTCTGTGGATCTATATTAAAAAACATTGTTAAACTTTGTGACATATTTCCATTCTATGGAGGTCAGGCGCGAACGAACACCCCATAATTTTATTATACCATATTTCTTCAAACTGAAACATAATTATCAAAGTATACTTACGCAGATAGATATGAAAAGTCTTTATTAAAGTTTGTGCCTATTTCCACTCTATGGAGGCCAAGCGCGAACGCAGACCCCACAATTTTATCAAAGTATTATTATGTACATCTATATAAAAAACACTTGTAAACGTTTTTTTTTTCAATTTTTCAATTTTTTATTTCCATACTTTGTGGACCAGGCGCGTACGCAGACCTCACTATTTTAATGAATCATCTTCCTGTGTCTCGATAAATCTTCTATCATTATATGGGATCCGTTTTCTATAATTTTCAACCATATAGGAGCCTATTCGTGACCAGACACACATACACAGATGTTCAGCTTTATATATATATATATATATATATATATATATATATATATATATACAGAATTCGCGCATAAGCCTGACGAATCCTAGAGTGGATGAAACGCCGAATATTCAGTGTAGCTTAATCGCCA
>NC_136507.1:58350026-58470026 GCF_053919585.1 Euprymna scolopes | reverse complement strand
TATAGTTTTCTCCTTCATTTGTCTTCCTTTTTTTAACCCCCCCTTTTTTTTGTTCTACGTCATTTTATATATATCGGTATTTCTGCCTTTATTTTTTCTTCATCTTTTCGTTCTTTTGTCCAATCACCGTATTTTGTTCCAGTTTACATATAAGTTCTAATATCAGTATTAATCCTATATTGAATATTGGTTGAAAAAGTAAATAGCACAAAAATATAATCTTGTATTTATCTGTTAGGGTAAAACAGAATACACCAAAATTCACGGAAATTCATCCAATGTTACTATTTTTAGAAAATTAAATCAACTTTTATCGATAAACGACTTCTCGTCGCCATTTTTTTAGACGCATGAAGATCAAGGGAGATAATTCAAACTTTTCTCATTTTCATATCATTTTTATCTCAATATTTATTTTTTCTTGTCATCTTTTCGCTCCTTTTTTTCAATCATTGTTTTTTCTATTACGTTCTTTCAACGTTTAGTTTTCATTAATTCTCTCTATTCTTGAAGATACTGGCTTCCTAATCAAAAATACACCAAATATTAATATTATTGTTTTTTTCTTACTCTGTACAAAACTCAATCATGTTCTGTAAAGTCAAAAACAAAAGCAACAATCTTGTTTTACATAACGATCAAACCAAAAACCATTAAGAAATGTTTAGAGGCATAAATAACTTGAAGCATAAAAACTTTTTTTTGTTCTAAAATTACTGGATTCGGCATTGAATAACCCGAAAAGGGTTGATATGCCATAAAATAAAACAATCAAACTGTCCTTCTCTTTTCCATCTTAGCGCCTCTTTCTATTTTTCGCATCTTTTTGATGCTGATATTTCTTTCCTTTTTTTCTATCTTCATCTTTTCGCTCCTTTTTTTAAAAACCATTGTGTTTCTATTACATTCTTTCAACGTTTGGTTTTCCGTTACTTTTTCCTCTCCTTCATCTGTTCCCAAGAAATGCATCTCAAATCGGAAACGGTCTCTTTTATAAGCAATTAACACTTCTAATTTCATTTTGATGGGCAGCATGAAAACCATCAGTAACAATAACAAAATATAATAATAAAATGCCAAAGGGGAACAACAAACAAACAAACAATAAAGTAAAAAAAAAAACAACCCAAAAACAGGCGATCCCATATTCTGACTCCAGTCCAACAGAAGAGAACACAAGAATTTGGTAACAATAAAAGAAAAACGGACGAGTGCTGATTCTGACGATGACTGTTATTGTTATTCGAAACGTTATTGTCAATCATTACACGCTTAAGTGAAATGAAAACGGAATAAAGAATGTCTTTTAAGTCTTTGAGGACATCGGAGAGGACAATTAACCGAAGAATTCTTGCACGTATTATTGTTCCGGCTTTTCATTCATCCGTTTTTTTCCTTCTTCGATTCCTTCTCACCCATTCCTAAACTGCATCTTTTCATTTTCCTATTCGTCATAAAAGAGCCTCATTTTCATTTCAGAATTCTCCGTTTTGCACTTTCTTTCTTTCATTATTTATTTCTTTTCGTTTTTTTTTATTCGTTTTGTAATTTATTCATTGCTGATATCTGCATCTTTCTTTTTTATTTCTTTCCTTCTTTTTTATTATATCTTTTTGTTTTTAATTCTTTTTTCATTTCCTAATATTTTTCTTCGTTCTTTTCTGGCGCAGAAGACTAGGTTGTCTGAACATCCCACCTTTTTATAAACTTTGTTTGAACTATTTTTACCTTACATTACTAGTGGACCAAGTTTTTTTTTTTTTTTTACATGCAATAAGCAGGGTTGACTTTGATGCATACCTAGCTTGTTCTTTTATAGCTATATAAAACCAAGCTTTTATCTTTACATCATCAACGCTCTGATCCCCATCTGGCATCAATTGAAATGAATGGCTCTTGTTTTGGGGAGGCCTCATGTTTTGACAAGCTTCTGGGCTAGACCTTTACTCCTGATCTTAAATGGAACACATACATTAAATCCGTTGCCAAGGTCGCTGGGAAATGGTCGGATCCTTCTATCGATCCAGTAGATATCTCACTGCTGATGCAATTCTCTATCTATATAAGAGCCAGGTACGTCCAGGGATGGAGTACTGTTGCCACATCTGGGCAGGAGCTGCTAGAAAGACCCTTATCCTGCCTTGATAGAGTTCAAAATAGACTTCGTAGCATTGTAGGAGATGTCCTTTTCTATTCCTTGCAACCTCTTTCTCATAGAAGAGATGTTGCGAGTTTGTCTCTGCTTTATCGTTATTTTCATGACAAGTGCTCGGCTGAGCTCCAATCTATGCCCCCGCCCCCTCGCCAGACTTTCACAAGAAACACCCATTTAGCAGAAAAAGCTTCTTTCTTAGAACTGCACGCCTATGGAATTATCTTCCGTTTTCCTTCTTTCCAGCTGACTACAATATGGTTGTCTTCAAGTCTAACGTAAACAAGTTTTTGATGAACCGTTCCATATAAGTTAACAAATTTTCCGAATTTCCATTATTAACGATTACTATATTGTCCAACTTCTACTGTACGCTATTTAACCCTTATCCTCGAATGGCGTCTTGGCCTTGATAAGTGGTGATGCCTATGTATGAAAAAAATTATCACCTTCTGCCTATAATCTCATCTCATTTATATTTTGTTATTCTAATTATATTTACATTCTAGTCGATTTTCTATTTTGCATTTGATATGCTATCTTGTAACTTTCATTTTCATAAACTTTCACTACGATTTTACCACTTGATTATTTTTTAATAGTTCATCATATCAGTTATTATTATGTAAATTTATTATTATTATTTTTATTTTTCATTATAATTGATGTTATTTTGAATATTATCATTATTATAATCGATATTTTTTATTATTTCATAAGATTATGATTTGTTATCATTAATGTTATTTTTAATTTTATCGTGGTAAAATTTATAATTATCTATATATATTATATATATATATATATACATATATATGTGTGTGTGCGTATATATATGTGCATATGTACCTAGATGCATATATATATATATATATATATATATATATATATATGTATATGTCTATGCATGTATATGTACTGCATTAGATTATGTTATAAATATTGGATACACTCATAAAATTAATTGTTTTGACACATCCACTTCTCCTTTTATAGATAGTTCATTTACGTTAATCCTCCCTCTCTGTCTTATAATTTCTTAATTAGCACTTTTCCTCTTCACTTACATTGACAATCTCGACTATACCGGATTTTGTTCTTTCCCCCTTTTCCTTCTCTTTTCTTTCCCCTTATTTTCTGCCTTCACTTTCAATGTCTGGAGTTCGGATGACACATAACCCCTCTCCCATTCTCACTACATTTTAACATCCTTTATTTTTAAGCAATTAGTTTTTTTTTTATTATTTGTTTAAGAACCGGACTTCTTCAGTTGAATACAAACTTAATAAGTCACTTGACGAGAACTTGCGGCTTTGATCAACTACCTACCCGAAACATTCTCTCTCTCTCTCTCTCTCTCTCTCTCTCTATATATATATATATATATATATATATATATATATATATATATATTATATTATATCTTGGAGAACATTCACGTTTGTTTTAAGAGACCCTCTCTTTGTAAACAGAAGGAATGTTTCTTAAGCTTGAACGTAATTAACCAGTAGGAGATTCTATCATTGTTTATTTTAGATATATAGTGTTTGCCTGTTTAGTTTGTTCTTTTAATCATGAATATCCAAACATATCTTTCTCTTATAATTGCAATATATAAATTTTGTACCTCACAAAAATTGTTATTATTATAGTTTTATGTAGTAACACAACATTTTTTGTATCGATTTTTAGTATTTACTTCAAGAGTGCCCAATACGTAAGTAGAGCTAAGTAGTAAGTTATGAATATATATATATATATATATATATATATATATATATATATATATATATATATATATATATATACGCAATTAAGCTACACAGAAGTTTTCGCCCTTCATCCTATTGAGGATTTGTCAGACTATGATGGAACGACGATGAAACGCGGAAACCTCTTTGTAGCTAAGTTGCCACATATATTTTAATAACTATATATATATACATATATACTTATATGCATATATATATACATATATATATATATATATATATATATATATATATATATATACATGTATGCATATATATACATGGTGACCCCCAAAAAACAAAAGCTAAATGGAGGCCATCTAGAACATATGCCTTTTCCGTTGATGCCTGAGTTATGAAGACAGGTTTGCTATGAGGTTAAAAATTAAAACATAAATCAATAGCTACAGGGTGACTAAAAAACAAAAAAAAAAACAAAAGCTAAATGGTGGCCATCTAGAACATATGCTGTAGAACGGAGAAAAAAAGCCCAAAGACCCTAGTGTTCTGATGTGATGTTTTGAATATAATAAACTAGTTATGACCAAAGTTTCATTTCATTCGGACAAAACAGAAAGAAACAGGGTATAATTAGAGTTGGGCCCGTTTTTTTGGGCCACCCTGTACATATACATACATGCATGTATGCATACGTACATATATATACATACATAAATATGCATAAATATACATACACATATATATATATATGTATATATATATATATATATATATGTATGTATGTATATGTGTTATATTATTCCTTCCATGGTAATTCCATCATATACATCTCCATGATATCCATCATCACCCTCTTCCCCCTCAGTTCTCATCACTCACTTTACGCTTGCAACATCATGATCCTCCACCCTTTATATATCTTTTATTTCCATTTTCTCTTCATCCATTCTTTCGTCCGGGATCCATTCCTCCCGTCTTTCAAATATTCAAATATTCTCAAGAAAAAAAAAAAAAAGGATCATGTTTGCAATTCTTAAACAAAATGTAAAACAATCGTAAAATTTTTCTCCACTTGACTGGGCGACATTTTTTTTCCGCGACCATAATTCGCTTGAGTTGTCCTTAGTCAAAAGCCACTGACTCTTTGCCCTCTTCGTGAATACTACCAAATACAATTTTTAAAGCCATTTCCTAACCCCAACCGAACGCGTCTAATACCCTCAACTCCGACCGAACCTCAAAACAAATACTGAGCTATTTTTCTTCTTTCTCTGACCGTATTACTGTCATATCTCAGGTTTCTTCCTTTCTCTGCTAGAGCGATAAGTTGTCTCCCCTTATTTTTTTTCATTCAGTGACTTCCCATTTCGTTGTTATCGATTTTGCGTTAAAAGGATACAAAAGAGAAAATCGATTACGATTGATTATGTGGTAGAAGAAAAACAATAAAAAACAGATAGATTATATATATATATGTATAAAGATAGATAGATAGAGAGAGAGAGAGAGGGGGAGAGAGAGAGAGAGAGAGAGAGAAAGAGAGAAAGAGAGAGGGAGTCAGAAAAGCGGATGGACATGAATACAGAAAAAAAGAGGTGAAGAACAATTAATAATGAAAAAGATAAAAGAAAATATGAATTGGTTTGTTTTACGCCATATCATCATCTTAGTCGATTATATAATGCCAGCAAACATTAATTTGGAATCATTCGGTATATATATATATATATATATATATATATATATGAACATACATATATGTATATATATAAACATACATGTATATATATGAACATATATATTGTTTTTAGAATATAATTATCCACTGATATGTGTTTCATCGTCTACGACTCATCAGAGTGGCTGAATCTAGCGATTTTTTTTATTCAAAACGTATAGCAAAAACAAAAACCAATAACATCTAAACACACACACACACACATATATATATATATATTTATATGAATATATATATATATATTTATATGAGCATATATATTTATATATATATATGAACACAAATACATATATATACACATGAACATATATATATATACATATATATATGGACATATATGTATACATATATTTATACAGGTACATATATATAAATATATATATGAACATATATATATACATATATATGAACATATACATATATATGAACATATATACATATATATACACATATATATATGTTCATATATATACATATATATGAACATATATATACATATATACATATTTATATATGAACATATATATATACATATATATATGAACATATATATACATATACACATATATATATGAACATATATATACATATATACATATATATATGAACACATACATATACATACATATATATACATACATATATGAACATATATATACACATACATATATGAACATATATATATGCATACATATATGAACATATATATATATATATATATATATATATATATATATATATATATATGAACACTTAACCGCTATAAACAAATCATTTATATGTATTTCCGAGCGACTTAGTTGTGGCGGAACTTGTGAGTATATATATATATATATATATATATATATATATATATATATATATATATACTATATAATATAATATATATAATATCGCTCCTTTTTTTGGTCTGATGAGGTGGTCTCCTGTAATTAGGATTCTACTGAAACATGTATGCACATATGTAACCAATAATGTTTGCATAATAAACAGACTATATATATATATATATATATATATATATATATATATATATATATATATATATATAAATTAGAGATTTAAAACTAATAGACAATAATGCCAAACACGGATTAAATAGAAAAGAATTAAAACAAACGAATAGCAAATATAGCTTAGAAGAAAATAAAATAAATAATAAAATTCTTTCATCTTAAAAACGATTTTCTTAAAAATCTGCATAAAATATTCGGGCGATTGAAAGAAAATAAAAATGATAGAAATATGATATACAAATAAAAAGTGACTCCAATTAAAAGAATTATCAAATAAAATATTTTGAAATCAACAAACAAATTTCCTACTGGTTCATGGTAAAAAAAAAAACAACCCTTATTCTACCCCCTCCCCAAAGAAAAACCTCAGAAAAAAAAGCAGGGAGAAATGCAAAAATAATAAATAAATAAGTAAATAACGCAAAGTAAAAAGGAATGGCTTAATGGAGTATGCAAATAAAATAGTACAAGGAAAAAAATATAATAAAATATTCAAGAGAATGCAAAAAAAGAAAACAAGTAAAAGAATAATAGCGAAAGAATTAAAGTATAAACGAACGTTCAAGAATAAGAATAATGGAAGAAGAAATAAAAGAAAATGGAAGGTGAATTCTCCCCGGAAGTCTTAGCCGGAAGTGATGAGATGACGCGGGAAAACACAATAACGAGAAGACAAAGGCTAAAAAGGAAGCAAAAAATGGAGGAAAATTCAGTGGACGAAGAAAGTGGAGGTCGAATAAAAAGTCACTTTTTTCATCGATTCTTTATCAGTCGCTAACAATGATAAGATTGGAAACAATAACGACGCTATTCAGAAAAAAAGCCTATAATAATCATTCGAGTAATGGAGATGGTATTGATACAAAAAAACATGAGAGGGGATCAGAAAAAGAAAATGGCGGAAAGGCGGGGATTTAAAACATTAAGGAGGCGATCGAGGAAGAATATAGTAAATGAAGAAGACTGAGTGCCGATTAAAAGGAAAGGTGATAACACTAAGACTAGAAAGAGAAAGGAAGAGAGAAAGAGTAAAGATGAAAGAAGAAAATGGACGAAGAAGAAAAAAATAGATAAATAAAGGGGGGAGAAAAGATTTTGAAAGAGAAAATAACAAAAGAGGCAAATAATAAAAAATAAAATAATAAAAAATTATAAAACGGAAAGAATGGTAAACGAAAGAGACTGATTGATGATTAAAAGGGAAAGTAAATAAAATTAAGATTGGAAAGAGAAAGAAAGAGCGAAATAGTAAAGATCTAAAACAAGAAAAAAAAGGAACGAAGAAAAAGTGAAAAGGAAATAAAAGAAATCAAAAGGGGAGAAAAATTTACAGAAGGAGAAAAGAACGAAAAGAAACAAGGAGGAAGTTAAAGAAAGAAATAAAATCTTTGAAAACAGAACAGAAAGATAAGAACGGTAAATGAAGGAGACTGGTGGTTTTATTTTGCTTTGCAGCATTTCAACCCTTTTCAGTTTATTTAATGCTGAACCTAGTAATTCTGAGCGAAAAAGCTTTTATGCTTAAAGTATCATTCAAACACCGTAGTGTTTGTGAATATATGGTTAAGTGACAGTTTTAGTCATTAAAACTTTAAAGCTTCACCGCTCACTCATTTTTCGACTAAATTACAAATAATTATTACAGTTTATAGATCACCTTCTCGGTTGTATTGTGAAAAAATTTTTTCCAATTTTTGTTCAATAAAATAAAAGTTATGATTAATTTACTATTGTTCAAAATCGTAAAAATATGTAAGGTCGTGAGCGACACTTTTTATGACTGGTTTCCATAGCAACATCATCGCTTCGGCGACTACTGTTGCAAAAAGAGAAGTGACTCGTGAAACAGACAGCACGAAAGGGAGATAATTGGGGTATTTATTGATGGCAGACGAGTGCCGTACATTGTTATTACATATGTGTTTATAGGAGTAAAAAATAAGGTTGAAATTAAACAAATAACAAATGAATTTATTGGTAACTTGGAAAAATCATGGATTGCAATAGAAAAATGCGAGCATGAAAAGCAATATGGTTAAGCTTAAACATGGAAAAGTAAAGGACTAGTTGTTAAAACTAGAAAAGAAAAGGACAAGATATTCTAGTAAAAAATACAATGAATTTATAACTTAAAATATTGTAGCATTAAGAATGTTTTCTTTTTAATTCAATTTGTAACGTGATATAATCAATTCTTAATGCTGCAATATTTGAAGTTATAAATTTATTATATCTGTTACTAGAATATCTATCTATCTATCTATCTATCTATCTATCTATCTATATATATATATATATATATATATGTATATATATATATATATATATATATATATATATATATATATATATATATATATATATATATATATATAACAGTAACCGGTTTTTAAATTTCAATGACTATGATTTTATCATGTTTTAAAAAAAAATTTTTTTTTTTTAACTAATTGGAATATTTATTTTGACCAGTTGGACTTTACTTTATAAAAAGAGAACATATTTCTACCGATATTACATAACCAAAAAATTGAGACGGAATAATTCAAAATTCTCTATTCACAAAGGATTACAACATGTTACTCTGGATGATTCATCGAATATAATTAAATTTTACATGCAATATACATACTTTTAACCAATACGGAACCTAATGACACCATTCTATTCTATTCAAGATACCAAAATCTCGTATCCTTTTTGTTGCAGCTCTTATTTTCTTCCACTATGTCCCTTAAAGTGATTTAATATTTAAATTACATTTTCTATGTATGTGTTAAATAGCAACATTAATATTTTGCTAATGACCTTTCCTCTGAGGAGATAAGCCTACATCGAAAATCCATGGATTAAAAAATTAATATAAATAATGTATTCTTTGTCGAAACAATAAATACCATAAACAAATCATCTGTGTGGATTTTCGAGCAACTTAGTTGTGCTGCACCTCGTACGTCGAAATTGACGGTAATATCACACACGCTCATACAGACGCACATACATATGGAAACACACACATATACATATATAATTATCATTATCATAATTATTTTTAATATCTAGAGACACTAGTGTTTCATTCTTTCGTGAATCAGAAGAGTAGGGGAGTCACGATTACTGCCGGTCGAGGGATTCGACCCCTGGCACGAAACCGTCTCTAACTCCATTAGCAAGTAACATATCCCCCCGCCAGTGTGAACCCCGGAGAGAATTTAGTTGAAATTAACATTTATGAAGCATAAATGTTATTTAAGTAGGTCTAGGAGTGATAAAATTATTTTAACGTTACGATCTGCGCATGTGGGATAAGTGACAAACTAATTCATTTCAATGTAGATGCTCAACGATTAGAACCCAGTTCTTAAAGGGGCAAGCATAATTATTATTATAATTATTGTTAATTATTTTTCATATACATTTATATGCATATATATTTACATGTAAATAGAAATACACCCACACACACACTCACACACACACACACATATATATATATATATATATATATATATATATATATATATATATATATATATATATATATACGAGAAATACTGTGCAAAGAGAACACGTTATAAAAAGAAAGAAGTATAAAAAAGAAACAAAATCGTCGAAAAGAGAAACTGAACAAAGGCCAAGTGGGTTACGCGGGCACCTTTAAAGAAATATAAAGAAATATAAAAAAGGGAGCTAACTCTACCAATGTTATGTTTTTTCTTCTTTTCTTTTCTTGCGTAGCTCTTTCAACAATATTATCTAATTCTTGTCAATAGACATCGTCTTCAAAAGAGGACGAATTGAAAAGAGTGTGCACGTAGCTGGCAGCCATGTTCTTTTTTCGTTTTCTTTCATTGCCTTTCCCCACCCTAGCTTTTATATCTCAATGAATCTGGCCACCCACAGATATTGGACCCCATTGACTCCTCAGAGTTGATAATCACTATTTAGTCCTGCTTTTTTTATCGTTATTCTTTCTTACTCACTAGGAGTGCTCAAACGAGTTATAATAATGACCGCTCATTGGCAAAAGCAAGTGGTGTTCCCTAGAGTCTGAGTGACAAAAAGTTATACCAGATTTCCGATAGCTTTATTTGAAATTTGAAATGACACTCACCCTCTTCAGTATTCTAGCGTTTCTTGCCCTGCTATCCCACAAACACAAAAAGCAAGAAAATTATGTGTAGCCACCGTGTAAAACATTTTCAAATCGACACATATGATCCATTGGAGCTGTCTATATGCAATCTTTCTCAGAACAAATTTGATTTCATCATATTTTTCTTGGGGGGTTGTTGAATGGCCAAGAGGAATTGATCCATATAAGTTGACATTGTGAAGAACAGATTTTAAACTTCTTTTGAAACTCTCTATAAAAAGGCGTCAATCTTGAGAATAATATTGTTCGACACTAAACTGCCGTAGCAGGCCGGCAACATCGTTGTAATATACTATGTCGTTTTCCTGAATTAAATATCGCAAGAATTCAATATGGCAGTTTCTACTGAAAGCTTATGAAAGTTCCATGGTGAAGTACATTTTTTTCTTTGAGACTTGAAGCTAAAAGTTCAGAAGATGAAATCTCTAGTCAGATTATTAAGTTCTCCTTGAGAAAAGCTGTGGTAGTGAAGAAGGGGGAAAACCGACATCGGAACCAGTGACTTCACTACTGTCAGTGGACAAAACAAAGGCTTGGTCTTCTCAGAACCAGCCAATTCCAATTTGGGCAAGCTTTTAAACATTTTACAGGAATTTCACTGCAATGTGGAGTTGGCCTAATTGCAGACTTGAGGTTTGGATAAACCGACGAATTCCTATTTTTCCTGTTGTTTCCTTTCGTTTTGACTACACAGAAATAGCAGCCATCGAAATGGTTTTTCGGTTCACTCCAGAGAATTGGAATACAAATTCACTGATCCCCTTTTTTGTTTGATTGCAACGTATATTCCTCGCAAATATAACAAACCACATTTAGATTGTTTAAACAACGTCGCATAGATGATGTAGGCATGCTTAAGTTTTGCTCTAAAAATCTGCAACGAAAGTAAAATAATGCAGCTTAATTATTTTCTGTTAAAATAAGGCAGCTTAATTATTCCTAACGTTAAGAAAATAAACCTTACTTTTGCTCAGAAATCAATAAAAACATGCCACAATCGGTATTACTACTAAGTGTCCACTTCTTACCAACCACATACCTTATTGGACAGCAAATTTTACTTTTATTTTAAGGTTTGTGGTGTCATAATCAATTAACATACATCACAATAACAATCTACAGATGTAATTATGAAGTTAAAATGTATATAAAAATGTATTACATGTACATATATTATGGGGACTTATGCAGAGAAGGACAGTGATATTTTTTTTTTTAGATAGGATTTTCCGTTATTATTTAAGCACGATTCGTTTGCATACGATTGAATGCGATCTTAGGATAATATTTACCATATCATCCTATTCCTTCAGTTTAAAATATACACTATTTTGTTTACTTTGATGGGTCCGGGTAACGCTGGATAGCCCTGGTAGTTTTTTAAATAAAATTTGAACCTTAAAATTAAATATATTCTCGAAATGTTAGAGCATTTTCATTGAATTAAATTGCATCCTATATGAGATTTAAACTATAGTTAACAGACTCAAAAGCTCATAAAATACCGCAGGAAAGGATCTTCATTCTACAAAATTAACATTTTTTTTAAATTCCATAACTTCAAAGTGTAATCTGTATTTGCACCATTTTTTACTATTACATTTCTCTTAGTCTATCTGTATGTCCATTTTTTCTCGGAAACTACTGGTTCGGTCTAGTTGAAATTTTGTATGCATCGTTGTTATAATAAGGTGCAACAAACTTAGTATTATGGTAACCGTTCGAAGCACAGTTAGAGATTAATAGGGAGTAATAGGGATTAATAGGGATTAGTCACCACAGTACCATATTTTTTTTAGAAATTTTCTCGGAAGCTCCAAAGTCAATCTGGCTGCTGAAATTTTGTATGAACCTTTGTTATGGTAAGATATAACGCACATAGTATTATCGTATCCATTCTGTGGGGAATTTAGGATTAATAGGGACATTTAATGCAAAAATTAGCACAAACTTAACAATATTTGACCATCCGTTTGGCATAAAACATTCATTGCAAGTCAATGGGCTATAACTTTTGCCCGTTTAACGGACTAAAATGTCTATAAGTACTTTAAAGCATTTGGGGATCGTGCATTTCCTCATGATATTTTTTATTCTGTAAAATTCAAATCTTTTATTATTCTGGGCCATTATCACGATCCACTTTTATGTATCTCTCGTCTTGATAACGGACATTTCAGCACATTACGACGAAGCTAGACGTCACAGCTTTTTAACATTTCTTGACCCATAACTTCAGTTTGGTAGTCGCACACTTTTTTACCATAGCAATATATTTTTTATAACTAGCGGGATCCGTGGAAAATCCACTGTTATGTCTTATATATGGTGTATATTGCGGCCATGTATTCACTGGATGTCCAGCGTAGAACCCAGACACCGCGATATCATCGTGCAAACTTTGTTACAAACCGAAACATACTTAACTCCTTTAGTTAATATTGTTTCATAATTTATCTTGCCATGAAAATTTATTTCTAAAACTCTTATAGAAGTTGTTACATATTTTCATTCCATGGGCATCTGATGCGAGGACAGACTTCATTGTATTATTGCGCTATAGTTGGACAAAACAGGTATTACACTTTGACCATAAGCGGAAGGTTATAAAAAATGTGCATTTTATGTTTCTGATTTTTTTTTTATTAATTGATTTATTCGAACTACTCTTATCATATATATTATTTTTTAATTGGAATTCATTATTGAGATGAGTATTATTTATATTTATTTATTTATTGTGGACTATTATCCTCATCTTTTGTTAGTTGTTGTTTCACGACGTTTCGGCCAACTATTCCTATGGCCTTCGTCAGGTGGTAACCGCGACGGATAGGAACTTCGAATCTCCTAACTGTATTCTTAGCAATCACTGCAATCCGGGGTCCGTGGCGCAGTTGATAGAGACGTTGAATCTCTACAGTTCCAGATGAGCATTGTCTGACGATAGCGGTTTCAATCCTACCCAAAGCCGGCCAGAGGCTTACTTGGCCAAAACGTGGTGAGACGACAACAACTACGGATGCAGTAATTGCTGAGAATACAGTTAGGAGATTCGAAGTTCCTATCCGTCGCGGTTACCACCTGATGAAGGCCAGAGGAATAGTTGGCCGAAACGTCGTGAAACAACAACTAATGAAGATGAGAATAATAGTCCGCAATAAATAAATGAATACTCTTATCATCTTAGATGTTGTTTTCGCAATGTTTCGGCCAATGTTCCCTGGAAACTTCTTCAGATGTATCTTGTGGAACCCAGGAATCTCCATCGAACTCGGAAATCTTTCTGTCGAATTCGAGAATCTTTTTGTCGAATTTGAGAATATTTCTCTCGAATTCGAAAATCTTTTTGTCGAATTCGAAAATCTTTCTGTCGAATTCGAAAATCTTTTTGTCGAATTCGAAAATCTTTCTCTCGAATTCGAAAATCTTTTTTTCGAACTCGGAAATCTTTCTGTCGAATTCGAGAATCTTTTTGTCGAATTTGAGAATATTTCTCTCGAATTCGAAAATCTTTTTTTCGAATTCGAAAATCTTTCTGTCGAATTCGAAGATCTTTCTGTCGAATTCGAGACTCTACACAAATTTTAGAAGGGAACCCTTTATTTAATCCACGGGGGCAACATGCTCTCGTTCCGTCAGCAATGGTCGGGTAGATGTCTCAAGTAATACTCCAGAAGAGTGTTACTTACAACTGACTTTTATCCACCGGACCACAGATTTCTTAAAATTACACCCAAGATGAGGACAGTAGTTTGAATAATCTAAATAGTACAAGAGGTATTTTAATTCGAAATACGCGTTCGACACGCAACAGCGACATCAGATAAAAGTTTAAAAATTCACGATCGAGCGATCTGATTCTTAAAAAATAGGTGGTCGGTGATAACGTACGTATTATCATGAAATTGTATTGGTGTATTATTATAAAGATTGTTTTTTTTTTTACACTTAATGGTGCCAAATGTGTCTCATTATCAGGACTAGCACAACAGCATATTCTTTTCATTGTTTTAACTCTCGAGTGTGTATCTGTTGATATCTTATATGCTTTTATATAGAGTGATGTGGTTCTCGGTTGATTAACTGTGTCGGACTCGAGAGTCAAAATAATGAAAAGAATATGCTGTTGTCATAGCCTTACTAATTATTAATATGCTGTTGTCATAGCCTTACTAATTATGAATATGCTGTTGTCATAGCCTTACTAATTATGAATATGCTGTTGTCATAGCCTTACTAATTATGAAGCTATATTCCGTATCTTCTAATTTTGAAAACCTATTCCGTTTTTTATCGCCCCATTATAAAAGGAGCGCATCATTAAAAAAAAGATTGATATGCCGTAAAACCGAGTAACTGATCGAAGTAAGACATCCGGTTACATGGCTGCTAGTCATATCAGGTGAAACGATCATCGTTTATTCATTAAAATGTTATTCTTTCTGTGCTAATCTTATTTTCCCCCGATTAGCTCCCTTTAATGACACCGTTTCCTCCGTCGCTTCGACTCCGTACGACCACCGACTTCCTCAGGACGATTTTCTACTCCCTTCATCCTTTGTTCGTTTATTATTTTTTGGTTTTATTATTCATTATAAACGCCATCTTTCTTATTATCCCCATAATTCGTTGTCACCTTTTCTGGTGTGTGTATGGTGGCGGTGGTAGGGGATCTCTCGCGATCCCCCTTTTTCCTTTATCGACTTCTTTTTCTTCCATTCTTCTACGGTCGACGGAGCGCTGGGGCCCCAGAAGGACCTCACTTCACCACGCGGTAAGACGCCTCATTTAAAAATCGCCGGCGGCAGATAGTCATGATAATTAACGGTACAAAAAAAAAAAAAAAAAAAAAAGAAAAGAAAAAGAAAATAATGTTTTTTTGCTGTTGGCCATTTTTTTAAGACAAAAAAAAAAAAAACGACAGCAGGTGAAAGAGAGAAAGAAAGGAAGACTGAGTAATAGAACGAGCCCATTCTTAAGATACATCCATTCAATCTATTTTTAAGATACGTCTTTTCAATCTACGCGTATACCAATGCAATTTAAGCATGACAGATCAATCGACGGACTTCGCCTCTTATAGATATGCTTTAAAATAAGACGCGTCCGTTAGATCTGCGTGTTTAGTGATTCGCACCACTGTTGTTTTTTTATTTTACTAGGGAAGTGGTCATCGCTTATGAAGGACCAAAGACTACTCGAGGATGAGTTAACGAGTGTCGAGTGGCCGGCGAGAGAAACATCGTGATGATCGGTAATGGCGCCACATTGGTAGTGTTTGATTATTTAAAAAGATGGAGCAGGAAAAATTGTTTACACTAGACTTGAAAACTGCTATGTTATAGTCAGATTGGAAGCAGCCCTGTGGTATTGTGTTCCACAGATGGGTAGTTCTATTTCAAACTTAAACGTGGTAGATTAAAATTAAAAGTGACAAACAGACAGACAGACGGACGAAAACACAGCCTTTGATGGAGATGCGGCAATGTGGGACCGGATAACATATTAAATGAACAAAGAAAGAAACAAAACATATATATATATATATATATATATATATATATATATATATATATATATAGAGAGAGAGAGAGAGAGAGAGAGACGGAGAAGAGTGAGAGAAAAAGAGGAAAGAAATAAAAGTTAATGCAAAATAGGGATTGAGAAAAGGGAAGAAAAATGAGATAAAGCGAACAAGAGAAAGATAGCGAAATAAACAAGAAAGGAAAAAGGAAATAAAAAAGAAAGAGAAAGATGGTGATGAATAGAAGAGAGAGAGAGAGAGAGGGAGAGAGAGAGAGAAACAAATAAATAAGAGAGAGAAATGTTTGAAATGAAAAAATACGAACTAAATATAAAAATCAAAAACGACAATAAAAGAGAAACATTACAGGAAAAAATGGCGGAAAATGAAGAAATAATGAAAGACGTGTAAAAGAAAGAAGAAAAAGAAACTAATACAGAAAAGAGAAAACAAATAAGAAAGGATTATAAAAGAAGAAAAGAAGAAAAGTTAGAGAATGATTAGACAATGAGAAATTATTGAAAACGGAAGGAAGAAAAAAAAGACGAGAATGAAAGAAAGAAAGAGAAAAACATAGAACGAGAAAAAAGGATGGATATAAGGAATTGTCAACAAAGGAGAAAATAAAAAATAGCAAGAAAAAGATATAAGACAAAAACGAAACAGATGTTTCGCCATATCAGGACTCATCAGTGTGGCTAAGATATAGCGAGCTCGTAGATCTCGAGAAAGGAAACCCGGACGCAAGTCTTATTCAATTGTAGTCATTACAGTTGGGTGTCTTACCATCTGAATTAAAGAACCCACTAATGAGAGTGAAAAAATTATATCGCCAAATGAGTGCTTTCATTTGTTTGTAAATTTTACGATACTAGTAACCGAGAGAACTTAATTCTTTTTACAGAAGACTGTCGGGTCTATTGCGTCATTTTACGCAATACTGTTCAGAAACATATGAATTTATATATCTCCCCCCCCTTAAGTTAAGCTTTAACTTTTATACATTATCTAAAAATAAAAATCATGTAATGGATTTTGATTAACTTTCGATTAAGGATTGATTTTAAGCTTCATAAGGGGACATAAAAGTGGTGCTAAACTGTTCTGTTCCGAGACTTCATTTTACTTTTATTAAGTCGCCTCACGAGGACTTGTGGTCTTAACCGATCATCTGTTCGAAACATTATTAGCATGTAAATTTGTCTATATCAATATATATATATATATATATATATATATATATATATATATATATATATATATATATATATATATATAATTATTTAATATAATAACTATTAAATGCCTACAGACACCAGTGTTTCATCCTTTCGGGAAACATCAGTGCAGAGTGTCACGATTAACACCAGTCGATCTATCAAAACCCGGTAAGAAAAACAAAAAAAAACAGAAGCCATTTCTAGCTCGATTAGCAAAGACCTAATCCATTCGTCCACCGTTAACCGCGAGAAGTACTATTGAAATTTAAACATTTATTTTTAAATGTTTTATTAACGGCTGTCAGAGTGATCTAATCATTATATGATGATCTGCACATACGAGCAAAATTGACCGACTTTATTTCAACTAAAAGTGCTCAATGATAAGAAATGAGTTTCATAAAGAGGCTGATATATATATATATATATATATATATATATATATATATATATATATATATATATATATATATAATTCCAGGATAATATTTTCTAGAGGTGCAGAAACCAATAAATTTTAACAAGGTTAATACTCATTACAGAAGAAAGGCAAGATATACTTTTTATTTGTTTTGCATAAGTATTTATATGTCGCTACACATTCATGAGAATGTTTCGTTCAGCCAATTACAACTGACTAGATATCTTTTCAGGCGATATTGCTCGTACAAACGTTTAGTCCGTAATGAAAATTATTTAGAGATTAAGAATCACAAAAAAATATATATTTGGAGGTCACATCACGTGGCATTAAGAAAAAAAAACGGTCTTTAATATATGTGAAGAAGACGGGAAAAGGGGGAGAGAATGAGGTGTATATCAAAATACAAAAAAAAAAAAAAAGAAACCATAGAGGAAAAAGAAAAGAAGGAAAAGATAGGAGGAGAAAAAGTAAAAAGAAAAAGGAAAGAGCGAAAAAAATAAGAGAAAGAATGAGGGGAGTGACAAATATATATATATATATATATATATATATATATATATATATATATATATATATATATATATATATATACTAGCAAGAGTACCCGTTGTTGACTGGGTTCAAAAACAGCCTACAGAAAATGGATTCTGATTTATGAAAGTATGATAGGTTATGAAAAGGAAGGGTTGTAAAGAGATAGCTTCGAATTTGGGGGTATCAAAACCAAAGTAAAATATGATGAAAGTAAAAATAAAATAGATAAACCCCATAATTTATTATACCATACCTGTTCACATTGAAACACTTATCACAATATTCTGTGGATCTATATTAAAAAACCTTGTTAAAGTTTGTGACATATTTCCATTCTATGGAGGTCAGGTACGAACGAACACCCCATAATTTTATTATACCATATTTCTTTAAACTGAAACATAATTATCAAAGTATACTTACGCAGATAGATATGAAAAGTCTTTAATAAAGTTTATGCCTATTTCCATTTATGGAGGCCAAGCGCGAATGCAGACCCCACAATTTTATTATACCATCCCTATTTAAGTTAAAACATACTTATCAAAATATTATTATGTACATCTATATCAAAAACATTTGTAAACGTTTTTTTTTTCAGTTTTTAATTTTTTATTTCCATACTTTGTGGACCAGGTGCGTACGCAGACCCCACAATTGTAATGAACCACCGTTCTGCCAGATCAAACACACCCATTCCTGTGTCTCGATACATCTTTTATCATTATATGTGATCTGTTTTTTAAAATAGTCAACCATATAGGAGCCTGTTCGTGACCACACACACACACACACACACACACACACACACACACACACACACACACACACACACACACACACACATTCAGCTTTATATTATAGATATATATTTCAGTCTGTTCATATCTATTCTAGTCCGTTATAGTTATGTCTCCCTCTGGCTGTCTGTTTTTCCGAGTCATTCATTGCCGCCAGCCATGTTCCCCAGCTGAGGGGCAATTCAAAGAAAAAAAAGACAACTTGCCGATTATTATTATTCCTGTGTTCAATGCTTGTAACCTGCTAATGAAGACAAATATCCATTACTCAAGATGTTTAAAAAAAAAAAAGAATGACCACCCGCTGCCATATTCGCATTTACAACTTTTATTTCTCCGACTTTTCTTCAATTTTCCCCCGTCTATTTTGTTTCGACCCTTTCCGTCTTTTTAAAAATCTTCGTTCTTTTTTTTTTCTCTTCTTTTTCTTTTTCATTGGTTACGTTCCCATCCTTTGCTAAAAGATTACCACACTTCCATACATAAAGATTTCGATTTTGGGCGCTCGTTTTTTTTTTTTTTTTGTACGGTAGACCTTATGTATAGCCACCTTAGACCGGGTCAGTTGCTACCAGATCAGGCTGTCTGAAGACATTGGCTTCTTGACTTATATATGCACTTAACATTGATATTGTTTTTGTTTTCCCTTAATCAATAAAGCATAATAAAATAAGATAAGAAGTAGCTATCATTTTTTCTTTCTTTTCTTTTTTCCTGCCAAGGAAAACCACCGATTGCATAAAACCATCTATGCACCAATTTTCTTTTAATTCATTTAATCACATGTAAATCCTCCACACATCATCTGAAACTTTAAAAACGCACTTCACATATTAATAAATTTAGGGTTCTTTTTCAACGACTCTATAAACACCATATGAAAGTTTAAAACACAATTCACATATCAATTAATATACATGACCCGTTTTTTATCAACTCTCTTAACATTATATGAATCTTTTAAAAAAAGCAATTTCATATGATGTTAAGAAAGTTGATGAAAAAAAAAACGCGTCTTGTATAATAGTTGATGTTTGAATTGTTTTTTTTACAATACAATCTAAGACTCCAAGATAAATACCTTTAGATACTTGCCCAAGGAAAAGCTAGATCGATCAGAATTATATTACAACTCAAAATTAATTGAAAAATGATATTTATATCAAAATGTAAATGCCAACACTACGTATTGAAATAAAAAAAAAACGCGTCGATAAAAATTGTATTAAAAAAAAACGCACAATCAATTGATTTTGTACCTTTATCGTGTTAGAATAGGTGGAGAATTCGGCTGCTGTTGTCAAAGTTTATTTTATTAATGGTTGGGTTTTTACTTTTTATTATTAATGCTTCTAGCATTGTTAGTCGTTGGTAATTATTGCAAGTTTTTAATATGTTAGTGTTATTTTTTTAAAGTTCTTTGTATTGTTTGGAGGTGGTGTTTATTATGTTATGTTCTTGTTTGAGGTGTTTGCAAATAGCACTGGAGGTGTTCTGATGTCCTGTGAGACGTCTTCCCAATGTAGTGCGTGTATGACCAAAAAAAAAAAAAAAAAAATTCAAATTAGGCGAAACTACACATAGTAATAAAAACAGTAAAACGACAGAGAACAAATCAATCAATAAGTAGGATGCACAGGAAGAACAACGCTGACGATGGTCAATCGAGACCGAAAACGTTCGGTAAACTAGGAGACTTTATAAGAACTTTGGATCCCACAACAAAAATACTTGTACGAAAACAAGAAAAATTCGAAAGAAAGATCATAAAAAGAAGAACGAAGATCCTCTTCAACAAAATATGCGCGAATATATATATATATTCCATTTAATCGTCCTCGCACTAGTGTATATATATATATATATATATATATATATATATATATATATATATATATATATATATATACACTAGTTGGAGGACGATAAAATGGAATCGAAAATCAGAAAAAATCGGAACTTTTAGGGGTATAGGATCGGTATAACCATCAGTTAAATTCCTGCCTATTTTCCGATGCCAAAAACAGTTATTTTAATCATCTTTATTTGATTTTCTGTTAATAAAAATCTTCTACTGCTGGTAATAATAATAAAATAATAAACTAAAATCTATAGAGAAACCCCTTACATGTTTTTACGTTTGAAAAAAAATATATGCTAATTTAAGACTTTTTTTTACGGTAAACGGGAGATATAACTATTTTATAGTTAAATGATTAGAGATTAATAAAGAATCACAATCGGATTCGACAATTGTATCGGAATCGGATATTTAGTACGCTATCGGGGGAAAAAACATTGAAATCGTCCCATCACAAATATATACACATTGAAACTGAGACACAACACGTATTATTATGTTTTATATGTAACATTGTAACAGTAAAGATTGAATCTCATTTTCCAAAAAATCTTATGTTTACATGTGCTTAAAGGGTATTTCAAATGTTGTTTTTGTGTGGTTTCTATTAGTCGTGATATAGATGCATATATACGTACATATTTACATGTATATATATATATATATATATATATATATATATATATATATATATATATATATAATATCTATTATTATTACTACTACTTCATTTCTCATTTCCTGTTCATCATTTTGACGACGCCATTTTTCTTTGGCCAAATATTATTCTAAAGTATTTTCTATCATTTCCAATTTTTCCCCAGGAAATGGAACGATAAGCATTATATGAATATGAACAATCTCACACGTGAACAGGCTATAACGGACACAATTGTGAACGGAGTGAGCGAGGAATGCGACGAAATACAGATACGTATTGATATATAAAAGATATAAATAAGTCTTTAAGATCCAGGCATAATTTTTTGAGCTGCCACTCATCCTAGAGATCATTACACAAGGTTTAATTCTTTTTGAGCGTAAGAATGTTAACTAAATAATTACGTCCTGAATCATTGCCTTCCGGGAGTACTAACAAGAATTTTATGATTAGCGAAACGTATTTATATGTTCTTTTTACTTGTTATGGGTCACTATTTTATAAACGCCAAAGTTTCATTGGATAAACATTGTGTGTAATGTTCCCTATCTTAGCTTGAGCATATTGGGAAGTGATATACAAATTACCATTAGCCTATGAAGCGATGCTCTTTTTGTAAACAAATTGAGCTTAGGTATTTGGACAATGTCAAAACATTGTTAATTCACTGCCCGCGTAGCAGCAGCCATATAGCGCAATGGTTAGAAGCTCCTACTGTCGTTTTGGGCGATCGGGTTTCGATTCTGACTTGAGGTAGTTGCAATACTGATGGGAAATGTGAAATAGCAAAACAGTACTGTATGTGGATGACTAATATATATATATATATATATATATATATATATATATGTGTGTGTGTGTGTGTGTGTGTGTGATTGACTCTCCCGTCGATTTTGACGCGCGAGCTTCCGCTTCCGCCAGAACAATTAAGCTGGTCGGAAATCCACACAGATGATTTGTTTATAGTGGTGAAGGCTTTGTGGAGAACCAGCCACAGTTTTTGGTATTACTACTAATCTTTGTCTCTGCAGATGACTGTCACAGGACTGAATATACAGTAGCCCGCAGGTTTTTACATCAGAGTTTGCTTCTAGATGCATGTTTTAAAGAAGACTAGAGGTGCATCTCTCCCATTAAGAAACCTAGAAATTGCTACGATTCGGCGCGGTACATACAGCGCTTAGCCTTCCCCAAATGGTTACCCATCTAGTACTGGCCAGGTTCAATTTTGCTTAACTTCGGTGATCTGGGCAGAACCGGTGTGTCAACATGATTGTGCTATATATATTTATATTAGGTTGGTGCGTCAGGACGAATTCAATTCACGAGAATGAAACGCGGAATATTCTGTGTAGCTTACTTGCCATATATATTTTCATAACTTACTACCTAGCTCTACCTATGTATTAAGCAATGTTGAAGTAAATATTGATAAATTTACGCATAAAATTATATCTTTATGTGATTAAAGATTATTATAATATATAATTATATCTTTATGTGATTAAATGAAGTAATAATATATATATATATAAATTTAGCTCCAATCAAATGTTGATACGAATGTATATCTAGCTGCCAAAAAGATTACCCAGTATACATGCTCCTTTGGTGCAAGAATAAAATAACCCCTTAATCAAAAGATGTCGAAACGGCATGGAGTGGAAATGAAATTATCAACTCAGGAAACGGGGGATCAATTGAAAAAACGTTGAGCGCTGAGGTTTTGGAGACAACGAATTGCGGAAGCGCCAAATATATTAAACAATCGTCCGAATGTTTCATTGCTATTTATTGCGACCATTTCATTGCTTTTTCATCTGATCCGGACGATCCATTGTCGCCACCACCATAGTGACCCACTCCCACCGCCGTTGATCCACCGACGACGACAATGACGCCATATTGACCATTGCCCGCCTTAGAACAACACGCCAGTTATGACGAAAACTAATAACCTTTATCATAACAACGAAAAGCTTTTTGACTTTCGATGCGGAGTCGATTGTCTGATCAACTGATCACGTGACCAATCGACCAATATTTGTCTTTCTACTGTCCCCCTTCCTTCCCTTCCCCGCCTCTCTCTCTCTCTCACTCTCTCTCTCTCACACACACACACACTCTCTCTCTCTCTACCTCTCTACTTTATTTCTTGGTCCGGAATTAGACTAATGGATGCCACCAGGAATGAATTTACCTTTCCTTATATCGTGATTCTATCTTTTTTCTTGTATCCCTGTCTTTTCTCCTCTCCGTTTCTGGTTGTTACTTGCTTCATACACTTAGCCTCCTAGTCTCTTATATATAAAAACATATGTGTTAGCATGTCCAGCTAAAACTTGAAAAATACACAAAAAACACACACAAAGTTTTTTTCATCGGCATAACCCTGGTTGTATAATATCTACAATTAAAAAAAATGAAAGTCACTAACTAAAGAGAAATAACTGATAGTTTTTCACAAAGTCATTTCCCTTACACTGTTTTAAGTTTTGTGTGTGTGTGTGTGTGTGTGTGTGTGTGCAGAGAGAGGAATGGACTGAACGAAGACGAAAGATAAGGTGGGGAGGGGGAGGGTAAAAAGAGAGGGATAGAAGTTATGTTACCCTCTTGCTTCTGAGAATACTGGATTAATGTGCTAATCCTTAATAAAAGCAAAAGACACTTAAAGAGGGTCAGATTATATAACAGCAGAAACAGTGTTAAAACAGCAGTAATCACAAACATGCATAGTATATAAACACTAATACCAAATCGTAAAATTATCGCTAATAGATTAACCAATTAAAACTTTTATGAAACTAGACTCACCCAAAAATAAAAATAGAAATCAGAATATGAGACCAAATAAAAAAAAATGTCGTCTAGGTTGACGTAGTGTTGTTAAGTGTCCCTCCTTACTGCAAAAAAAATACCGTAAACCACCACAAAGGACATATCATTCATCTGACTCTATAAAATGGCCCTCTCCAACACCCGAACGAGACTTCGTTCTTTCCATTTTCTGAGAGCAACCTCTCCTTCCATCTCAACGAAACCCTCGGTCGCAAAACTGCACCAGAAAAATGTTACTATTATTTTATCGGCCATTCCTCTCCAAATCTCGACTACAATGGACCATGTCACCGCCCGAACCATAGCACTTAGCCCTCCCATAATTTCAGCTGAATGTTATGGATTCCTTTTTCCTCTTCTGTATTCCTTCGTAACTTTATTGTGGTCGATTCCATCTCTTCTTGTGGAAGCGAGATGCCACTGAAAGTCGTAGAGTGGTTCTGAAGATTTCTAAGATTTTTCTAATCGGTTTTGGGGGAAAGATGGCAACAAATAACGGGTGGTGTATAATTTCTGTTATTTTTCGCGAAAGTCATTTATTCTGTCGACGACGACGACGTTAGATTGAGAATCTTTCCTTTCAATTTTTGATATCTCGATTAGAATTGAAAACTTGTGCGTTTCATTCGAAACGTATTTCTTTCTATTCTTCATTGTAAACTTCTCCTGGCTCTATGCCCTTTCGTTCTTCCTATCTAAACATCTTTATTCTTTTTTATTTATTTATTCCTTTATATACCTTCCTTTCTTTTTAAACTTATTTACAATGTTTGCTTTATAAATATATTTCTTTATTTAAATTTATAACTATTACTTTCTGAGATCAGCTACTCGATCTACTCGACCTAAAAGTTCTAAACATTGATGTTATTGTTTTTCATTTTACTTAGAAAAACTCAATCATGTTCTGCATGATCAAAATCAAAAACAACATTATTTCTTTACAAAAAAAAAAAAACGACGCTAAACACCATGAATGAATATTTTGAGATAGAAATATATTTGAAGATATAAAAAAAACTTGATGCGTATAAACTTTTACCAAAAAAAAAAAAAAATGACGTTTCTTATTTTCTCAAAGTATCGACTGATATAACTCGACTTTCTTTAGATTTATCTAATAAGAACTAGAAGGGTTATCTAATTAACTACAATCAGGCATTAAATAGCTCCAAAGGTTTGATATGCCGTAAAACAAAACAACCAAACCAAACACCATGAATAAATATTTGAAGATATAAAGAATTTGAAGCATAAAATCTTTTTTTACAAAAAATTACTGGATTTGGCATTAAATAACTTAAAAAGGATTGATATGTCGTAAAACAATACAATCAAAAAAATTCTTTTGTTAAATCTCTAATTTAATTTATTCTAAATTTCTCTTTTCGATCTTTCTGTTTCTTTGTCTCCCTTCGCTTGCTTTTTAAAAATCTTTTTTTTTTAGTATCAATTTCTTCTTTCTTCCTTTCTTCAGACGCATTTCACTCTGTTTATTCTTGTTACACTTTCACGGTTACGTTGTCCTCTGCTTATGCATTTTCTGACTTTTCGGGGTTTTCTTTCTGTATGTCTTTCATTCAATTTTTTTCTTTCGTTCTCTTTTCATTTCTCTTCATTGTTTCTTTTGTTTCATTCTTTCTTTCTTTCTTTCTCCTATTCTCCTCTTTTATACAAAACGTCTTATAATTTTTCTCTCTTTGTTGCCATCTTCCATTACTCGTTCGTTCACTTGTGAACTGAAGTTGTTTATTTAAGTAATTGTATCAATTTCAATCCAAATAGCCGACCGGCGACATTGTGCATTAGGTAGAGAAAAAGAGAGAGAACAGGGAGAGAAGGGGAAGAGGAAAGAGAAGGGAAAATAGGAGCATCAGAAAGAGAGAGAGAGAGAGAGGGAGAGGGAGAGAGAGGGAAAGGGAGTAACAAAGATAGTGCGCCATGGTAGGAGAGTTGGGAGATGGAAATTGGCTTTTTCGTGAATGCATTCTCAGCATTTGAGAGCCTCAAAGATGGCAACTATATTTGCACCAAATACGCCATCTTGTTTTTATTAACATTATTTCTTTTTTGTGTCCATTGCTTTCTCAATCACCGATGCTATCAATGTTGACTCCGTCGCTTTCTTGGCGTTCTCCTTTATCGAATTTTAGTATATATATATATATATATATATATATATATATATATATATATATATATATATATATATATATAATGCTGAATGTCTGTGTGTGTGTGTCTGGTCACGAATAGGCTCCTATAAGGTTGACTATTTTAAAAAACTGATTACATATAATGATAGAAGATGTATCGAGACACAGGAATGGGTGTGTTTGATCTGGCAGAACGGTGGTTCATAAAAATTGTGGGGTCTGCATTCGCGCCTGGTCCACAAAGTATGGAAATAAAAATTTAAAAATTAAAAAAAAAAACGTTTACAAGTGTTTTTGATATAGATGTACATAATAATATTTTGATAAGTATGTTTTAACTTAAATAGGGATGGTATAATAAAATTGTGGGGTCTGCATTCGCGCCTGGCCTCCATAGAGTGTAAATAGGCACAAACTTTAATAAAGACTTTTCATATCTATCTGCGTAAGTATACTTTGATAATTATGTTTCAGTTTGAAGAAATATGGTATAATAAAATTATGGGGTGTTCGTTCGCACCTGACCTCCATAGAATGGAAATATGTCACAAAGTTTAACAAGGTTTTTAATATAAATCCACAGAATATTGTGATAAGTGTTTCAGTGTGAACAGGTATGGTATGATAAATTATGACTATCTATTTTATTTTTACTTTCATCATATTTTGCTTTGGTTTTGATACCCTCAAATTCAACCCAAATTTACAACCCTTCCTTTTCATAACCTATCATACTTTCATAAATCAGAGTCCATTTTCTGTAGGCTGTTTTTGAACCCAGTCAACGACGGGTACTTTTGCTAGTATATATATATATATATATATATATATATATATATATATTAAAATATTATATTTAATGTATATATATAATATTATATTTTAATCATTCAACCACGGTAGTGGTTTCATTCAACCACGGTAGTGGTTGAATATATATGCTTAAGTCCGAAATTGAATGAATCGAGACACATTCAAACCCCCACCACTAATTTCGTTCGCAACCAAATTTCAAACAGGTTATATAGTTGGATAGAACACCTCATTAGCTACATTTTGAAAAAAAAATTCGAAAATTGGTTCAGTAGAAATAAAGTTACAACAAAATATGTGGGTTCACAAACAGGAGAGTAAGTACATAAGTGACTAACGCTTTTTTTTTTATTTTGCATAACTTTTTTTGTATATAAATATTTTTTATTGCGATTTTGCCAATATTACATGTTAGCGTACCGGTTAGAGTACCGGGGGTTGGTGGAAAGATTTTAGGTTCAATCCCGTGTATCGTTTTTTTTTTATAATTAAAAAACCGAACTTTTTTTTAATAACTAATTTTTTTTAACCCTCCTTATGATTTTATAGCAAAAAATGGTGAATTTATCGATTAAAAATATTAGTGAATTCTATGATATACATATTCTTTGAATGAATTCAAATTTTTCGTTATCACATTTGATGAAAAATGTAGTCCCATTTTGGCAATGCGTCTGACCAATGATGCTTTTGAACCCGCGACCAGCACTGCGATGTCATCAGCATCAGCCTGGGCATAAATATTCCTATTTTTAAACTCCTTTAAAAGAGGATTCAGCATACAGTTCCATAGTAAAGGTGATAAAATCCCACTTTTGGGGTTTCATTTAACTACTTCCCTTTTAACAGTTGCCCTCAGTAGTTCTACTTGAACTGTTCTGTGCCTCACCATATACTCAATCCATCGGATGAGTACTGGTGGCACATTGAGTTCTCGTAGCGACTTGAACATACTACTGAAGGGTATGTTGTCAAAAGCTCCAACGATATCTAAAAAGACACCGAGTGCCATCTTCTTTTTTGTTAGTTTACGCTCTATACAGACCACGAATTTATGAACCGCAGTCTCGGTAGAGACCCTGGCTCGGAACTACTGTGATTGAATGATAAATATTGCATAAATGTGTGTTCGAGAGCTAATTTTTTTTTGACAATCATTAATAAATATTATAAATTTATATATTAATACAATAGCAATGCCTGGAAAAATCATGGATTATATGGAAAAATGCGCGCATGAAAAGTAATATTCTTAAGATTTTATTAAACCTGGAAAAGTAAAGGACAAGAAATTCAACCTGGAAAAGTAAAGAACAAGATATTCTAGTAAAGTAAAAAATAAGAATTTTTTAGACTTAAAATATTGCAGCTAAAAATTAAATTTGAATATTGATAAATATTTTATTTATTATTTGCATATGTTGTTGTTTATTGTTGAGTTAGAAAGAATTAAATGATCCTAATTATGATATAATAAAATTATTGATTTTTATGTAAATTATAAAATTATTAATTCCATCTACTAACTAACTAATTAATGAATTAATTTTATTCAAACAATTTTCACTACGTAAATATATGCAAATAATAGGGGGAAAATAAGTTCAATCCAGCGACTGACACCCTTTCTAACTCAACAATAAACAACAACATATGCAAATAATAAATAAAATATTTATCAATATTCAAATTTAATTTTTAGCTGCAATATTTTAAGTCTAAAAAATTCTTATTTTTTACTTTACTAGAATATCTTGTTCTTTACATTTCCAGGTTGAATTTCTTGTCCTTTACTTTTCCAGGTTTGATAAAATCTTAAGAATATTACTTGTCATGCGCGCATTTTTCATATAATATATATATATAATATTATATTTATATATAATATTATATTTTATATATATATATATATATATATATATATATATATATATATATATATATATTAAAATTCAATAAAGGAGAACGCCAAGGAAGCGATGGAATCAACATTGATAGCATTGATTATATATATATATATATATATATATATATATATATATATATATATATATATATATATATAATATAGAGAGAGAGAAAGAGAAAGATAAAAAAGAAAGAGAGAGGGAGGGAGGAGGGACAACCATAGATGGATAAAAAAAGCGATGAAGTTTAGGAGGAAGGATCTTTGTAGATATGTTTATGGTAAAAATATGCTCATTCAAAAATATTTCACTCTTTAGTTATACCAATGCTTATACTTATGAAACTCGATGATATTATTAAATATAACTACAGAGCAAATACAAATAAATGACAAAATGTCTATATTCCAAATTCCAAACTGTTGTTCATATTACCGTTTTTTTCAGCATGGATATATATATATATATATATATATATATATATATGTATATATATATATATATATATATATATATATATATATATATATATATAGAGAGAGAGAGAGAGAGAGAGAGAGAGACAGACAGACAGACAGACAGACAGAGAGAAAGATTTTCTGGAATTTGAGTGGCAATAGTCCCTCTCCCTCGATGTGCTAGCATTTTTTTTACACATTTCCAATGAAGGTTCGAAATATGTTCTCCCTTTTCACCTTTTCCATCCTTCTTGACCCGTCACGATCATTTTCTTTGGTTCCAGTCCAGGCCGATACATACATATGTCGGCGTGAGTGTGTGTGTGTGTGTGTTTTGAAGAGATGGAAGAAAAGATTGTTATTTCATTTCTCTAATTCATTTTAGTTTCGAAATTACTGCACCTAGCTTACCTATCATCTCAATATACCAATATATTCGTTTGCATCGTTTTGTTTTTTTCGTGCCGTTTTAATCTTCGTTCCTTCTATTGCTGTTTTCCTATCGACACTCGCTATTTTATTCTTTAGCTTTTCTACCGAAGACTTTTTTTTATATATAGATAACCGTCTTTGTATCGTTTTAATCGATATTAAATATTCTACGATTTTATTCCCCTTTGTTACTATTACGAAGCGCAACTCACCGTAGGCGGGCTGAAACGACTTCCTCTGAAGGAGAAAAATTCAAGGAAATATCAAATTCACAAGCGATCCCCAGTCGCATGTATAGTTGCATGGTCAGAGCAGATGACGACGTTAAGTTTTTTGCAATTCTTGTAAGAAAGTATCCGCGTCCTCCCACATACAGCGCTTAGTATTACCAAACGGTCACTTATCTGCTGCTGACCAAGGTCAATGTTACTTAATTTCGGTGAGTAAACGTTACTATTGGTTTAATATTAGTAGATCCGGCCGGTGTTCAGAATAGGTGGACACAAATTTGACATGATTTTCTTCTTTTTTTTTTTTTGCAAAAAAAAAAAAAAAAAAAAGCAGTTGTTGGGCTTTCATATCTAAGTACTGTAACAATGAACAGACGCTGGTCAGCCATATTGAATACAAAAAACAATTTATATGAATAAATTCTTGCGAGAAAGTCCTTCAAGTGATCTCACAACAGTTGCTGTCTTTAATGTTTTTGCCCAGGAAACAAAAAAGAAATATAAACGAATCTGTTAAATTTATTCGTATTATTTAGATTCTTCGGACTACTCTTTTCATCTTGTGTGTTATTTTTACAACGTTTCGACTTTCTTCAGGTGTATTTAGTCGAACTCGGGATTTCGTAAAACTCTTCTGGATGTTGAATCATCAGTGCGGGCGACACTCCAAAATACAATTGCGGATGACTTCGAACTTCTTCCCGAAATAAGAGCATGCTATTTCCGTAGATTAAATAAAGAGGTCTGTTCGAAATTCCGTACAAATTCTTGGATTCGGCAGAAAGATTCCCGAGTTTGACAAGATACCCCTGAAGAAGGTTGGAGGTTACATCGACGGAAACATGGAGAAAACAATATTAAAGATGGGAGTAATCATCCGAAAAATAATACGAATTATTAATTGTTTTTTACAGTGTTCAGAAAAATTCATTTTTTTTGCAGACGGGCGCAGACAGTTGGGAGGATGCGATTGATCAAGAAGTTATTGCAGAAGTGAAAAAATGAACCCCGTAAAAGGAGAATGGCATATAAAAAGGAGCTGTGAACGGGTAATAAGGTGTGACGCTAGCAGCCTGGCATTAGGGGTATTATTGGAAATATGAGGCGTGACTGTTGAAGATGCTGCTTGGCTACGAAAAAAAGGATGATAGCGCTTATATCAATGTTGCGGAACTCGATGCTATGATGAAGGGCATCAATCTGGCTTTAAAATGGGTGCTACAGATAATGGATGTTAGGACAGACTCCGCAACAGTGGAATCATGGATTAAATAGATGTCTGGTGATAAACGGATCAAGACAAAAGGAGCAGCGGAGATGCTTATTAAACGTCGACTTGGAGCTCTTGGAGACTTGATCCGAGAATTCTAACTGAAGGTAACTGTTACCTTTGTTCCATCCTAGAAATATAAAGCAGATGGGCTAACCAAAGTGAAGAAAGCGTTGCTAAGGAAAGAGAAAGATATGACTCCGGTGTGTTGTGTAGTAGAGCATCTAAAAGACCCGCATAAGATGCATCATTTTGGAAAGGAACAGACTTTATACAAAGCAAGAAGAGTAAATCCGTACATCACAATGCAAGATTTACAAGAGGTGGTGGAACAATATAGGGAATGGCAATCAATTGAGCCTGCGCCGGCTAGACACGAGAAAGGGGAATCGCATGTTGAAGAAAATTGATATCACGCATTATCAATATGAACCGTATTTAACTATGATTTACTGTGAGCCTGGGTGATTAGCGATATGGCGGAAAATCAGAAATGAAATGGCAGAAGGGACGAAGAGAGTTGTCGAGGAGTTGTTTGTGAAGAGGGGGATAATAGAAGAGGTGTTGGTGGATAACGATATGTCATTCCGCTAGGAAGTTTTTAGAGACTTGTGTAAAAAGTGAAACGTTAGGCTATATTTTAGAGCTGCATACCACCCAAATGGTAATAGAATTATAGAGAGGCACTATCGCACTAAAAAAATGTGCATTGAGAAGCCAATTTTCGCCCCAAGAAGCTGTATTTTGGTATAATAGGCACTGAAGACTGGCCAAGATGAAACGTTAGTGCCACACCGATCTATTTTCACATACGAATAGCGACATACATTTGCTGAAACAGGCACACGCGAAAAATACGGTTGATGAAGTGGTGTGAGTGAAACCACCCAATTCTCGTTGCACAACCTGCTGGGAAAGAGGTTCTGTAAATGAAGTACTCTCAAAAAACAACGTAGCACATCTTATACATATGAAGAGTTTCCTTGCCAACAGAAGAAGAGGATGTTGATGAAGTTCCTGAAGAACCTATACGACGGTCGCACAGCGAACAAAGACGTTTGGCGTGGATGGCGGACTATGAGTCCAATTGTTGATCTTAAAGATCAAGGGGCGTGTGATTAAAAAATAATCTGAATGTGACCTTGTACGACTTCCCGTCTGTTTCGGGAAAGGGATAAAGAAAAAATGGCCACTCCTGCTATTTATGGACTGGTGGTCACGTGAGGTAACGAAAGTTGGGAGGAATATGCAAATGAGATACAGTCAGTTTTTCAAATAAAAAGCCTGTGTGTCAGAGAGAGAGAGAGAGAGAGAGAGAGAGAGAGAGAGAGAGAGAGAGAGAGAGAGAGGTCTCTTTGGCAGAAGTAATTCTGACTGATGTGCGCTGGGGTTTGATACCGAGAATTGCGAGAAGGAGAACATAGCGGTTGGGAATTCTTTCTTTGGACTTTTACTTGCTAATAATACCAACATATTTAACTGTAATAATTAATTTTATTGTGTGGGCATAACTTTTAAATTAATACACATTATGAAATGAATGTGGAATCAAACAAAGTTTCCCCGTGGAGATTTACTGTTTTAGTTGCTTGCTCACATGAGCAATGAGGATTGCCTTACCAAGAAAACATACAAATGCATAATACAATATGAACATTTTAAATGCTTTGGTGGAAGGCCGAAAGAATTGTATGCTCTGAATGAAAACATAAAAGAAGAAAAATGATTTTTTGGTTAATTTGTAAGAGTTTTTTCCCTACATACTAGGTAGCTTTTACAAAAACATCGTTAATTAATTACACACATCATAGCGTAATGGTGAGAAGCCTTGACTGTCATTTGGGCGGTCGGGTTTCGATCCTGACTTGAGGCAGTTGCCTGTCTAGCCGCATTGATGAGCTGTGAAACAGCGAAACAGTACTGTACGTGAATAGATACACACACACACACACACACACATATATATATATATATATAATTTTCAGAATGTCAGAGATTGAAATTCCACAGCTAACGGCAACAATTTCTTGTGTGCGGGGCATTTGCTCAGTTGGCAGAGTACTTGCCACGCATGCAAGAAGCTCGGGTTTCGAATCCTGGGTTCGGATGTGTCTAACTCTAACTAAATTATATATATATATATATATATATGCACACACACACTGCTTGGCGTTGATCGGGGAATAACTGTCATTTGTCCCCTACTATATATGACATCATACATAATGTCATTTGCTATGGCATCATGTGTGACGTCATCTTTTATAAAGTTGTACATGACGTCATAATATATATGCTATTACGTCATTCTGAACAAACAGACATACGGATTCATTATAATATATATATATATATATATATATATGTGTGTGTGTGTGTGTGTGTGTGTGTGTGTGTGTGTAGCGTGTGCGGCTGTCCGTAGAATGCCAAATCTTGTCCGGATAGACGTCGAACAGCCGCAAAACCAAAAGACCGGTGTTGGTCGATAGAACTTGAAGAATCTCAATTGACACTTATGGCGCCAAAATGACACAACGTTTTCATTGGTGGAGAGACATAACAGTTTCTGACGTCACTAACAAGCTCTCTCGAACGCTGGTCATCGCCGTCCGATCGGGGGACTTGTTTCCAGCTGAGAAGAGACACAAGTGTGTGTCGCCTGTTAATGACAAGCGCTTTCACAATGATTTGCGGCCCGCGAAAAATAAGGCGCGGACGAGAAATGTGGCGTCGTAGAGAAAATGGCGGAATTATCCAATAAGCAATTGACCTCCTGCACTTCAATAAACGATCCATACATATTCCTACTTGTCACGAGACAAATCAATGTATCGTCTATCAAACCGTTCTATACCCGCACCCTATCTGCCCACACACAATGAAAGGAGTCTTATTCGTTTCTCTGGGCTGGGGTTGACGATGCTCTCCGAATTATTTTCTTGGACGGGTAACTGAAACACTCCTGGAAAAAGGCGACAACGAAGACAATTTAATCTTTACATTTTTATATTAAATACGTGTTTCGTCCGTTAGTTTGTGTTCGCGTTATGCTTTAGTTAGCGTTATTGGCAATAATATCACTACGATAGTGTTCAGCAGCAGTTAGCATCAAACATACATTTCAACAGAGAGACAGAGAGACTTATTTTATAAGATCATGACTTAATTATTATACATTGTGTTAGTCCATTTTTATAATGAGAGATTAAATGTCTAGTAAACACCGCCCTCGATTGTCTTCAGTTTCTCTGTACATGGCTTTATTAAGTCGTCCAACATGAGGATACACCCCAGAGCTGACCCCCAGAGTGGCTATGCCATACAAAAATCTAGCATTAGTAGTCAATGTTCTGTTGAACTCAGGTATGGTTCTGTACAGTTCCAGGAGGTCTACACTCCCAAGCTTAAGCCTCTCACAATTTGAGAAGTTAGTTTATTGCTAATCGCCTGAGGTGTCCCTACAGAAAAATGCCCATCTAACTGGCCAGGCATTTTTGCTCTGGCAGAGTGCTCCTCTTCTAAGGCGCTGGCGTTTTGATTCCCATTTTCCCAACCCTGTGTCTAACTTTCCGCCATGTGGTTGAAATAAAAAACCTCGACATGATAATATTTCGCGTTAGACGTAACCGTGACCAAATATTCCAAATATCATAATCGAAGTGCAAATGAAATTTTCACAGAATGACCACATGCTGGCTCATACGAGAAAAAATGACAAGGAACCTTCTCATAGTAATGCAACCACAAGTTTTAACACTAAGCTGGGTAAAACTAGACTAGACCAATTGTGGTTCTTGAATCAGGAAATCCAATACAAAATAACAGGCAAAATAAACTAATATTTAGATTATTCGGACTATTGTTCTCATCTTGAATAACACTGTTGCAACATTTTGGCCAATATGTCCTCTGACTTTTTTCAGTTGTATCTTGTCGGAGTCAAGAATCTTTCTGTCGAACTTAAGATAGATAGAAAAGGATTGGGATAGAGACAGATAAATACATATTAGTCACATTGAGTTCTCCCAATCTTGTCGTCCATGCCATCTCAGGTGACTCTGCACTTCCGCCGGAGATTTGCACATCTTGAAGCAGATGTGACGTACAAATTGAGCAATTTCCATCGAATTGACTTCCTCTGGAGGTTGAAGGGTATTCCTATGAACAATCATATGTCTTCTCAAACCAGCAGTAGACTTGCAAACTTTGCTGCATGTTAAACAGATCGTTTGGTTCGGACAAATAGGTGCAATGTTATCCGGAACTGTACATATAAACTAATTGTGATTCTAGAATTAGGAAACCCAGTCCAGAATAACAGGTAAATAATGTATATGTATTTATATATATATGTATGAATCAATGTGACGGCGATCATCTGGAAAGATGCAGCAATCATATATATATATATGTATGCATATATATATATATATATATATATGTATGCATATATACATATGTATGTATATATATATATATATGTTTATGCATACATATATATATGTATATATATATATGTATGATTATATATGTATATATATACATATATATATATATATATATATATATGTATATATACATACATGTATACATATGTTCTAGATGACCTCCATTTAGCTTTTGTTTTTTTTGGGGGGAGGGTCACCCTGTATAATAATATAAATATACAAAAATGTTACCATAGTCAATAAAAGTTATTTTTATGATAGAAAAGTTCATTGGTTTGTATTTTTAAGTAGTTTATAAAAAATCTTTTTTTTAATTCACAAACCGGTTTAAAAAAAATCAAAATGGCATCGACTTTGAAATGGAGAGCCCCCTTTTCAATTTGAAGGAGGGGCACCTGAGCATGCTGTGTTATCAATTTAAGAGAGTTCCGTCAACGTAAGGAATATTTATAAACATATTTTAATGTTTTCCGTTATTTTGTGTTTGAGGAATATTCGATTATGGCACGTGTAGTTTATATAAAAATTCATTTAAGTAGTTATCGCCTCAAATTTCGTTTTAATTTCGGTTCGCTGAAATTATTTCAAGTAAAGGGCATTAAAAACTATTTCAAAATAAAAAAAAGCATGAACTGAACTTTTATTGACTCTGGTAACATTTATTTCTTGTATATTTATTTTTTTCGGGTAGTCATTTGTTGGCTTTTCTGCTAAAAACTCTTACTAAATAATATCGACGAAATATCGAAAAACAAAGAAACAAAAACAGTTTTGAAAAATAATGAAGCTTTACGTAATTTAGTAAAATAATCCGAAACAGCAAAATAGGATATTAAAAAAGTAAACACGTAATTACTTTCGTTTTTAAAGCAAAGAATCGATATCAATATGAATAAGAAGAAAATGGCACCCTTTTCAAACAGAACAGCTTCGTTTCAGTTTTACACTATTGAATGATATAGTATTGCGCCGTCGGATTCAGGGTTGCACTATTGTAATGTAAAGAACACGCAGAAAGGGTTGTAGTCAACTGAATTCCTTCTAGTACACTGACAAAAAAAGCTGAAACAGATATAAAAAATAAAAATAAAAAGGTTATGTAAATGTTTTTAAAAAGGCACGTAATCACGTGAGCAGGATGTTTCCTTCTTTTGACACGATAATGTTCTTATTTTTTATTATTTATCTATTTTCGAAAGAGTGCCACGTGCAAGTGGAGAAGGAAAAAAACAAAGTTATGCAAAATTTATGTCGAGAATTGTCTAAAGTTCCGACTTTTATTTTTTTGGCTTTCACTTTAATAAGAACGTGAATTTATGAGGTGAATTTATTCGACACAATATGATTCAACTACAAAAAATAAATAAAAGCTAACTTGAATTAAGATTAAAGTAAAGGTGTTATTGTGGAACCCCACCTCCTTTAAAAAACCTTGTTAAACTTTATGACATATTTACATTCTATGGAGGTCAGGCGCGACGAACACCCCATCATTTTATTATACCATATTTCTTCAAACTGAAACCTAATTATCAAAGTATACTTACGCAAATAGATATGAAAAATCTTTATTAAAGTTTGTGCCATATTTCAATGGAATACAGGTGCGAACACAGACCCCACAATTTTATTATACCCTCCCTATTTAAGTTAAAACATACTTATCAAAATATTCTTATGTACATCCATATCAAAATCGTTTTTTTTTCAATTTTTATTTCCATACTTTGGGGACCAGGTGCGAACGCAGACCCCACAATTTTATAACCCACCGTTCTGCCAGATCTAACGTACCCATTCCTTATCCTTGATACATCTTCTATCATTATATGTAATCAGTTTTTTTTTAAATAGTCAACCATATAGGAGCCTATTCGTGACCACACACACACACACACACACACACACACACACACACACACACACACACACGTTCAGCTTTTTATATATATATATATATATATTATAGAGGGAATTTCGACCTGGAGTCTAAAGATCAGACTTTATTTTAATGTATTAATCTATATATTGATACGATAGCGTGTGTGTTCTTTTGTGTGTCACGCTTTCCGGCAAATTTGATTGGTTGAGATTTAATTTAGGAATAGACATTTAATTTCGGAACACATTTACGAACGCTCCAGGTTGAATTCGATTAGCGTGTTGTCACCGCTATATTTGTTTTTAATTCTATAAAATTAAGGGTTTTATCTTTCAAAAGTTGTTAAGAAATAATTAATTTTAAGTTATTCTGTAGAAAAAACGATAACAAAAATCTCTCGGCCAGTGGGGACAAAAATTGAGCAGTTATTTGTTTTTTTCATTGTTTATTTTTTTTACATTTGTTTATTGAGAGAGAGAGAGAGAGAGAGAGAGAGAGAGAAAGAGAGAGAGGCGTTGAAGTTTTCGTTAATGAAAATATTATTGCTACTACTACAACATTTACCTGTAAACAAAAGCCAAGATGCATGTGTGTTATGAAACCCCGAACTTCATGAAAAGCCTTGACGTTACTAACCAAAAAAGCGACACGTTATTAGCGAAACGAAACTGGTTTTGTACATAAATTATTTTTATAAAAACATTATTAGATCCCACTGGTTTATGTATTAATACTTTTAAAAGAACAGTGCCTATAATACTGTAGGTATATAATAAGCTCAATAGGTATATGTATCCTAGAGCTATATCAATATTGAGTAAAAAAATTAATAATTGTAAATTATGAATAAGTTTCAAAAGGAAAATGAAACAAAATCAACTTGAGTGTACGATCGTTCACTCGAATTGATTTGATTTGTCTTTCCTTTTGAAACTGATTCATAATTTACAATTATAAATCTTTTTATTCAATGTATATATATATATATATATATATATATATATATATATATATATATATATATATATATATAGTATTTGTACAGTTAAACCAAGACATTAAAAATGAAAATATCGAAAAAAGGTTATATTGTATTATCCGTTTTGAACTGAAGATCTCCAGAAAAAAAATCACTTTATTTGATTAAGTAGTTATTTTACAGTGAAAAAAAAACACGTTTTTATGACAGCACCTTGTAGGTAGACATCTTTGAATTTTTTAAATTTTTGTTTGGATTTTCGGAACACGCAACGGGGAGATAGCTCAATTTAAAGCGCCGACACTCCCTCCCAATCTTTAATAGTAGCTTTTCTCCATAAAAATCGAACCATTTTCTAGATATCATAAAAAATTGTTTTTTTTTCGCTATAAAAAAGAAAAACAAAAAAATTACTTGATGAAATCAAGTGAAATTCTTTTTCGGAAAACTTCATTCCATAACGGATGCGTACAATATAAACTCTTTTCGATATTTTCATTTTTTAATGTTTTGATTAAACTTTACAAGTACCATATATATATATATATATATATATATATATATATATATATATATATATATATATATATATTGTAATGAGAAATCACAACGTGACCATAACGCATCAATAATCATCGATATATATTAAAGAGATAGATAGACAGATAGATATGAATAAAGGAGATAAGATGGGTAGCGGAAACAAAGATACTAATGCAGAAAGATCAACATGTAAAGAGAGAGGGAGAGAATGAAAGGAATCGTAAAGAAAGCGATAGAAATATATGAACAAAGAAAGTGAAAGAAAGATACAAGTAAATAAATGAAAGAGAGGAGGGAAAAATTGGAGAGGACGAATGACTGAATAAAAGAGCGAATGGATGACGGAAATAAGAGAGAACTGTGCAATAAATTGCCATCACTAATTTGAATCTGGCGACAAGCGCCATTTTTGTCATCCGATGAAGTGCAACTAAAATGCTTCCCGCTGACGCATGCGCACTGGATTGAAAGCCTTTCAGGTCAAACTTGAACATTTCGACATTTTGCTTTCCGTCGCCATTACACCGGAGATTTCCTAAATAGGCAGTGACCCTCGCCAAACTAACGCGACAAACTACTCTAGTGTCATCTAGGAAATTGTAATCCAGTTGAAAAAGAGTTGACTATCGGAAAGTCAATTTACAACGATATTTAACTGGGAAGTGTGTCTTGCATAGACAATACTCAACCTTTCGTTGTTTATCTCATCGGCATCATGAATACATGCACACACACACACACGCGCGCGTGCGCCTGTGAGTAAGAAACTTTGTGTGTGACTTCGTTCCCTATTTATTCGGAAGCGACTGGGCTGAGATTTTGGAAATTTCACACGAATGTATTCGATGGATCTGGGAGTGTTCTTGCGTAGGTTTAGTACCGAAAATCGATAATAGAAAATCGGAAAAATCCGATTAAAGAAAGTCCAATTTTGATCAAAGTTAACACTTTTAGACAACCTAACATCTCAAGTACATTTGAGAAGTTTTATAACCACAAAAGGCCGAATATGTAAAACTAACTGTAGATTCATTTATAAAAAATGGGTGCGTTTGAGATGAATGATTCCTTTTAGAGCACAATTGAACGATAATACTTGATTTTTGCACGTTTAACTTTAATTCAAGTGGTTACGTAAAAATAATTTAATAAAATCAACAGTTGGTTCTTGTATAAAACAGAGACGCGTCCTAAATGAATGTATCTGTTTAGAACACAATTCGACTAAGTTATTAAACTTTTGCATTTAAAACCTAAAGTAACGTCATTATTTTTTACAGTTATTTTAACAAATCAAAAGTAGATTCTCTACAGTGCAATATAAACTACGATGTATTGTAAACTAAATAATTGCGGAGAGGCACGTAAAGCTTCGTTCCGGTATACTGCAGTAGCTGGTTCCCTTACTAGAGGAGGCAATCTAACTATTTGATTAAAAAAATGGGCTATTTCACCGAATTCAATGACAAAAATATGGGAGCGTAGAACATTTTTTGACCTCATTCAATTTCGAATAAAATCGGGTATCCCAGCTGGTATATATATATATATATATATATATATATATATATATATATATATATATATGATGATTACAACGTCTTGTCAAACGAGTGCCACTCCCCCAGGCACTGAAAGTCCATGAGCCGAAAATGACTTTAGTCCTGCCGGCAAAATTCACACGCCCAAACAGACATGACACTAAAGACGGTCATTAGTATACATACATACACACACACATATATATATATATATATATATATATATATATATATATATATATATATATATACATGCACGCATACATATATGCACATACATACACATACACACATACATATAACACACATATATGCATACATACACAATACATAATACACATACATATACATACATAATCATACACAAGACGGTCAATGGCATACATACATATATATATAAATGTAAATATACATATATACACATACACACATACATATCTGTGAATATACAAACATATATACATATATACATACACAATGCATAATACACATACATACATATAGATACACACACGTATACATACACATGTACATACATATAAATACACACACATATACATACATATGCACATATGTACACATATGCATATATATATATACATGCACTTACCTACATATACATACACGTACATGAATATGCACTCATACACAAACATGCACATACATACACATATACATGCATACATATACATACATACACACATGCATATATACATATACACGCCCATGCATGTCTGCACATACATACACATGCATATATACACATACATGCAAAGAATATATATACGTATATACATACACACACATACATATATACATACATATACACAGATCTACACACACATACATACACCTGTACATGAACATACATACACCTATACATACATATATACATACAATGATGGCAGATCAATTATTACATACTTCCAGCATTTCAGGCCTACACGCGTCACAACTTTTCCATGACTGAGGGAGTATCTATACACAGATGATGTTACAGAGTTTTAGCCTTGTACGACAGCTAAATCTCTTTCTAGGTTGACATCCAGCAACAAGCAAGAGCAACACAACCAGCAACAAGTCAAACTGCAGACCAGCTTAATGCGGGTACTGGTCTCCCGTTTTATGTTTTTTTTTTTAATCTAAGATTTGCTTCTCCTAGAGGGGTTGCCTTCACCACGGCTTACGGGAGCCCTCTCAACCCCACATACACATGACAATAAACACATGCGTACATACAGATGTACGCCAACATACATATGCATGTGCACACACAGGCAACCATAATCACGTAGAGGCACACAAATACGCACATACATACATATGCATATACATACGTACACACACACATATACATGTAAAATACACATGAAGGAACATTCCAAAAGTCATACATAGTAAGTGATCAGCGGCTGGACCGTTTTTGTCCCTTTTCCTTCCTGCTCTTTTCCTCCTTCCTTTTTTTTTTAAATAAAAAGTTTGTTTTAAACTTACACATATGCAGTACATGATAATGATGATGATCATGTTAACAAATTCACACATAATTTTCCAAATAACTCAACGTACGAATCGACGAAAAACAACAGTCCAATTGATATGATTTACAGACGCTTGGATTTTTTTTTTTAAATAAAAAGTTTGTTTTAGACTTACACATATGCAGTACATGATAATGATGATGATCATGTCGACAAATTCACACATAATTGTTTCTAGTTTTCAGATTCTTTGTTTATTTATTCATTTGTTTCGTTATTTATAAGATATATTTCCATTTGGTAAAATTAACAGTTAGTTGAATAGATATATGGGCTTATTTATATGATTTAAATAAATAAAGGTGGTATACCGGAAGTTATATTTTCTCCTCTACCGCGGTGTTTGAGGTAATTATCGCGGAGAATGTTTTTATATCTATATATAAAGTTAATTTCGATGTTTGTCATTCTTTCATTTAAGTTTATCTTTTCCCCAATACTAGCATATGTACATATTTGATAGGTTTATATGCTTCATTTTAAGGATAGATTCTTCAGACCATAAACATGGAAACAGGTGCATGGCAGCATATATTAATCTATATTTGTGGAGTATTCGGTTTCTAGAGTTTATATCTATCTATCTATCTATCTATCTATCTATATATATATATATATATATATATATATATATATATATATATATATATATATATATATATATATAAACTGCAGTAGAGTGAAAAGTATATCTTATTTTTATTTTATTAATATTATTGGAATTTTTTCCCTTGTACACATTTTTGTGAATTATTCCATGGATTTCTGCCTTTGGATTATTTTGAACCATCTTCCAATTACGGAATTTCCTTGGATTTTACTTGTGCAAATGGAAATTCAATTAACTTTCTTGAAGTTATATATTTGGATTTTACCGTCACTGGAGTATTTATCTTCCACCAGACTATCCATTCACGTGTAATCACCTTTTTCTTCACCATATTCCCTCTGATTCACTTTTTTTGTTATCAAGTTAGATCTTTGACTTACTTGTTGTTTCATCAAATACTTCTGCATGAAAAATCCGATCCTGCATTTTGCTAATTCCTGCCCTCTGATGAGAAGGAAAGTAGTTCTTCGAAACTCCGCGGATTAAGGACTATCCACTTATCAATTGTTTCCTTTTTAGATTAAATATGTCTTTAACTCTTTTTCAAAGTGTTTTTAACATGTTTTATTAACTGTTTGCTCGTATATATATATATATATATATATATATATATATATATATATATATATATATATATATATATATATATACACACTTATGAAATTGAGGGGTTTTTTCTCGTACATTGAGAATGAAAACTTACCTTTTCTATTTAAAAATTATTAAAACAAATTTCTTTATAAACTCTGTCATAGATATGCAAGCGACTACATGAAAATTAACTAATTTTCATAACTGATTTTCATATACTTCTTTGAAAAAAAAACACCCATTAATTAATTATTCAGTTTTATCTTTTTAGTCAATGGATGATTGATTTCATTAAAGACATACCATATACCAAATAAAATTGTATGGATATTATTTAAATATACGTGTGCTATTTGAATTGTTTACAAATCATATACATGCTCTGAAAGTGCAATCCATTTTTATTGAACTTAAATAGATCTGGCAATTAAAAACATTTTTATTGTATATATATATATATATATATATATATATATATATATCATAATTTCAAAAGGTATATATATATATATATATATAATTTAAACACGGTAGTGTTTGAATATATGGTCAAGTGTTAGTTTTCATTTAGAACTGCTTTAAAGCTTCACGGTTCACTCATTTTGCGACCAAATTTCAAACAATTTTTACAGTTCACAAGTCACCTTCTCAGCTATATTTTAAAAAATAAAAAAAAATCAATTTTCGTTCATTAAAACAAAAGTTATAATAAAATTACTGTGCTCAAAAAATCTCAGAATCTGTAAGGAAAGGAGAAAACGCTTTTTTTTTATTGGCTGTTGGTTACCATAGCAACCACATCTGTTACGCTGTCTCAAATCGGCTGGGAAGGACAGAGATGATGACGTTACAGTCGTCAATAATTCACTGCTGCACTGTCGCTAATTATTCACAGGTCACAAGTGAAACAGAGAGAGAAAATTTTATTTCAAAGCAAAACCTGGAAAAAACATAGATTACATAGAAAAATGCGAGCATGAAAAGTAATATCGTTAAGATTTAAACATGGAAAGGTAAACATGACTAGTTGTTAAAACTGGAAAAGAAAAAGACAAGATAGTCTAGTAAAAAAATAAATTTATAACTTCAAATATTGCAGTATTAATTAAGAATTGATTATATAATGTTACATTAAATTTTAAAAATATTCTTAATGCTGCAATATTTTAAGTTATAAATTTTTATATTTTTTACTAGGATATCTGGTCATTTTCTTTTCCAGTTTTTACAACTAGTCCTTTACTTTTCCATGTTTAAATCTTAACCATGTTACTTTTGATGCTCGCATTTTCTATGATATATATATATATATATATATATATATATATATATATATCTTTTTTTTATCACACAGTTTATAATGTGGAAATTTGTTCTGACTTAACTACGAAAGATAATGTCTCTCAAGTAGCCTCCATTCTCGGCTTTGCAAAGTCGATCTCTTTCTAAACTATTCTTTATGACAGTTCTTAACATCGAAAATTGTAGGGAAAGCATTTCCTGCGTATGTTTGCCTTAAGTTCTTGGATGCTTAGAGGATTATTTGCATATACTTTGTCTTTAAGATATCCCCAAAGCCAAACGTCTAGTTCTGTCAAATTAGATGAACATGGAGGCCATTTAAAATCGAAATTTCAAGAGATTTTTCGATCCTGAGTCATCAGAGCATTGTTGATCCAGCCGTATGTGCAGTTGCTCCATTTTGTTTGCCATCAATACCCTGGCATGTTTAATGAGGTTGAACAAGTTCAATAGCATATCTTTTAAGAGGATATTGAACATTGAAATAGCACATATAAGATCTTTGCATTGCAACAATTGACCGTCCATTTTTAAAGTTAAATTCAATTATCTTCACTCGTTGTTCTGTTGTAAACTTATCTATACAAAAAATTTCCAAAAATTCTATTTTATAATTCTGAAAAGAGAAATTAAAATATATTAATAGAAAAAAGTTATTGAATTTTTAAAATGTCAAGTGACTTATGGGCCACCCTATATATGGAACTTGTTAGATAACCGAACGGAATATGGGATATAAAGACGATCGTTGTATTAACAATAATAAACGGAAAACTGGAAACACTTTCGAAAAAACTGGGGAAAATAGTGGGAGTTACTAAAACCAAAGGGAAGTTAGACACTACGCAAAGTACTGCTCTCGAGTGTGGCAACCAATTCACATAAAAGATATACTGAAAAAGAATAACACTGTGCTAACACAACTACAAACACAGAAGAAACATTAGAGGAAACGAGACCTCCGACGGAAGAGCATGGGGAGAAATGGAAACCTGGTGAGGCGTGAAAACCAACAGCAGTTCTCAGCTAGAAACACAAGGTGATTTGCAACGGTTATTGAAAATGGTTAAAAGTAACCCTTCTGTCCTTTGACAAGCTACAAAACCAGCTTCGTAATCTAGTGTGTGAGATTTTTCTCCTCCTTACAGCCCCTCTTCTCACAGAAGAGACATTCCTAGTCTATCATTGTTCGATCATTATTTTCACTGCAGGTGTTCAACTGAGCTTTAATGCATCGCATTTCATCCTGTAAAACATTCACAACAAGCACTCGTCTAATACAATTACTGTCAACAGTTACTTTTCATCTGTGCCTAAAACTAAACGAAGAGTGTATGAGGAAATCTTTTCCTTAGAACAATTCATCTGTTGAACACAATACCACAAGGCTGCTTCCCAGATGACTAAATTTTCAAGTTCAATGCAAACACGTACTTGTTGAGCCGCTTTCTTAAATAATCCAATTCTGTGTAATATTTATCATCACCGATCATCATACTGATGTATAAATGGTCACTGGATGTTCATTAACCCTTATCATCGAATTGCCTTTGAGCCTTAATAAGTGAACCTAGAGTAAAAAAAATGAGGGTCAGAACTGTTAACCACATCGTGGACGGTTATGCCTGTACAAAATGCAAAATTTTCATGCTAATTGCAACAAATAACACCATTTAAAGCGCACCCGATCATCTCGACGCCTAATTCTTGATAACAGAAACTCTTTTGCTTTTCGGACACGTACTCCCCACCCTGTTACGCAACTGTGGATAGCGGAGGACATTTTTAAGGATGGCGCTGAGTTCATATTGGGCCAATATATATAACAGTTATAAAAATGGTGGGGGATTAACAGAGAGAAGACATATATACAGTTCTTATATTTTTTATAACACATATTAGCGAGTAGAGAGGATGATAGAGTGATAGATGCACAGTTCTTATATTTCTTATAACATATATTAGAGAGGAGGAGGAGAGATACATATTTTTGGAAGGGTTACACAAGTTCATAATAATTAATTTGTGGAATGACGACACGAAAACAACAGTTACAAAAATCGATGATGATTCTTTATTTCATTGAACCGGTCGAATGATGATGACGTCAGGAATTCCCATTTGGGATCTACATAGTTTAATGTTCTTCCTTTCGCTTCCAAAGGACTCTTAACTCTCTCTCTCTCTCTCTCTCTCTCTCTCTCTCTCTCTCTCTCTCTATCTATCTATCTATCTATCTCTCTCTGACTGACTAGCAGACTTAACTATTCTGGCTCAACTACTTCCCTGATCTGACTAACTCTAGCTCCTACATTGAGAATCTACCTTTTGCTATGACGTCAGAAGTATGATCAATTCACGTGGCTAAGTACACGTTTTTCCACGTGTAAGAATCTAATATAAAAACAAACCGCGCATAATATTTCATAATATGACTTTTTTTTAATTAAGCCGATGATAAAGATTCTCATATTGGATTTCTCTCTTTTTACTATTAGGTTCCATTTGACTGGGGACAGACTTCTCTTTGGATTACTGCACTGCCCGGAAAAAATTTTTTTCATTATTTCAGCTGTTTTAAAAACTTTCCAATCGGATTATATGCATCGTCACGCTGGACTTATTTTGGAATACATTCTATCTAAAGAACTATTTTGCATTTTGGATCAACTCGAGAGGAGTTTTATTCAAACTGAAATATTATGCGCGGTTTGTTTTTATATTAGATTTTTACATATCCAATATTTTTTCATTTTTTTATTTGGCAATTTATAACTACAATAAATTGCGGTTTCACTTAATGCCTTAACTAGCAAATTCTAGCATTGCTACAAATATAATTTGCTGATTTCTTTATGTCCTCTGATGAGAAGAATAATAAGAATAGCATTCTTTGAAACTCCACGGAATAAGGACTTTGTAAATTGTTTTTTTTTAAGTATTCAGTTGAACAATAAATTTTGATTGTAAAGTTTAACTTACAGTTTTAATTTTTTTCTCTTATGTATATATATATACATATATATATATATATATATATATATATTTGGAGAGAGAGGGGAGAGAGAGTGAGGGAGAGAGATACAGAGACAGAAGGGGAAAGGGAAATTCATAGGGTTACCTGGCGTTGCACTGAAGCATTAATAATAAAATAGAAAAATAGCAAACACATTTATTTTACCTTTCTGTCTCATGAATCTTTACTTATTAGTTTTATCATTAATGAGCCATTTTTTCTCATCGTGAAATTGCTATAATTGCCTTAACTGATTTGACACAATTAAAACAAACTTGTAATTGCAGTTAACCGAAATAAAAAAAAGAATAATATGTACTTACATAATTGCAACAACATGCTTTAAAAGAGAAGAAAAAAGTCCAAACTAAGCCTGGGCTTAACTTATATTTTATTACCAGTGAATATAGAAAATGTATCTTGATAAAGTCTTCTCCATTTGTCCATAGGAAGAATGAGTGCCCATGTGACGAAGGCAATAAAAACTCCGTCACACTCCTTTTTATATGACTAACATAATATGGAATATCGATAAGGATTAAATAATAAAATCGATTAAATTGATTGAAATTAATACTTTTTGCTTTTGAGAACACAGACAAATATTCACAAACGAAGAATAATCATTTATGTGTCATTGTTTAAAAAAAATTTTATCGTCAATAAAATGAGGGGAAATCGTCTTTATTATATAATAGCAGGGCTACTCAGCGTTGCCTCGAGCAAAACTATAATATATTTCTACTAAAACATTTATCTCTCTATCTGCTTCTCTCTCTCTCTTCTATCTCTCTCTCTCTCTCTCTCTCTCTCTATTCTATCTCTCCTTTCTATTTCTTTCTCATTATCTACCTCTTTTTATCCACCCAACCCATTCGTCTCCGTGGGCATACAGACACACAGGCAACTCTTTATATATATAGATCCGAGAGGAATAAGTCGGCATAAGGAAATTAACTCCTTGATTAATAATTCAGAATTACTTCCCTTTAATTAGTACATAATCTGACCAAATTTATTTAATCTGCTCCAGTCTAAAGTCAAAGAATGAACACTTACTACATTTTGGATATTGTTCATCTGAGGTAATGCCGATCAAAATTACTAATTTTGTGAGTATTTGTTTTACTTTTCTTAATTTTTGAGATAAAGGTTATTCGTATTATTTGGATTCTTCGGACTACTGTTCTCATCTTGAGTGCCATTTTCACAACGTTTCGGCCGATGTAACCTCCGACATGCTCTACGTGCATCTTGTCGAACTCGTAAATGTTTCTGTCGAACTTGGGAATTTTGACGGAATTTCAAACGGAACCCTTCACGGGGATAGCATGCTCTTGCTCCGTCATGACAGGATAGAGATCCTAAGCAATTCGCAAATGCATTTTTCGAAATTCCGTTCAAATTCCAGAGTTCGACAGAAGCATTCACGAATTCGACAAAATACACCTGAAGAAGGTCGGAGATTACATCGACCGAAACGTTGTGAAAATGATATTCATGATAAGAACAGTAGTCCGAAGAATCCAAATAATATGAGTATTTGTTTTGTCGGGTTTTTTTTTATATTCAACCGGACATACAAACATACACACAGAACATTTCTCTTTATTTTATAGATTATTAAAAAATAAATAGATCCAATATCATTATACTACTACTACTACTACTACTACTACTACAAATAATAATAATAATAATTATTATTATTATTATTATTATTATTATTAATGATAATAATAATAATATTTTTCTTCTTCTTCTTCTTCTTATTATTATTATTAGTATTGTTATTACCATACTTTGGAGTAATTGAGCCAAATCCGGGGAGTAAGTGCGTCAACTAAATAAAAAAAAGCGCTCTTTATATGCGTGGTTGACAAAAGAGCACTTTTAGCTAGATGGCGCAATTACCTCAAAGTACAGTATTATTATTATTATTATTATTATTATTATTATTATTATTATTCCGTTTTAATGTTATTATTTTAATATGATAAATTATTGTTATTGTTTATGTCCGGTAATAATACGTAAACCTTCTGTCCGTTGGTCAGACCACGCAACTCCACACGGCACCAAAGAGCGGCGGATCCGGCCAAGCATCAACGGCCATGAACTCAGCCAGGCGTATAACAATGTCTAAGTGTCGGACACTTGATCAACGAAAGAGAAAGAGAAAGAAGTTACAAATATGGAGAATATGAAGCAAGAATGACTTCATTCTGAAGATACGGTCATTCCATATGCGCGTATAGCGATGAAAATGCTATTTCTAACTGAAGCTTGATAGACCAAAGAAAATACTATTACAAAATCAATTTTGGCAAACTCAAGAAAATGAAATTTTAAACTTAAGCTTGACAGACCAAAAGAAAATCTTTCCAAATGAAGTTTGACAGACCAGAAAAAATGCTATTTTAATATGAAGCCTAACAGGCCAAAGCATTATTTCAAACTGAAGTTTGACAGACCAAACAAAATGATATTTCAAACCGAAGGTTGACAAACCCGAGAAAATGATATTTTAAACTGAAGGTTGACAAACACAAAAATATGATATTTCTAAGTTAAACCACTGTCAATAACTTTTCCTATTCTTCATCTATGCCTAAATCAAAACATAGATTCCATGAACAAAGCTTCTTTCTTAAAAGTGCACGTCTATGGAACTCTCTTCCGTTTGCCTGTTTCCCACCTGACTACAACTTTGATGTCTTCAAGTCCAACATAAACAAATTCCTGATAAACCGCCCCCTTAAGTAAGACACTTTATCAAATCTCAATTACTAACGATTACTACGATATTACCCCATTGATTACTGTACACGCAATAACTCTTATCCCCGAATGGCTTCCGGGCCTTGATAAGTGGTGACTACCATGTAAAAAAAAAACCCAAAGAAAATACTATTCCAAACTTAAGCTTGACAAACCCAAGAGAATGGTATTTTGACAATCGAAAATGCTTTTTTCAATCGCCAGTGCGACAGCATAAATAAACTAATTGAAGTCCGATGAACCAAAGAAAATAGTTTTTCCAACTTAAGCTTGACAGACCAAAGAAAATCAAAACTTTTTGAATTTCCAAAGTTTTCAGCTGTCTCAGCCTAAGGTTTACGTACACATTTATGATTATTATCGCGACCGACTAACAACTACTTTGAACGTGTTTTTTTAAATCTAATATTAAACTTCATAGAAAAAAAAAATGGATTCAAGCAGTACCGATCCAGGAGAGGTATGGTTGAGGATTGCGCAACCTTTGCCTCATAATACATTGTCTTTCGAGACTGAACGGAGGCTTCCTTTATATATATATATATATATATATATATATATATATATATATATATAGAGAGAGAGAGAGAGAGAGAGAGAGAGAGAGACATACACAGACAGACAGACAGAGACAGAAAGAGGGGTAGAGAGAGAAATGTGCAAGGTTACCTGGCGTTGCACTGGAGCATTAATAACAAAATAGAAAGAAAAATAGCCAACACATTTACTTATTATCACAAGCGAACAACAACTACTTATAAGTTTGAACGTGTTTTTTTAAATTTAATATTAAGCTTCATAAAAAAAACTTTACTGTAATAGAGCAACTGTGATAAAAAAAATATATCAAAATATCGTGGAAGGACGTAAAAATGAAGGGGCAGGTCATAGGTCGATTCTGGACGGGTGTTAAAACAATGACCCATTTCGATCGAATATAATGCTTGACCCTTCATCGTTTTTCTGTTTCGCTCTCCCATTCACACCCCGTTTACTGATTCTTCTTGAGCCGGCTATGATTATCTTCATCATTTGTATTCTTCTATCGTCTTTCCCCAGTCTCCCAACTTGCGCTTCGATACCCCCGGGTTTTCGGTGATTTCGACCGAAATGGGTAAAAATTCGTAGCCTTGCAAAATGGCGGTAATGAATGTGAAAAGGGTCTTGAAGAACCCTTGTGCACGGTGCGTGGTGATTGGCAGTGGGGCCACCTGCGGGGGTACAGGAAAAAGAAAAGAAGGAAAGAAAGAAAGGGAAAGGGCAACGAGAGCAAGAGAGAAAGAGAGACAATAAAAAATGATGAAAAAAAGGAACTAAAGAGAAGGAAGAAAGCAAAATTAGGAAGAAAAATGTGGATAGAAAAAAAGAAAAAATGTAAAAAGAAAGAAAGGTTGAAGGGAATAGAGAATGAGAAAAGATGAAGGATGAAAGAGAAAGAGAGAGAGAGAGACGTGGGAAAAGAAATTAAGAACGAGAAAATTCGAAGGAAGGGGATGAATAAAGAAGAAGAAGAAGAAGATGATGAAGAAGAAGGGATAAAAGAAAGGAAAATAAAGAGGGCACTAGAAAAAGAATGTGATGATGAAGAAGAGGAAAGCGAGGGGAATAACGAATGGACACTAGGAAGAAATAAGATGATGATGATGATGATGATGATGACGACGAAAAAAAAGAAGAAGAGAAAGAAGAGAAGGATGATACACGAAATAAAAATGAAAGGTGGAAATAAGAAATAAAAAGGATAAAAAAGGCGGAAGAAGAGGAACAGTAACAAGAAAGGAAAATAAAACACAAGAAAATAAAAATTAAAGAGAAAAAAAAACGAATGGTAGACACAGTGGAAAATAAAAGAAAGCTAGAAGGAAAAAGCAAATGAAACGGAATAATGAATAAAAAGAAAAAAAGTAAAGAAAAAGGGAAAATGAAAGGCAGAATAATAAAAAAAAGGAAGAAGAAAATGAAAAAGCACAAAACAAATACAATAGTGAAAGTAAAAAGAACGCTTGAAAGATATTAAGGAAGAAGAAGACGAATAAGAGGAAGAAAAGAAAGAAAGAAGAAGACAACGACGAAGAAAAAGAAGAAGAAAAAAAGAAGAAATCATCCCCATTTTATGTTTTAACCCTAAATCAAACGAACAATCATTTTCACAGTTTATTCAATTTTGAAGGGCGGCTGAAAATACGAAACAAGGTCGCTTTTACATCTGTCCACTATAAAAATGTCACTACGTACATAAAACGCAATGTCAGCGAAAAAAGAAAAGAAATACAGCTTTTACATAATGAGGAAATTAATGAGTTTCAATTAATCATTTTGTTACATTTTTATCCATTTTTGTGATTTAACGATAAGTTTGATATTAAAACGGTTTAATTTGTATTACATAAACACACGGATTTTTAGGAACCGTATTTAAAATGAAAAAGTAAATATCCTCGACAAACGCCAAGGGATGTAACTAGTACCCTCCTCCACAAACACATGAAATTGCTTCTTGTAAAAGACCTTTTGACGATATGAAATACGTCAAAACAAATAGAATTTGTGAGCACACACACACACACACACACATATATATATATATATATATATATATATATATATATATATTACACACACACACATATATATATATATATATTACACACACACACACACACACACACATATATATATATATATATATATATATATATATATATAAACACGCATGGAAATAAGAAACATTTGTGATGAAAATAAAAAAATTTATAAATGACAATATTTATTGATCCATCAAGGAAGGAATCATAATAATAAAAAAAAATCTTTAAACCATGAATTTTCAAAGGTAGGCTCATTTCATCAGAAGATAAACATTAGCAAAAATGCATCAATAGTAAGCATAAATATGAATATATATATATATATATATATATATTTATATATATATCTTTATATATATTTTTATATATATTTTTATATATATTTATATATAAACTTTTGTGAAATAAAACAGATTTTCAATAGATTTAAAAATTCCGTCAATTACCTAATTAAATAAATAACTTAATTAATTAATGACATATTAATTTCTGAAGCCAATGAGAGAATCTGGAATACAAATGTAAATATATAAACATATGTCAAAACATCGTTAATTCATTACCCACACAGCACAAGTCGTATAGCGCAATGGTGAGAAGCCTGAGCTGTCATTTGGGCGGTTGGGTTTCGATACTGTTTTGAGGCAGTTGCCTGACTATCCGCACTTATGAGCTGTGAAACAGCGAAACAGTACTGCACATGGATGACTATATATATATATATGTATATATATATATATATATATATATATATATATATATATATATATATCTTTGAATAACTTTTAGTAGAGAACACGGCCAATGCAAATATAACTTTTAGTAGAGAACACGGCCAATGCTAATATTATTTTTTTTTTCATTGTACACATGTTTGTGAATTATTCCATGGATTTCTGCCTTTGGATTATTATGGACCATCTTCTTCCAATTACGGGATGTCTTTGGATTTTACTTGTACAAATGGAAATTTTTTTAACTTTCTTGAAGTTTTACATTTGGATTTTACTGTCACTGGATTTTTTTATCTTCCACCAGACTATCCATTCATGTGTAATCACCTTTTTCTTTACCATATTCCCTTTGCTTAACTTATTTTGTTTTCAAGTAAGATCTTTGACTTACTTGTTGTTTCATCAAATACTTCTGCATGCAAAATCCGATCCCGCATTTTGCTAATTCCTACTCTCTGATAAGAAGGAGAGTATTTCTTCGAAACTCCGCGGATTAAGGACTATCCATTTATCTAGTGTTTACTTTTCAGATTAAATATGTTTTTAACTCATTTCAAAGTGTTTTTTAACATATTTTATTAACTGTTTGCTCATATTATAAGCTCTATTTCCTATTTGGTTTTATCGAGCTTTTATGTCTGGCTGAGATAATTTTATAAATATTAATTCTTTAATATTTATAATTTACTTTAATTTTAGCATCTTTGATCATTTTGGTAAATTCAATTGTAATTTTATACACACACACACACACACACACACACACACACATACATATATATATATATATATATATATATATATATATATATATGAGATGGCCTCCGGAACAAACACAAGATGTTATAAACTTTTTTCTTGTTACAGCATTATTTTGTCATGCATTGCATTTATTTCTCCTTAAGCAAAGAATTTTAAACATTTTTGAAGAGTATATGCACGAAAAGAGAGGGTACTGATATAATAATAACCGTTTCTTTTTGCATAACGAACAGATATGTAAAAATGTATCGAGGAGGAGCTGTTTTGCATAAAAATAAATATTTGGATAGTTGAATGTAACTATACTGTTATATATATATATATATATATATATATATATATATATATATATATATATATGACTACTTCAATTTACATAATTTTATGCGTAAATTTTCAGTATTTACTTCAGCAGTGTTCAATGAATAGGTAGAGCTAGGTAGTAAGTTATAAAAATATTTATGGCAATTAAGCTATACAGAATATTCCGCACATAAGCCTGACGAATTCTTACGAGAAAGAAACGCGGAATATTCTATGTAGCTTAATTGTCATATATATTTTTATAACTTACTAATATATATATATATATGTGTGTGTGTGTGTGTGTGTATGTATGCGTATGTGTATAGACAGTTTATACAAATAAATAAAGAAATAAAATATGCAAATTCTTCTCCGACGTTAATGAGAATTGAAAAACAAAAAAAAACAAAAAAAATATGCGATTCCTCTTTGACATTTAATGCAGACATTATGCCATAAAGTGCAGTAGCAAAATAACAAAGTTAAAGACAATGTAACGTTGCGCGCATCCACGAAACAACAACAAAAAAGAATCGGTTCTTATTGTGTCTTAACTTAGACACAGACAACAAGCAATAGACTTAGGGACGCCAAAAAATACCAGTTCATTTTTTATAAATTTGGAGTTCGAGTAATTCTATCGCCTGATCCTCCAGAGAGTCACTACTTAACACTGGGAATCAACTGGCAATTATTTTTCGACGATTCCATTAATCGTTAAAGATGGATGAATCCATCGTACTGAGTGTTGTTTGTTGTTTTACAGGTTCTCCAAAATAAAAAGAAGTGAATGAAATCGGTTAATTTTTTTTTTTTTTTTTTTTTTTTGCATAGTCATCGCTACTTCGTCGTTGCTGAAAAAAAACATAGATACGGTCATGGACAGGGAATTGCGAGACAACCACTTCACGTGTGATGACATCTTGTTTTCACATGAAAGTGTAAATGCATTACGCGTTAGCAATGAAATTTGTGCCCATCTAGTAATTGACAATTTTCTAAGAATCACACACAAACACACACCCACACGACAGTATCCTCAGAGGTGTAATCTTACGAGTGTGTGCACATTTGTGTTCAAAGGTGGCACTTTGATGTAGGGGGGGCTACTATCTGGGACATAATTTTCAAGGATACTATGTAGGGAGTTGAGCAGCAAGATATCTGTTTATATTGCACTTGAATTTCTGCATGTTAGTACAGTCCGGGAAGCAGGAACCCGGAAGGGGATTCCAAAGTCTTGCAGTTCTAGGGGGAAAAAACTATTAAAATAGAAGTTTTTTTTTTACATCTAGGGATTTCTACTGTGTAGGGGTAAGATTTTGTTGGTTGTGGGGTTTGTCGAGGGGGGAGACTAGGGCTTGTAGGTCGTCGGAGCACCTAACATTTTATTATATGTAAAACAGACAGAGGGATGCAACATTTCGTCGATAGGACAGCGGTTGAAGCCTAGCTGATAGTCCGGGATATACTAGGTTGGCGACTCTTTTGGACCTTGTGTACGAGGAAGAGACTATAGCAGATGCACCAGCCCAAATGTTGCAAAAATACTCCATATACGGGCGAACAGTGACCTTGCAAAGGTACAGAATATTCTCATGCAAATGTAACTTTATAGCACGATAGAGAGAGCCCGCCTTCTTTACAACAGCATTAGCAATGCTCTCAATGTATCTGTTCCAACCCATGTTCCCTGTGAACGCCAAGCCGAGGAGTTTGAACGAAGTACTTTCAGGTAATGTATCATTAGCAATGGCTATTCGTGGCTGGGAAGGTTTCGCGTGATTATTAAAGGAAAGAAACTTAGTCTTGGCAGCATTGAATGTTACCATCCATTTTTGTCCCTCTAGGGTTTCTGCCATTCTCTTAGATATGTGTTCACTTGTTTTCCCCCTCATCTTACAAATGAATTTTACCAAGTACTTTATCCACCACGCCAGAATCATCCAATTTTATTTTAATCTGTATTATGCATTTGTGCTTCTCGTCTATATGTAACTTTGTAAAGTACACATTGAATTATTTTTATTCGTTATTAATCGGATATTTACTAAATTCAAGAATAAATAAACGAAAACTGAAACGAGCCTTTAAAATTCCTGTTAAAAAGAAAATGTAAATATGACTATATTTCGAATTATTTTTCTTTAAACTCTCCACCCAGACAACGCCGGGTCGGTACAACTAATGCATCATATATTTTACTCAGACGTACACATTCAAATAAACAGTTTCCACAATTCCGTACGAAGCATATATATCTACATGCAAAGTTTTTCGGATGAAAAGTTCCTAATGGGAAGACGAAAGAATGAAAAAAAAAAAAAAAAATTATGAGAAAACGCCTATGTCAAAGAATTTTCTAAAAGAAAAAGAAAAGAAAACAATAATAATGATAATAAAACAAGCACGAAAAAAAAAAAAAAAAAAAACGCTTTGAAAAGCTCCGCTGGGCACGGCGAGCGTTAAGCATAACAATAGCAGACGTTTTTTCTCCTCCCCTTCCTCCGCCATTAGCGACCATCTTGTCTGTCCAAAGAGTTGAGACGCCGACCGGATATTGGTTGAACGCGTTCAAGCATCACAAACGTATAGAGGAACAATAAGAGCAATGGCTATAAAAATAACTTCAATTATTGCTATTCCAAGAACGATTTCTTTTCAGTTTGCTGCAGCCATTATTGTTATTAATACGATTACAATTAATACTATGATTATCAATAGATCTATGGCGCTGATAATAATAGCAGACATTATTTTTATCCAATAACAGGTTAATGGAATTACCAGAGCTTGTCGCAGTTAGCCAATGGGCGCAAGTACACGAGAATATATAAAAAGCTTCTTTTTTTTTAATCAACTCCCTTCTCAGTACGTACATAGTTATTATCGTATTATGATATATTAACTAGTATTGTATTGATTTTGATATTCTATTAATATTATTATATCTTAATTCGGTATTATTTAAAAGTCGCGCTCAGAAAAAAACGTAAGAAAAATTCTGTAATATCATTAAAAATGGTTTTATGTTATTGTTTCTGTTAAATATTATTAATTCATATCATTATAAATAAATATTATTAAATGAAGAATTATTACGAGTGAAAATTTGAATTTTGTTTTTAGACTTTTAGGTAAAATTCAGTTGCCAGTTTTTTTTTTTATTGAGCTTACTCACATAACCTTAACGCATTTCAAGCGCCTTTTTCTCAATTTTACATCCATATTACTAAGTGGAGTTTAAATAGAAATGATGCATCATTTATTAATACAGGGTGTCCCAAAAAGATGTATACACACTTTATTAATTTATTTTTATTTCGGACTATTATTCTCATCTTTATTAGTTGTTGTTTTTCATCTTTTATTGGTTTGTTTATTCACAACGTTTCGGCCAACTAATCCTCTGGCCTTCGTCAGGTGGTAACCGCGACGAATAGGAACTTCGAATCTCCTAACTGCATTCTCAGCCATCACTGCCATCCGTAGTTGTTGTCGTCTCACCACATTTCGGCCAAGTAAACCCCTGGCACGCTTTGGGTGGGATTGAAACCGCTATCTTCAGACAATGTTCATCTGGAACTGTAGAGATTCAACGTCTCTATCAACTGCGCCACGGGCCCCGAAGGGCGATCAAGGTTGGATTCTTTGATCTTATAAATCCACGTTTATTTATTATCTGATCTTCCATAGTCGGGTCCGTACCGATTGGTATATATATTATTCCTTAATTGGCATTCATTTTTGAAATGAGCATTATATATTAATTTATTTTTTATTTCGGACTATTATTCTCATCTTTATTAGTTGTTGTTTTTGATCTTTTATTGGTTTGTTTATTCACAACGTTTCAGCCAACTAATACTATGATAATATTAGTTAAGATGTTATAATGCTGAACACATAATAGTTGGCCGAAACGTTGTGAATAAACAAACCAATAAAAGATGAAAAACAACAACTAATAAAGATGAGAATAATAGTCCGAAATAAAAATAAATCAATATATATAATGCTCATCTCAAAAATGAATTCCAATTAAGGAATAATATGTATACACACTTCAAATAATTTTAAACCAGATGTTTGTTTTTTTCTTTGCAGACTAAACTCATTGATCTTAATGATGGCAGCCAGGCTAACCCTTGAAGAAAAAAAAAATTCTAAAATGCTACTGGAAGCATGGAAACGAAGTTCAAAGATAGTTTAGGAGTGTGTATGCATCTTTTTGGGACACCCTGTATATAAAATGATAACAATAAAAGACCATTTGTTGTGCATGGAGAAGTTTTTCTTGCATTCTCCTATAACCGTCACCATTAAGCATTACCTTGAACTCTTATTCGTTCAGCATTATAACATCTTAACTAATATTATCATAGTATTATGATATCATAAGTCTTATTATGTGAGTATTTTAAGATATAAACTATCATTATTTTAATATCGTGTATAAACTAGGATTATAATTTCGAGATTAAAATTTCTTGAGTTGAAAATAAGGGGGATAACCACTGTGTTATATGATATTAGCAAAACTGCGCGACTTCTGGTGTATTACTAATTCCGCACCAGATAAGTTATACCTTTGGAAGATTTTATCATAACTACAGAACAGATACAACATTAGCTTCCCCCCCCAAAAAAAAAATATGTAATGATTAAGGAGATAGTATTGTAACCATAGAACAGATTAAAGTGAACCCCTAAGGAGACAGTAATGACTGGGAGCATCGACTTATGACAATAGAAAAATATTGCAATACTCCCTCCCAAAGGATGAGTCAATTCCTAAGAAGATGCTCTCACTATAACAGGACAGCTAGTGCATTAATTGCGCCTCTAAAAGGGTATGGTAATGCCTGGCAATCATGGCAAAAGAACAGATGCTACATTACGCCATTTCAATTGAGCAATGGAAGATAATCGATTAGTGTGGACTAGCACAGTAAAATGTAGCTGAGCATTAATAGAAGTGATAGTCTAGTTTCAGACAAACGCCAAATGACCACTAGTAGCAGATGATTGTCAGAAAAGCAAATATAAATTACCACGAGTCGGCATATTTTGACTTCTGATTGGCTTAATTCTGTTGGTGGCAATTGCATTTTTCGAAGCGTTCTCGAATCAGATAGTTACAGGAAGGACCAGAAGAATGTAGCCAACATCCATCGTAAATGCGGTTCTGTCGAACTGACGAGATTCAGACTTGCCTTCTCAGATTGTCAGTGTACGGCGATATTAACTAGTGTTGGGACGATTAATCAGAATAGGAATCGATATCAGAATCAGAAAAAAATTGTGTCTATTTCTCCTATGCCAAAAAACACAAACGATTCCATTATTTTTTGTTTGTTTTATTTTTGTTCAAAACTGAAAATTTATCATTGCGAAGCTTATGATAAAACGATAATTATCTATTGATTTTGATTTTAAACAAAACTAAAATCTATAAGGCACTCCTTCCCCACAGTGTACTTTTTTTTGTTTGCATATATTGCATGAGTTTTTAAGGAAATCCGAGTAAAAGGAAATACCACAGCTCTATATTTGAATATTTGGAGGTTGTAAAAGAATCGGAATTTGAAATGGTATCAGAATCGGGAATTCAGAGCAGAATCAGTAATTGTATTGGAATCATCCCATAACTAATAACAACTCCACCACTGTCACATTCCATAACGGTAATAATAAGAATCAAAGAACATGATGTAATATGAGTAAAGGGTAAAAAAAAAAACTAGACGTAAGATTCATAAATCCCATCAAAACATAAATTATCTTTTTGGACACTTGATCAAGTTCATTAAGGAATATTCGAGAGTGAATACTAACTCGAGATTGCGAGTTCAATCCCAAGTGAAGGAACTTAGGAAAAAATGCTCCCAGTTGATAAAGTAAAGGATTCGGGTCCAAATTTCTAGAAGTATACCGACTTCAGCAAAAGTCGCCTGAAGAACGACGGGGAGGTAGAAATGATGTGAAAATAGTATCACGCGAAGAGAAAACGATCCGAAATATGCAAATAATGTAAACGGAATGTGCTTTGATGAACTCATAGCACTTGTGTCTTCTCAGCGTACATATTTCGGGCTAATCTGACAAGAAGCAAACTCCCACCCCCTCAATGTTGAGATCGTTATATGTCGGAAAGCCTTTCTTCCTGCTAGACTTTGGAATCCCCTTCCTGTTTCCCCGACTGTACTAACCTGCTGAAGTTTAAATATAACGTGAACAGATATTTCACTGCTCAACTCCCTACAGTCCCTAGTTAGACATGATCCAAATGGCACTAGGCTTGGGGGGGGGTGAAAAAAGTGTAAACAAATAAATAAAAGTAAAACAAAAATATTAACACCTCAATTTAGAAATATCGCCAAAGACAAAAGTCACCTGAAGAAGGCCGGAGAGTACAGCTGCAGAGAGTTCAATAAAATTGCCACCACCAAAATGAGAACGGTCGAGAACATGTCGATATTTCGATCGCTTTTCTGTGTGCTTTTAAAGCGCCTACCCCTCCCTATTAGACTCACGTCTTTTTTTCTTTCTGTTTGTCTTTTGGGTTGCCCTTTTAGCTTTTCCTGTCTGTGTGTCTTCTTTAGCTTTTATTAATTCGAAACGTTTCGACAGCTAACCCTGCACCACCCTACCTTCCTACTGCAACCCCGGGCGCGTCCATGTTAAGGTGGGCCTTTCCAGCATCGTTGGTGTTCGGTAATGGAGAAAAGAGATCAAGCGACGTTGATGTGCGAAAAAGTATCGATGCAGCCCCCCCTCACACACACCTGAATGCAAAAAGGTTTTAATGGCTTCATTCATTTCTTGCGGGGTGGGGGTGGGGGGATAAGACTGGGCTCAACCGTAGAGAGTGAGATTATTCGAGCGTACGCCTCTGTTAATATTCTCACGCTCTTTCTTTTTCAAAACTCGCTATTGTTATTGTTCTTAAATAGGAGCATTTCGGGGAGCATGTAGCATTCATACGTGAAAAATTTAGATGAAAAGTTGTGTAAGGTTGCAGGGCTACCCGGCGTTGTTCAGGTCTATTAAAAATCAATATAGTATGATGAAATTTATCATCCCCCCGCAGCGAATTATTTGCCATTTTTACCCCAAGAAATTTATACATTTTCTTTTTCTAAATTTTAGATACTATACATCCGGGGCAACACCGATCAAGAAAATAGAAACTCTGTGTGTATTTCTGGATATGTAAGGTTTTAGATGAACATAAAAACATAAACACACAGACAAATGACAGTTATGTAATATATGACAGCCAATGGATTGGAAAGCGGAAGGCTTGATAAATATAAGGGATCTTTTGTAGAAAAGCCTCGCTACTAATCAAGAAAATAAGTTTTGTAAAATAAATAAATAAATAAATACCCCTGATAGTTAGGTGCAATGAGCTCACATGTCCTTGACCTACTTTTGTAAGTCCTGTCTAGACGTGTATCGCGTTAAGATTAGATTAGGCTAAGAGTTAGAGTTATGCTGTACAAAATGCAGAATAAACGCCGCTGTGGAGTGCATTGTTGAATGGTTGACAGTTATCTGTGTTAGTTTACGTGAAAGCAGAATTTTTCTATTCCATTAGATCCTAAACAACGCGTATTGCCATTTGGACGTAAGGAGCTACTATTTGAGATCATGTCAAACTGCGGACTATGTGAGGATTTGAGCATCGAGATGACTGTTCGCATTATATTTAAATTTCTGTATGCTAGAGCAGTCAGGAAAGCTGGAAACAGGAAAGGGATTTCAAGGTAAAGAAGTCCGATTTAAGAAGCTATTAGAGTAGAAGCCTTTCCGACATGTCAACAGAGAGGGGACGGGATTTTCCTACCTGTCAAGTAATTCTGAAGTATGTACGTCGAGGGGATATATAAGTGCTATAAGTTCACCATAACACATTCCATTAAAATGCTTGTAAGACGGGTACAGGGATGCAACATTGCGATTATGGGACAGAGGTTGAAGTTAGGCTGATACTGCGGGACCTATTAAATTGAAGACTTTTTTTCTAAGAGTGTGTGTGTGTGAGAGAGAGAGACAGATAGAGAGATAGATAGATAGAGAGAGAGAGAGAGATAGAGAGAGAGAGAGAGAGAGGAGAGAGAGACTGGCGGCAGATGCAAACAGCACGGATGAGGCAACAATACTTCACGCATGGGCGAATGGTGGCTTTGTATAAATATAGGATACTCTCAGCTGTGTGGAATTTTCTAGTACGACAAATATAAGGAAAGCAATCATTTTTGTGCAACATTCAAAGAAATAAACGGTTCCCATTCCCTAAGGTAAATAATAAAATGTTGTTCTGTTTTATTTTACTAACAGCCGTATTTTGTGCGATTTAATGGTGATGGGGCGGAGGGCATTTCAACGGTGGTCTTCTACGTCATCCGCACAAGCCACGAGAAAAGCAAATCACGATGCTCATTTAAACAATATAAACCGTCAAAAGTGCTCTATTTGTTTTATGAAGAGTTAAGCATTATGGCTAATGGTAGCTCGATATTTCACTTACTACTCACGCTAAGCTAAAGAGATGTAATCATTTACACACATTATATATATATATATATATATATATATAAAGAAAAAGGGGAAAAAAAGGAAAGAAAATTAAGAAAATGTTAAATGAATATATAACCAAATAAAGAAAACTGAGAAAAAAATGTAAAAAAATAAAACGATGAAAAAAGATAAGAATAAAAATTTAAAAATAAAAAAAACAAAAACATATATTTCATCGAATAACTGGGAAACAATTTCGGCGAAAATTAAAAGAAACAAACAATATTCGTGTCGTCCGTCTGAGGAATATAAGACGCCATTTTTTCCCTTCGACTTTCAAGTATCGTTTCCGCCTCTGTGGACACGAGCGAGAGTTCTCGCGTGACATGCGCGCTCAGGCGGGAAGAGACGAGACGAATACACGAGGCGTGCCCCGTTGACCGTCTCACCGGAAGCAAGGCAAAAGTACCAAAAGGAGGAGAAAGAGACAAAAATAAATGCTTTCTACCCTCCGAGTTCGCGCAAAAATATCTTAATTTTTTTTTATGTATTTTAATCTTTTTTATATTAAGATTTCATTTTTTTTTTTGATGAGTCATCTTGTAGAGTTTGCCAAGTTTTTGATTCCCGCTCGGATGATTACTTTTCGTGAATTTATTTTCTCACATTTTCTTTTACAATATCCTATAATCGTTGTTTCATGAGTAGGGGATTTTTTTCCCCGGAATTATGCCTACTTTTTTGTTAATAATAATAATAATAATAATAATAATAATAATAATAATAATAATACCCTCCCGCAAAAAAGTGAGACCGAATAGCCAAGTAGTCAAGGAGGAAGGAAAGACCAAGGAGTGAGCACTGACCAGACCTCCACTGTATAAGTGCGAAGAGAAATGGAATCTTGGGGACGCTTATTGCCACTCAAATTCCAGTAAAGACCAATGGCCGCCGCCAACGAGAAATCAATGGCAAGCAGCTGTTGCAATAATGCAAATTTATTTGCAAATGTTATCGAAAGAGGTGGAGAGTACTGGAAAATCTGGGGAGACTTGTTGTCACTCAGCTTCCAGGGAATACCACGGGCTGTATTCAATGAGATCTTTGATGACCTGTGTGAAAGCTCCTTGTGAACAAATAATAATAATAATAATAATAATAATAATAATAATAATAATAATAATAATAATAATAATAATAATGTTTTACAAATCTGCAGATTATAAAATTTATGACATATTTAATTGCAATTATAAATATTATAATTAATCCCCGAAAAACATATTTAGGACTCCGATTGACCGTTAAAGCACCCGCTCTTTTCTATGCACACTTAAAAAATCGTGATGTTGCATTCAAAGAGAAAACATATAAATTTGCCAACGCTCAGCGGGAGAAGATACAGAAAAAAATGTCTATCCTACATCAACATTTTTTTTTCAGAATTCTTTCTGTTTCACATAACCAAATCTAAATGTATTACTGCTTTTTACGTTTTCAAAAATTCTGGTAAATTATAATACACACACACACACACGCACAGACATATCCATATATGCATTTCATATAATATGGCCTCACAGTGGTGAGTGGAGGACGGCATGCATAAAAAGTTGTCGAGTGGTTGGCTCCGAAACAGTGCATATTCTCTCCTGAAGAGCTGACATTATCTGGAAACCGAAGTATAATAGCCCACAATTAAAAACAGCCTACAGCTAATTTACGAATGTAGTAACTATAAAAAAGGAAGAAGACTAAACATTCTGAATACCAGACACTAAATTGAAGCCGAAGTGATATACTTCACACTTGAAAACAATCGTTTTAATAAAACCCACTGAGCAAACGAATCGTCGAGCATTTTGTTTTCTTTCTATTTTAAATTCATATCGTCGGATTTTTACAAGTTCTTTTGTTATCATATGTATGTGTGCAAATAGATAGATAGATAGATAGATAGATAGATATACAGTGAATTTACACCCCAGTTACCATAAAAATGTCTATCCATAAATATAATTTTCATTTGTTTTCATTATTATTTTTATTTATTTAATTGTTTTTAATATATAAGTGAACCTTTATATTAACTGTACCCTATAAGTATCTTACACGTGTTTCCTTCTGTATGTAGCCGTTGCTGCCATCGCACAAATCATCAGAGACCAACAAATATAGACAGCCGCACAAAAGTAGATGGGATATAAAAAAAGCGTTTGTTCGAGGTAGGAAAAACATAAATTCTAAAAAAATAAAAAGCACTTACTAAGAAATGATAGACGAGGAAAGATCTGCACATGCACACGAGACGTGTGCATGTGCAGATCGCACGCAGAAAACATTTCACAGCACCATACCCCCCCATATATATATATATATATATATATATATATATATATATATATATATATATATATACAATAAGATACACATCAATTTAGCTTTCAAGCACACTTGATGCGTATTTTATTTAAATTTAACCAACGCTTTTATAATGGAACTGACACCCTTGACACACACACACACACACACACACATGTATATATATATATATATATATATATATATATAATTATTTACTATAATAATTATTGAATACATACAGACACTAGTGTTTAATCCTTTCGAGAATTATCAGTGCAGGGTGTCACGATTAACACTAGTCCATAGATTCGAACCCGGCGACAAAAGCCATCCTTGGCTTCATTATTTAGCAAGGACCTAATCCATTCGGCTACCGTTAATCGCGAGAAATGCTTGTTGAAATTTAAACATTTATTTTAAATGCTTTTTAACGTCTGTCAGAGTGTTCTAATCATTATATTATGATCTACACATAAGAGTTAAATTGACCGACTTATTTATACATACGTATTGTACAACCGTTAAAATTATGTAGAAATAATTTTTAGGGCCAAGTTCTCCGTTGAAAAGCACCTTTGCTTGTGCCAGTATTTTGTTTCGATTTTTTGTGCGAATAGACAAGATTAAAACGTTATAATGGACCGAGAAATGATAATCATTTTACATTAAATATATGTGCAAAACTACTTTCCTACCCAAAATTCTAAAATGATTGGGGTTTTTTTTTCCACGTAATCATGTAAAAAAAAAAAAAAAAAAAAAAAAATAGAATATCATTTTGGGGAGTTATTAAGCTAAAGGTGCTAATTCATCATCATCATTATTAATATTATTATTATTATTATTATTATTATTATTATTATTATTATTATTATTATTATTATTATTATTATTATTTATTTATTTATTTATTTATTCTTTTAAGATTAACGCAAATCAATTCTTCATAAAGGGAAAGTAGAGAATAGTTACCAGAGATCTATGAGAATCTTAAGAATGGTTTTCTAAATAGTATCATTATTATGTATAAAACTCATTCTTGACAGGAGAGGGGCTTTGTTAACTATTCTGTTCCTAAACTCTTTTCTTATTTTGCATACCAATCGTCAATTCATTTTAATCGTTTATGAAAATTGCTAATGGCATCACGAGAACCAAATGCAAATGAGAGTAGTTTTAAAAGAAAAACGAACTCATAATTTTCAATCAATTACAAGAAAAACGTTACACAAAAATATTTAGATGGATCCAATCTTGTAATATACACCCTTTCCCAAATGTATGTTTACATTTTTCAAAATATATGCGGACATTTGATGGGAGGTACAGTCATTTAAAATTTAAAAAAAAAAAGCATCGACTCTTTAATTAAATAATAAGAAATTTTAAAACAATCAGAATCGGAATTGGTAATTTTATCGGAATCGAGGAAAAATTTTGAATCATCGCATCACTACCATGCATATATATATATATATATATATATATATATATATATATATATATATATATATATATATATGTATATATACTAGCATTTCAGCCCGGCGTTGCCCGGGTGTTTGGATGTGTCTACTGAGCAAAAAAAATAAATAAATAAAAGAAGTGATAGTAGGAACGCAGGCTCGGATCTGTACCGCAAAGGAGGAAAAGAACGTGAAAAAAAAACCTGACGTCTTTGCCGTTACGACCACCGCTAAACCGGAAGCGCCTTATGTTTAAATTAAGGCTAGACAATCGAAAGGAGAGGGTGACTTTAAAAAATATCGGCGAAAAAGGGACCCCCCCCCCGTAGAAAAGTGCTTAGGTGAAGATATTAATGTTTTTAGCCAATTTTTCGATAATCGTAGTCTGAAAGGTCGAATTTTGTAAAATCCGTCGCCTAGGACGAAAATTTTAGGCAGACTTGCAATATATACATATATATTGGTAACGAAAATTTTTTTACCCAAACCGATTAAAAAGCTTGGCCTATCTCTGATTACCCTTTATATCAAATTTCAAATGTTTAGACAAGAAATTGTCTGAGTAATTTGGTAGAGACAGCAGTGGTCATTTTTTTTATGTTTGACCCCTATTATGACGCCTTAACATTTAGAGTTTTGGGCTCAAATCAAGTTATTAAGTTAGATCCATGTCCAAGGAATCTATATCAAAAATTTCAAGTGTTTAGAACCAAAATTGTCGGAGGAGTTTGGTAAAGTTCTCAAAGGTCAAATCAATGAACTTTGACCCCTTAACAGCAAAATTTCGGGACGAAAACCGATCACATCGATTTTCCCAAATCTCGGTACCCTGTACATCAAATTTCAAGTCTGTAGACTGAAAATTGCCAGAGTTATTGCGTAGGGAAATGTACACACACAGACACACACAGACAGACAGACGCGTTCACTTTTATATATATACTAGCATTTCAGCCCGGCGTTGCCCGGGTGTTTGGATGTGTATGTTGAACAAAAAAAAAGTGGTAGTAGGAAAGCAGGCTCGAACCCGTACCGCGAAGAAAGGCGAAAGAAGTGACCCCCCTTGTAGAAAGGTGCCTAGTTGAAGGGGAACATATTAATGTTTTTAGCCAATTTTTCGATTTTTGTCGTATGAAAGGTCGAATTTTAAAACGATATGGATCTTGGTAAAATCCGTCGCCTCTATTGAAAGTTTAAGGCAGACATGCAAACATACATGCATACATACATGTATATATTGGTAACTAAAAATTTTCGACCAAACTGATGAAAAAGCTTGCCCTATCTCTGAATACCCTTTATGTAAAATTTCAAATATTTAGACTAGAAATTGTCTGAGTAATTTGGAAGAGACCGCAGAGGTCAATTTTTTTAAAAACTTTTACCCCTATTATGACCCCTGAAAATTTATTGTTTTGGGCTCAAATCAAGTTGTTAAGTTAGATCCATGTCCAAGGAACCTATATCTAAAATTGCAAGTGCGTATACCCAAAATTGTCGGAGGAGTTTGGTAGAGTTCTCAAATGTCAAATCGTTGAACTTTGACGCCTTAATCGCTAAATTTCTGGCCAAAAACCGACCACATAGATTTTACCAAATGTCACTACCCTGTATATCAAATTTCGAGTCTGTAGACTGAAAATTGCCAGAGTTATTGCGTAGGGAAATGTACACAGACACACACACATACACACACAGACACGTTCACTTATATATATATATATATATATATATATATATATATATATATATATATATATATATTATTAAAAAAAAAAATCAAGACACCAAAGATTTGATTGATAGCAACAAGCAGTGTATTTTCAGTGTTTGTTACAAATGTTTCGCGACCATTCGGACAATTTTAAACCTTATATCGCTTGAAAATATTCACAAGGACGGCCTCTCTTCAGACCTTGGGAATAACACTTTTTAATTAACAATATGGAATCGATTTCCCTTTTAAGGAAAACTATGTGATAAAAGATTTACCTACATTTTTTTCCTTCAGAGGTTTTTTTGTTTTCTGTTGAACGATTACCGAATTTTCAATTATATAAAAATAATAAAATTCGGAATATTATATATATATATATATATATATATATATATATATATATATATATATATATATATATATATATATATATATATATATATATATTATATATATATATACTTACTAAAAGGAATCGTCTTTTTCAGTATCACTTTCGAAACTTTAGAAAAACGACAAGGTAATTTTATGCAAATTTTTCACACGCACTACTTACGGCGTTTCTCGCGCAATAATACGCATTTTTCTGTCATCGTTTCATAAGTATTATAATTTATCCCTTTCGACTCACTCTCTCCAATACGTAATCCCTCATAGATCGTAGCAAATATTTCGTTAAATTTAGTAAACTTACGGAACCCGAAATAACCGAGATTTTTTCATGACCATACATAGCCAAATACAAGCGAAAAATTATTTGCCTTCTTTAATGCAGTCATTTTATACATATCACGTTTGACCAAAACCTGGAATTACAAAAGCTCCCCCTTCATTCTTAGTTTTAGTGAATAGACGGTAATCAGCAGTTAGAAATACAGTCGCTCTTCAGATTAAGAGTTTGTATTTGCGAACACGGCAACCCCCCCCCCAAAAAAAAAAACATTGTCAGTGTCGGTTTCGAATAAGTTTAACCAAACAAAAAATTCTTCTGAAAAATCGTATCTTAATTTTTCCTACTTTTTATTTACGTTTGTCTCAATATGAAACCATAAATTACATAAATCATTTAGCATACTCGTTAAAAACGCAGATATATAATGATGCATGCAATATATATACACACTATTCGATATATTCTTTATGTTTTACGCCATTCATGGGTATGGAGGCCCCGAACAGCAGAAACCTACATTTTTTTTCTCTTTAAATACGCTTCAGTACATCCAACGTTGAAACATGACAGTATTGTTTCTTGGCATTCGTGCATAAACTAATTCTACATTGATGGCTACTAGTATACTTATGATTATTATTACTATTATCATCACTACTATTATTATGTATTGCTATTATTATTAATAATAATAATACCAACACTATAAAAGTTTAGCTTTTTAACGGTACTTATACAGAAAACGGTACCTTTTTTACAGTTTTTGTTTTATTTTAAAGGTGCTTACTTTCACTTATCACTTTTATAAAAAAAAAACTGACATAAACATTGATATTATTTCGACGCGCATACACCGGGGTTCGGCCATGATATATTTTTTTTTTCTCCATTTCCCCAAAAAGAAACAATTTTTCAAACGAAAGTTTATATATATATATATATATATATATATATATATATATATATATATATATATATATATATATATATATATATATACTAAATATTAACAAGATAAACAAATACTTCTGCAGAACCGGGTTTTATTGTAATAGTTATTGCCAGTGTTCTTGTTGGGTGTAGGAGTGATTTTAGTATTATCATTACTACGAAAGGGCTTTTGTACTTTCAACTAACATTTTAATAAAAATGTATCGTACATAGAATAATAATAATTGTTTTTTTTATTTGTTATTATTTTAAATCCTGCGTTTTTGTCTTCAGCCATTTTTTTGTTGCTGATCATTGTTTGAGGTTTTAACAATAAAAATAATGAATAATGTGATAGAAAATCAAAGAGGAAAAGAAAAGACACTTGAAAAAAAGAAACGTAAAAGAAAAGTAAAAAAGAAAGAAAAATAAAAAAGAAAGTGAAACATGAAAGGGAATGAAGAGAAGAATGAGGACAAACGAAGGCGTAAGAGTGAGGTAAAGAGAGAAATAGAGATGTAGGGAGAGAGAGAGAGAGAGAGACAGACAGACAGACAGACAGACAGACAGATAGACAGAAAGACAGACAGAAGAGCGAAGGAGAGGAATAAAATATGAGAGAAAACCAGAGAAGTAAAGAAAAGAGACTTAAAGAAAGAAAAGTAAAAAGTAAGAAACGTAAAAAAAAAAAAATAAGTAAATAAAAAAATTAAAACGAAACGTAAAAAAAGAAAGGAGTGAAAAAGAAATGAAAAGGTAAGAAAATAAAATAAAAAGAAAGAAAATTAAAAAGAAAGAAAAGTAAAAGAGAAAGAAAATTAAAAAGAAAGAAATAAAAAAAAGAAACAAAGGTAAAAACAGAAAAAGAAAGGTAAAAGGAAAGAAAAATGAACAGAAATAAAAGTAAAAAAAAGTTTTAAAAATTGAAAAGAAAAGTAAAGAAAGACAGAAAAGTAAAAAAGACAATACAGAAAAAAAGAAAAAATTAAAAAGAAAGAAAAGGCAAAAAAAGAAAATTAAAAAGAAAGAAAAGTTAAGAAAGAAAGAAATTTAAAAAACGTAAAAAATAAAAAAAATAAAAAAGAAATGTAAAAAAAAGAAAGAAAATTAAAAAGGAAGAAAAGTAAAGAAAGAAAAAAATTAAAAAGAACGAAAAGTAAAAAAAAAGAAAAAGAAAAGAAAGAAAAGTAAAAAGAAAGCAAAGTTTTAGAAAAATTTTTAAAAGGTAAAGACGGAAAGAAATGTAAAAACAATAAACTGAAACATTAAAGAAAATGAAAAAAATATTAAGAACAAAGGAAAGCGTAAGAGTGAGATGCAGAAAGAAAGAAATTATGAATGAAAATCATAGAAATTTTTTCTATGATTTTCATTCATAATTTCTTTCTTTCTGCGAAACGAAAACGAAAGGGAAAAAGTGATGAATAGCAGTGAATAAAAAAAATGAAGCAATAGCTAATAAATAAAATAAAATAAACATTTCCTCGTTTCATTCAGACATCCTGAACACGTTTCATTTTAGAGAGTCGAATATCAGGCTTTAGAGGACACTCGAGGCTATCACCGACGTGTTATAAAAAAAGCAGACAACCATTCTTCCTGAGTGATCATCTTTAAAATTTAAGACCTTCATTGACAAAGACTCGATCTAATTTTCAAAAGGAGAAAAGGCAAACATTAAATATTACTGTATTAAGACAGTCGAATCAACTGCAGAATGCAACGAACAAGAAGATAATGCGTCTAGTGGATGGGTACAAACAATGCACGCTCCCTCGAAAGATGCGGCGAGTGGCCTCGTGCGCATGCGTGTGTAGATAACGTTTGCAATGTTTGTCCTCGCGACTTTTTTTGACTGTCGCATTAGCCTTCTTAAGTTTATTTGTACAGCAGTTTAAACTGTTTGTTACTATCGTATATTCCGAAAAAAAATTGTACTGTGTTATACTAGTGTACACGCTCTGCCAAAAATGACAGAAAAAAATTATGCTTCTGCAGTGTTCGAACTAATATTCATATACGAGGATCATTCTGAAAGTAAGGCCTCCTAATTTTTAACAAAAAAATCTATAATGCTGAAGAGTTGCGAAAACGAGACTGGTGCCATTAAAACAAGCGACCTTTTGTGCTACAGAATTTATTTTTCTACGTAGTCACCACCATTCTCAATGCAATTTTGCTGACCTCTTTTGATGCCTCGCTCATAAAAGTCGAAGCGCGCTTCGCCAGTCACATCTGTGTCACTCCTCTGACACGGACGAACCCATCTCTTAATTGTGCTGTCTGACATCCACTACATCGACTTCGTAAACGTTCAACAGGCGCCGGTGAATGTTGATTGATTCAATATTTTTTGCATGGGGGAATTTAATGACACATCTCTGCTTTTGATGCACATCCATGACATCATAGAGTTTCACACCGTTAATATGGGCTATAGAGAGAGATGAAATTTCCAAGTTATGAATGCATAAGTTCTGTCATCATAACAATCCAATTTGCAATCATCTCTGATTAATTTAGACAGAATAAAAATAGGAAGCATTACTGTTAGAACGTCCCTCGTAAAATAACGTCAACAAAAAGAAAAAAAATGTCTTAAACTTAAAATTGTGTTCCTTAATTTTTGAGATAAGGATTCATTATTTGGATTTTTTTAAAACTATTGTTCTCATCTTGAGGGTTATTCGCACAAATTACGGCCGATGTAACTCGAGAGTCTGTCTGTCGAACTTGGGAATCTGGACGGAATTTTTAACGGATCCCTTTATTTAATCCACGGAGGTAGCATATACTCATTCCGTCAGCCATGCCTGGGTAGAATTCTAAGTATTTCGCAATTGTATTCGTGAATGTCGCTCACATTGAAGATTGAACCTTAAACCTTCAGAAGAGTGCAACTAACAACTGGATTTTACCAAGTAATTTGTCCATTACGGGAGGGGTTCTTGCAGACAAGATACACCTGAAGAAGGTTGGAGGTTACATCGACCGAAACGTTGTGAAAGTAAAACTCAAGATGAGAACAGTAATCCGAAGAAAACAAATAATACGACTAAACTTGAAAGTTAAAAAAAAAAAAAAAAAAAAAAAAAAAAAAAAAAAAACGCATCAATATGTATTGAAATAAAGGAAACAAAGGGAAAGAAACCGTCTCCTTGTGGGAATAGAGTGAAATTTTTTTTTGAATTCATTTAGGACAACGAGATGTGTTTGTCATTCTATTCGCTTTCTCCTTTCCCCTTAACACTTAAAATGTTTTCCTCCAGTATTTTTTTTTTTTACTCGTTAACTATTAAATAACAGGATAGATATTGAGAGACATACAAATGAATACACATTGGTCTTTATTATAGAGTCGAGAATTGTCCGTATTTTGTGAGGCACAAGTGATTTCTCTTGTCATTTTCACGGGCGTTTGTAATCATTTACTTCTTTCTCACCGCAGGAAGATGTGACACAAGGGGGCAGTCAAGCCGGCGCTACTAAAGATGGAGTACTCTGAACTAGCAAAAATTGCTTGGACAGCACCGTCGGTATTCTTCGTTGTGGGCGCCTTAAATTATAAGAAATGAACTTACTTCTTACTTCACACACATCGATGGGGAAATACGGATTTAATCACCATTTCGGATGTACACTTATATGCTGCGCCAATATATATATATATATATATATATATATATATATATATATATACTAGCAAATGTACCCGTCGTTGACTGGGTTCAAAAACAGCCTACAGAAAATGGATTCTGATTTATGAAAGTATGATAGGTTATGAAAAGGAAGGGTTGTAAATTTGGGTTGGATTTTGGGGTATCAAAACCAAAGCAAAATATGATGAAAGTAAAAATAAAATAGATAAACCCCATAATTTATTATACCATACCTGTTCACACTGAAACACTTATCACAATATTCTGTTGATCTATATTAAAAAACCTTGTTAAACTTTGTGACATATTTCCATTCTATGGAGATCAGGTGCGAACGAACACCCCATAATTTTATTATACCGTATTTCAAAGTATACTTACGCAGATAGATATGAAAAGTCTTTATTAAAGTTTGTGCCTATTTCCATTCTATGGAGGCCAGGAGCGAACACAGACCCGACAATTTTATTATACCATCCCTATTTAAGTTAAAACATACGTATCAAAGTATTATTATGTACATCTATATCAAAAACACTTGTAAACGTTTTTTTTTTTAATTTTTATTTTTTTTATTTCCATACTTTGTGGACCAGGCGCGTACGCAGACCCCACAATTTTAATGAATAATAATGATGCCAGATCAAACATACCCATTCCTGTGTCTCGATACATCTTCTATCATTATATGTGATCAGTTTTCTATAATAGTCAACCATATAGGAGTTTATTCGTGACCAGACACACACACAGACGTTCGGCTTTATATTATAGAAGATATATATATATATATATATATATATATATATATATATATATATATATATATATATATATATACACGAGCAAACAGTTAATAAAATATGTTAAAAAAACACTTTGAAAAAGAGTTAAAAACATTTAATCTGAAAAGGAAACACTTGATAAGTGGATTGTCCTTAATCCGCGGAGTTTCGAAGAAATACTTTCCTTCTCATCAGAGGGTAGGAATTAGCAATATGCAGGATCGGATTTTGCATGCAAAAGAATTTGATGAAAAAACAAGTAAGTCAAAGATCTTACTTGATAACAAAAAAGTGAAGCAGAGGGAATATGGTGAAGAAAAAGGTGATTACACGTGAATGGATAGTCTGGTGGAAGATAAATAATCCAGTGACAGTAAAATCCAAGTATATAACTTCAAGAAAATTAATTAAATTTCCATTTGCACAATTAAAACCAAGAAAATCCCGTAATTGGAAGATGGTCCAAAATAATCCAAAGGCAGAAATCCATGGAATAATTCACAAAAATGTGTATAGGGGAAAAGGGGGAAAAATTCCAATAATATTAATAAAAGAAAAATAAGATATGCTTTTCACTGTACTTCCAAGACATAAATAATGATAAATAATAAATAAATAATAAATAATTTTATTATATATATATATATATATATATATATATATATATATATATATATATTGAATTAAATAATTTGAGACACGAAATGAGTTTCCAACGCCAGATAAATATAAAAAAAATAAGAAGTCAAATCACAGATATAGCCCTTTTTGTTCGCTTAACCTCTATATTTCCGTATTTTCTTCTCCGACCACGGGTTACATAGCATTACTGCTTGTGGTGATATTTACTTTGGTTCAGAATGATCTATTGAAATCTGTTCATTATTTTTATTACCTCCAACTATTCATAATCAGAGAAAGAGAAATATATGTGTGTATGCGTGCATAGAGATTAAGTGAGAGGAAGAAACGAAAGTGAGACATGCTGTATATAATAAGAGCAGGGCTCAAAGGATATAAAGTTAGAGAATGATAGAAAGAGACTTAGAAAAAAAAATGCGTCACTTGCTTTGTTAATTAATAACTGCAACTAATTTTGACATTGAATAAAGAAGATTTTCAAACATTACTCAATCTCAAAACCGATGAATATTTTAGCATTTTTGTATAATCAAGCTACGAGAGGCGTTCCAAAAGTAATCCCTCCTATTTTTCTATTTTCATTATTAATGGATCAGAGAGTATTGCAAATTGCATTGTTATGATGACTGAACTCATGCATTCATGATCTGAAAGTTTCGTCCCCTTGCTGCAGATATTGACGGTGCGAGACTCAACGAGAAAGCAACCGCTGTCATGGACGTGCGTCAGAAGCAGAGATGTGCCATTGAATTTCTGTGCAAAAAAAGATGGTGGTGACTATGTAGTAAAATAAATTCAAGAGCAGAAAAAGTCATTCGTTTTCATTATATCACTCCCGTCTTCGTAGCTCTTCAAGTTTTTAGTTTGAAAAAAATATGAGGATTTATTTTTGGAACGACTTTTGTATATAGGAACAAAAACGGTAAGTCAGCTTTGATTTAACGCTAGGCATTTGGAACAACTAAGTAAATGATACCGTATATATATTTATGGTATATCCACTAAATATTTTTTAAAAAAGTGTTTAAATGAATGAGTTATCATCAACCTGTCTCAGATTTGTTCTCTGTTAAGTTAACATATTTTAGAAGAAGCTGAGTGATCAGTGATGTTGACGTCGGTCGGTGTTGTCACAAACATGCGTGTCTTGAGAGCGACATAATCTCAAATTAGATATGGATTTTTATTCTCCTTAGTATTTTCTTTGCATCGTTTTCCACTCGGTTATCGTCCATTTGGCTGATTAATAGTTCGCATTGAATAAAGTGTAGCGGAAAGAAACACGGACTTAACGGCGATAGAACAAATATTTTTGTGTTGATTAAAAAGCTTTTTCATAATTAAAATGATTATTGAAGGATCGATTTATTTTTTTCGGTCTATCTATCCTATCATTTTTATTTATCTATAAATCTACGTCGCGGTCTTCGGGCACCACAGCTGCGTCCAAATGGATTTGGCTTCTAAGATCAAGACTGTCAAAACAAGATTTAATAGGAAATGGGTCAAAGAAGAAACTCGAAAGCAACTTTTAAGCTTTCCGTATCTTTGACGATTACACATATACTTAGACTAATTTTATTAACGAATCGTAAGCAGTCATCATGCTGACGTGTTGTTGAAAAGAAAGACCGAGGATTTTCAAAACATTATTTTTTTTGCAATATCAGCACAGGTAGCTGATAGAGTTCAAGGAGACGATATGGCGTGTCCGGAGTCTAGTCAGGGTTGTTTTTTGAGTCGATATGATGAAAACTCATAATCAGCAATGAGCCACTGAAATCCTGAAAATTTCCTATGAAGTATTCATGAGAATGTATTTCACAAAAATTGTCGGTCTGTGTGTGTATATTCCCCTACCAAACTACTCTGTCAATTTTCAGTTTACAGACTCGAGATTTGACATTTTTTCAATTGGTTTCCGGATATAAATTTGGCTGTCAAGGGGTAAAAGTTCAACGATTTGAACTTTGGAAACTCTAGCAAACTCTTCCGCTAACTTTGGGGCAAAACACTTGAAATTTTAGATGTAGGTTACTTGACTCAAACTTTTTAATTCGATTTGGGCCCCAAACAATAAATGTTAAAAGATCAAAATTGTGCCAAAGATAAAAAAAAAAATTGACTCCTGTCGTCTCTACCAAATTACTCAGCTAATATTTGGTCTAAACATTTAAAATTTTATATATATAAAAAAAGTGTATTAAGACATAGGGCAAGCTTTTTAATCGGTTTTCGACCGGGATTTTGCCTGTCAAGGGGTCAAAGTTCAAAAGATTAGACCTTTGCTGTCTCTATCAAACCATTTAGTCAATTTTTGGTCTAAACATTTTAAATTTTACATAAAGGATATTCAGACATGCAGCAAGCTTTTTAATCAGTTATGAGGCGAGTATTTGGCTCCCAAGAGGTCATGGTTGAAAGAGTTAACCTTTGCAGACTCTCCCAAACTCCTTCGCCAATTTTGGGTCTTAACATTTGCATTTTATAAAGTAGGTTACCTGGACATGAGTCAGATTTTTAATATATATATATATATATATATATATATATATATATATATATATATATATATATGTGTGTGTGTGTGTGTGTGTGTGTGTGTGTACATATGCACATAAAGTTATGAACAGTGCATAAGGCCCGAGCAAAGCCGGGGTGAACTGCTAATATATCTATAAAAGTGAAATGTTGTGTGTGTGTGTGTGTGTGTGTGTGTGTGTGTGTGTGTGTGTGTGTGTGTGTGTGTGTGTGTGTGTACATTTCCCTACCAAACTGCGCTGTCAATTTTCAGTCTGCAGGTTCGAGATTTGTTATAAGATTTGAAATTTTAGATGTAGGTTACCTGGACATGAGTCAAATATTTTAATATATATATATATATATATATATATATATATATATATATATATATATATATATATGCACATAAAGTTATGAACAGTACATAGGGCCCGAGCAAAGCTGGCTGAACTCCTAGTATAGATATAAAAGGAACAAACAAAGTCACATGCCCATCAACGTTTCATCTTTATTGTAAGACTTCATCTCGTCCATGCGATTTAACCCCATTAGATTATATTTTGTAAAATGTGTAAAGTTTCATGTATACTTGGATAAATCAGACACAATAGCCCACTTTGAAGATAACATTAGACACATTATTACCGAAATACAGCTTAATTTAATGTATAGATTTTATGAAAATCAAAACTCTAGATTACGTCATATACGCACTATTGTCGAAATTGTATTTAAGTTATGAATGCCAAGAATTGATATTTAGAATGTTTGTATGATAAAAATATTTTTCTGTGGTTTATTTTTAATTAATAGTTGCCGCCTTTAAAAACGTATCCACGACTGTTTCAGGATTGGCGTGATTGGAGTATTCCCCGGTTGGTGTGTCACAGTTACACTTCTAGTGTTCTCAGCCACACTGTACGATGCGATGCCCCGGTTTAGTCTCAAGAGACAATGGATACTCCCTATAAGGATAGCTGCTCGTGTAATCGTGAGGCAAGGGTTGCGCAATCTCAACCGTACCTCTCTCGAATCGGCACTGGTTGAGTTCAGTGGCAAGGAGAAGTGCTAGATGACTGGAAACAATGCCGAGATAAGCAGAGAGCACATACAGCACCTGGAATTCCCAAATGATTACCCATTTTAGTACTCACCAGGATCAATGTTGCTTAACTTGGGTGATTTAACGAGAAGCAGTGTGTTAATGTTAATTAGGCCGTACACTGTGCACTGATCGCGAAATCATATACATCTTCCGCACATATTCTAGTCGTTACGATTGTTCGAATATGACCTCTGAATCGTCGGATTAAAATTTAGGCAGATCTTTTCTTGGCGACTTACATGTTAATATAATTGGTGAATGTATGAATTCCCCCTCCAGCTATGGGTAACATTGTTTATTGAGAGAAAGTGGCGAGATGTTGATCGACAACGCGCGTTTTCCCTGATCAAACGCCAAATAATACCAACGCGTTCATGGGAATCACTTTCGGCTTTGGAGGAGAGTGTGCAAGTCGAACGACAGTTTTAAGCGACGTTGCGCGAAATATTTCCTTGTTCAGCGTTAACGTGAAGAAACCACGCCGCCATTATGTTGTTCGTTGCTAAGATTTTCCAATAGATTAAGCGTATCGTGTCAACAAAGATGGCGTCTTAAGAGCAAATGGCGGGCAACGAAAGACGCGAAAACGGTAGACAAGAGAGTATATGCAAAAAGATGACATCTTATGTTCACTTTTTTTCTACACAGGAATCACAAGTTATCAAGGCCCAGAGGCCACTCGAGGATAAGGGTTAATAGGTATACATTAGCCAATGTGGTTATAGCGCAGTAAACATAAGTAGTGGACATTTTTTAAATTGGATTACTTTGGGAGACGGTTCATCAAGAACTTGTTTACATTGGACAATCAAATTGTAGTCAGCTGAAAAGCAGGGAATCGGAAGAGAGTTCCACAGGCGTGCAGTTCTAAGAAAGAAGTCTTGTTCGTGGAATCTACATTTAAGTCTAGGCACAGACAAGGAGTGTGGGGAATTCATATTCGGTAAATTATATTAAATAAATATTAAGATTCGTCATTAAATGATGGCAAAAGACTTAATTTGAGTTAAAGCAGACCGACCAAATAGCAATACTACTACAACTACTACTAATAATACTAGTAGTAGTAGTTGTAGTAGTAGTAGCAGTTGCAGTAGTAGTAGTTGTTGTATGAGAAGACGTAGATATAGTAGTAAAAGAAGAAAGACGAAACAGAAAAACAAAAAGTAGTGGTAGTAGCAGTTTGTAGGAAAAGAAGTCGAAAAAGAAGCAGAAAAAAAGACGTGGTAGTAGTAGAAGTCGTAGAAGAAGAAGAAAAAGAAGAAGAAAAAGAAGAAGAAGAAAAAGAAAAAGAAGAAGAAGGAAAATAAGAAGAAGAAGAAGAAGAAGAAAGATTATGATGCTGAAGAAGTGTTTTTTTGTGTGTGTTTTGTTTCTGTTTTATTTAGTCGCTCGATCTATTCAAACATTTGTCTGAAGCCATCTTAAAATATTTTTGTGATCATATGCGATCATAGGAAGAGCCCCAGGGGAGGAAGAGGGGGGGTTGATAATCGATGATCTAAACAAACAATCAACGTAACCGATTCGGTTTGATATCTTTGCCCGTCGCCCGTTCGATAGAACTCAACTCTTTCGTCCCTCACGGGAAAACTGACCGGTGCATTATTTAAATTAAGAAATGGAGGCGACCAGAGTGCAAAAGAAATTCACAAGAGTACAAGTCACACAAGATACTGGAAAGACATTTACACGGCGTTCTGTAGTTGTTCGACGATTGACTTTAATTAAATTGTTCGTCATCGTCATACATAGCGGAATTCATTTATCTTCGAGTTTTGAAGAGTTTGCTTTCCTTACCGATTACCGATACAACAATCACTTAAAATGTAGTAGTTTTGCTCTTTAACCTAATCGCTGAGTTGTTACTATTCGTCTATACTGTTATTCCATTATTCCGTTATTCCCTTTTGTCATCTGACTTTCTAAAAATTAGCTTATTAGTTTTGCGGCTATTATAACCCTTTCCTGATCATAGTGGAATAATCTTTTTTTTGCCAGTCTATAGAGCCTTCCTTATTTATATAGTCTTGAATAAAGTCACCCAGATAATACTTGGCACGCTGTTTGTTAGCCAATTTTTCTAGTTCTTTTTTTTTTTTTTTTTTTGTAATGGAAGTTCTTGATACAGTTTTGACACATTTTGCGGGAGTAGTTTCGTATTATTTCCTCGTTTTCTGACCTTTCTCATTTGTAAGACAGTCTTGTCCAAAATGTTAGGCCAGTTCAGTGATGGGGATAATATTGCTTTGGAGTTTAGGAGCTGATCAGATATTGCCCAGTGATCACAATAGTGGCACTATGCTGAAGGGCAATTTCTGAAATTCATACTCCTCTGAGCAGATACAACCTCGGTACCGACTGATATTATGTAACTTTAAATATCTTGTCAAACCGCTTGCAGATTTACAGACAAATCAACAGATATTACAACAATACTTGGGTGTTCTGAGTGGCATATATATATATATATATATATATATATATATATATATATATATATATATATATATATATATATATTGATATAGACAAATTTACATGCTAATAATGTTTCGAACAGATGATCGGTTAAGACCACGAGTCCTCGTGAGGCTAACTTAATAAAGTTTGTCTTCCACTGAAAGATGAAAGAGCCCGGTTCTTAAAATATATATCTTGCTCTTTCTTTATTGAGTATGCTTAATAACCTCGTTAAATTGTGTGTGTGTTTGTGTGTGTGTGTGTGTGTGTGTGTGTGTGTGTGTGTGTGTGTGTATTTGTGTGTGTGTGTTTTATTTTTCGGAAATCATAATATAAAAGACGCTATTATTTGGAAGCGAAACACTTCAATATATAAATATATATGAAATGCGTCGATACTTCGCCACGGCACATTTATTTTGGCCTCGGGCGCCAGTGTCCGCTATTTTAATGGACCTAAGTGGCTTCGACTAACAACCATAGTTTAATTATTTTTACATGTGGGGTGGGGAGCATACATCCACCGGACAACGCCAGTACACGGGTCCTGCTAGTATATATATATATATATATATATATATATATATATATATATATATATATATATATATATATATATATATATATATATATATAGTTTTGATCTCACTACTATATATTAGGTTCGATATAATAATCGATAGAGAATTGTCTCCATAATAATAAATACGTAATCTGCAAGAAATCAAATATTATATTTAAGCGTATCTTACGACCGGGCAACGCCAAGCAGCCTGCTAGTAAAATATAAATCTTCTTGTTTTATACAAATGATAACATTTGATCATTGTTGGCCACCATTTTATCCTATCATGTATTTTGTTTCGTAAAAGTAAGAGGAAAAAAGAGTACTAAAAAAAAAGAGATCGAGGCCCTCGACTTGTTGTTGACCCTTGACCCTTACCCGTGACCCCCTGTGGCCTTTACAGGTTATTTACCTTTCGCCGAGCGGTTCTCATAACCTGAAGTTTATTTGCAGAGGTAAGTGTCCGAGCTGGGCGGAATTGATAGAGGGGGCGGGTTTAGATTGAGGATGAAACAACCTTACTAAAGGCAATTAAGGATACAAACACAAACCTCCCTCCTCCGCTAAGTGTAGGTTTTTTTTTGTTGTTTTTTTGTTTTTTTGCTTTGCAAACCCAGACTTCCGGTGGAAATCTGAGGCCTCGGGGTGCGTAACATTTTCGGCTAGGAAGAAAGTCAATAAAAATTGATTCTCCGTCGAGCTATTAAGTATTCATGAAAATCGCTCAGCAAGTGTGCCTCAAAGTGTCAGCTCATTTGCCTGCGTTACGGCATATCAACTCTTTTTTATGTATTTCAATGCTAACGTGCATACATATTACAAAGAATTAATTAAACGCACGTTACTGCTTTAACTATGTGTAACACGGCACGGTCGCGCGTATGCAAATGCATGCGAAATAACGTCACCTGTAGGGGAAAATAAAGACTTTAAAATGAGATCCCCCTTAGAGACGGCAATAATGTACGTGATCACGGTAGAGACGTGGATCACGTTCTAGAGCATGTTCGAGAAGACGATCACGTGGGTGCCGTCACGGCCATAACAATGAAGAAATAAATGTCGTTGTGACAAAGAAAAAGCGAGTGAAAGTTTTTTTTTCTATTATTATTTTTCTGCTTTGCGACTTACGCGACTTTTTTCTCTTTGTGACTTAGGCGACTTTTCGACGTGTAGGTTCCCGGACACGTTACACACGAAAGTAAATTGATAATTCATATTCTTAAAAGCATATAATAATTACTGGGAGTTTTAATTATTTACTAGACACCATCTTTATGTCTTTTCGATCTCATTCTGTGCAAGGGTTTGTCAGGACAACTTGACATGAAGATACTTCACCTTACAAGTAAATTCTAATCAAATATCCAAAATAGCATAGTTTTTGGAAGCTCATATAAGATCCCCTTTGCAAGGCTCAGAACTGGCGATACGGAAGTGCACCTTCTAATGATATTTCTTCAAATAACGGCACTTAGCTTGATACTCCACCAGACCAGATTAATTCTTGTCCTGAAATCTAATAAGATCAAGAAACCACAAGAAAGGTATACTATAACTTAATTAAGGAGAGTAAATTTAATGTTCGTCACTTCTTCACTAGCAACATTTTATAGGTAGAGGATAATCTTGATTGAACACACGGATATCTATGTATTTCATAAAGAAATCAAGTATTAATCCCAGAAAAGGGTTCCTTGATTTCTAAGAACTTACTGGAATAAATTGAAAAACAAGTGAGAATAATTACTTAATTATTGAGGAAATTGTTATAGTCTGTTTGAATCATAGTGTGTAGTTTAGTAAAAGTTTTTAGAAGATTGTGACAATTTGAAGATCCTAACCAAATATTCAAAATGACATAGTATTCAAAGCTCAAATAAGATTCCCTTGACATGCCTATATGTTGTCTCATACGAGGAATGGTGCACCTTCTCCTAGTGATGTTATCTCACATACGAGGAATGGTGCACATTCTCCGAGTGATGTTATCTCAAATGACAGAATTTAGCTTGATACTCCACTAGACCAGATAAATTCTTGTCCTGGAATCGAATTCAGAAAAAGACCGCAATAAATAGATAAATAAGTGGTCGACTGGAGAATAAAAAATTGATGTTTTACATTTATTTACTATAACTCAACGCTTGAAAGGTAGAGGATAATCTTTATTGAATACTCACATATCTATGAATCTCACATAGAAATTAACTGTCACCCCAGGAAGGCGACCCTTGATTTATTAGAACTTCAACTGACATAAAATAAAAACAAAATGTTCTGGGATTGTCGTAGATTTTCTCTCTCTCTCTCTCTCTCTCTCTCTCTTTCTCTCTTTCTCTCTCTCTCTCTCTCTCTATCTCTATCTATCTATCTATCTATCTATCTATCTATCTATCTATCTATCTATCTCTATCTCTCTTTCTCTATTAGTGATAAGACGATTCCAATATTTTTCCCGATTCCAACAAAATTACAGATTCCGTACTAAATAACTGATTCCAATACAAGATACATTATAACATATTTAATTGACCAATTGAAAATAAAAAAATTAGTGTTCGTTACTCAACGTTTGAAACGTAGCGGATAATCTTGATTGAAGACTCAGATATCTACAAATCTCATATAGAAATAAAAATATAATAAGAAATAAGAATTAAAAATAATAAAAATGTATTTCAATTTTATCAATAAAAATTAAATTTTTGCATATTCGTTACCTAAACCACGAAGTAAATAAATTACGTTTTACTTAATTAGATTACGTTTTACTTAATTAGATTCTCTTTGTTAGATTAACTAACTTACAGCTCACAAAATAAATAAAATATGTCCATCTGATTGGTCAGTCTCTATTGCCCTCCTCTCTCTCACACTCTCGTCTTATCTCTCTTTATCTATACGAAGTTGTCTACATCCTTATCACGCTTATATTAAAGTCTTTAATTCACCGCAAAACGGTTGTGTCGTGATATAAGGACAAAATAAATCGTTTATTCTGATTGGTTGATAAAATATCGAGAAAAGGTGTTCAATAAAAAGAAAATACATGGCAGAAAAATTAAGAATAACATAAATTAAGCATTTTCAATTTAATCTTATATATAAAAAGATTTGATTTTTCAATATTTTCAATAGTTAAATTAATAAATAACAGACTCCCATTAGATTAAGTAACGAATACAATTTCCAGTTCACGGAGTAAATAAAATATTCAAATCTGATTGGTCAATATTTAAAGACGAAATAATGAACGAGTTCATTCACCTTTGACTAGAAATAAAGAAAAGCACCAAGACAAATAGAAAGATACAACAATGTTCATTATTGTGTACAGAGTTTTTTTTAAGCTAGCTAAGGAAGAAATGCGAGCAAGGTGTGAACATCGCTTGTGACTTGATAAGAGAATGATTAATTAATGCCCCACTTTCTTCGTTTTTATGTAGTAAATTCGGATTTTTTATAACTCGCCTCGCTTTTTTTTTCGTGAGCTGTCTAACATCTGCAAACAATATTCTCTAAGTACGTTATTTCATGCACAATAAAAAATATAAATACAAATGAAAAAAATATATATTAAGTTTTATGTTTGCAGTCTGTAACCAAAACTACGCCCGAGTTCTCCAAAACATCTATATTATATTTCTCTTTGTCCGTCTGTCTGTTTGTTTCTCTTTTTCTCGGAAACTACTAAACCGAATTGGCTGAAATTTTGTATAAACCTTTGTTACAATCATGTGCATCGAAGTAAACATTATGGTGTCCGTCCAATGCACGGCGAGTGATTGATAAGGATTCGGCAACACAATAGCAAAATTACTCGAGAAAAGTTTTCAATAAAAAGAAAATACATTCCCGAAAAATTAAGAATAACATAAATCAAGCATTTTCATTTTCAAAAAAAACCTAACAGCCAGCCATAGTTGTCTCCATAATGTGCTGCTGCCATTGCACACAGAAATCACCTTTTCCATTGCTTCCGACATAATAGATGTATGGAAACTAAAGCCGCTTTCAGGACTGCCAGCAATCATTGTAAGAAAGTAATAAAGAACGCAAGAGTTGTATGCTCAGTCCGTCATGTCCAAAGTAGCTGAGCAGCGGCTTGGTTCCCACCAGTTTTGGCAAATAGCAAACAGAATTCTGAATAGAAGCGCGTGCTCTATCCCAACTATCATCAATGGACCTGAGGTAATCTCGTCAGCATCAGACAAAGCCAAACTCTTTGCCAAGACCTTTGCAGCTAATTCTACCCTTTGCGACCAAGGCCGCCAACCTCCAATATTTCCTCTTGTATCAGAACGCTATGTGATATACGTATATCTGTACGTGATGTTGCCAAGCTAATCAAAAACCTTGATTCTAGTAAAGCAACCGGCCCTGGCGGTATTTAAATTAAAGTTCTCAAAAAACTTCAACCAGAACTAGCGCCCATACTTACAAAACTGTTTAAACGTTGTCTTAAGGTGACTTGCTTCTCATCATCCCGGAAAATCTCATCAGTATGCCCTGTATTTAAGAATTCAGGTGATACGTCATCTCCCTCTCATTACAGGCCAATAAATCTCCTGTGCGTCATGAGTAAGTTGCTGGAATCTGTGTTAAATAGAGAAGCAATCAACCATCTCAGCAAAAATAACATCCTTAGTGACACACAATATGTTTTCCATTCTGCTAGATTTACAGCATTTGTGCTTACAGTCTCATAGGATTAGTGAATTTTTCAACGGAGGCAACCTTTCTAGGGCAATTGCTCTTGACATATCGAAGGCCTTTTATAGGGTATGGCATAAACGTTTACTTCACAAGATCTCCAGCTACAGTATAGCTGAAAATGTCTTCTCAATTATTAAATCATTTCTCTCTGATAGGTTCATAAGAGAAGTAGTTGATGGGCAAAAATCAGAAGCTCACAGTATTAATGCTGGAGTCCCTCATGGGTGCATCCTGAGCCCAACTTTCTTCCTGATCTACATTAATGATCTTCCAAATCACATCCTTACAACATTCGTAGACATTTATACTGATGACACTATCATCTATGATAGCATATTTAAGACCGTAAACGACCAAGTTCATTCTGATTCTCTTTCCTCTGATCTTGATCACGTGGTACAATGTGGGAAAGGAGTGGCTGGTCACTTTTAATGCATCTAAAACCAAGCCTTTATCTTTACATCATCAACGTTCTGATCCCCATCTAGTATCAACTGAAATGAATAGCTCTCGTCTTGGGGAGTCTTCATGTTTTGACAAGCTTCTGTGCTTGACCTTTGCTCCTGATCTGAAATGGAACACGTACATCAAATCTGTTGCCAAGGCCGCTGGAGAAATGGTAGGATCCTTCTATCGATCCAGTAGATATCTCACTGCTGATGCAATTCTCTACCTATGTAAGAGTCAGGTACGTCTGAGGATCGAATATTGTTGCCACATCTGGGCAGGAGCTGCTAGAAAGGACTTGGCCTGCCTTGATAGAGTTCAAAATAGACTTCGTACCCTCGTAGAAGATGCCCTTTTTCTCTTCGCTGCAACCTCTATCTTCACAATAAACGTGTAAAAAGTGTACGTTTTCTTCTAAAAAGTGTTTCCCAATCCTCGCAAATGTTCAATATATTCATAAGTGACCATCTTGGTTTGACCCTCCACCCGCAAACTATGCGTCTGTGTGTTTAGGCTGAGTGATCGTGTCTCTTGAGGCGTGAGTTCGGGTCGTAGTTATTTTTGTTGGAGGGTGGTAGCAAAAAACAAAAAAAACAAAAAACGAAAAGAGGATGAAGTAGAAGTGACAGAGGAAGCAGATGTAGGGCGGTAGGGTCCTGGAATGGGGTTCAGGTTGACGAGGGTGTAGGGGTACGCAGCGTGTGTGTGTATGAGAGTGCTTGTCACACCGAGCAGGTGCAAAACGGGAAATAGACGCGGGGTGATACGTGCATACATATACGCATACAGACAGATGCACACACACACACACACACACACACACAAACACACACACACACACACACACACACACACACACACACACACACACACACACACACATATATATATAGATACGTACTAATGTATCTATGCATATATGCAGACACACATGGATACACAGAAATGTAAATATACAAGAGAGAACTTGAATGCCTACTAGACACTGTCTTCAAATATCTTCAGTTTGTCTGTACAAAAGATTTTTCAAGACAATCTGGCATAAGGATACTCACCCCCCTACAAGTAAACGCTGATTAAATATTTAAAACAACATAATATTCGAAGCTCAAATAAGATTCTCTCGGTATGGCTCATGATGCACTTTCTGCAAGTGATGTTGCCCTCTAGCAACAGTATTGCTCCACCAGACTAGATGGATTCTTTATATTATTATTCATCGGACTACTGTTCTCATCTTGAGTGTGATTTTCACAACGTTTTGGTCGATATAACCTCCGACCTTCTTCAGGTGTATCTTGTCGAACTCGGGAATGTTTCTGTCGAACTCAGGAATTTGGACGGAATTTCGAGCGGAACCCTTTATTTACTTCACGGGGGTAGAGTGCTCTTGTTCCGTCAGCCATGACTGGATAGATGTCCTAAGTAATTCACAAATGTATTTTTTGGTCGCCCACACTGAGGATTGAACCGTCAACCTTCAGGAGAATATCACTTTTACTATTTATTTTTCCCAGTACTCTAACAACTGCGCCACGGGTCCTTGTGGAGGTTATATCGACCGAAACGTTGTGAACATCACACTCAAGATGAGAACAGTAGTCCGATGAATAATAATATAAATAACCAATCCTCATCTCAAAAATTCAGAAACGCTATAGATGGATTCTTGTTTCGAAATCTAGTAAAATCAAAAGATCACAAGAAAGCTATTCTATAACATAACTGATCAATTGAGGAGAGAGAAATTAATGTTCTCAACTATTTAGTAACTCAGCGTTTGAGATATAAAAGAGAATTAAATGGAACGCACGAATATCTATGCATTTTATATAGAGATCAAGTGTTAACCATTTCATTTGTGTGAACTTCGATTAGAGTAAAATGAAGCAAACAGACAGTCTTCTTCATCTTATAATAATAATAATAATAATAATAATAATAATAATAATAATAATAATAATAATAATAATAATAATAATAATATACTAGCGGGAAATTAGTCAAACAATGATTTTTTTACAAACAATATTTAAAAAAAATTTTCAAACACAAATGTTATATTATACTCCTAGATACTCAAAATGTGGTCTGTGCCTTTCACCTCAGCGTCTAAACCTCGAAATACAAGCTCGTGTACGGTTTTGAAGGGTAACTTGTGGGATATCATTCCAAGTACATCATCTAAGCTGACCTTCAAATTTCCCGCTTTTCTAGCGACCACCCAGTATATATATATATATATATATATATATAGTAATCCACATACAGTACTATTTCGCTGTTTCACACCTCATTAGTGCGACTAGACAAGCAACTACCTACAGCCAAGATCGAAACTCGATCGCCCAAACGACAGTCGGAGTTTCTAACAGTTGCCCTATACGGCTGCTCCTGTGCGGGCAGTGAATTAATAATGTTTTGACATTGTCCAAATACCTAGACTCAATTTGTTTACACAAAGAGCATCGCTTCATGCGCGAATGGTAATTTGTATATCACTTCCCAATATGCTCAACCTAAGATAGGGAGCATATATATATATATATATATATATATATATATATATATATATATATATAGAGAGAGAGAGAGAGAGAGAGAGAGAGACAGAGAGAGAGAGAGAGAGACAGAGACAGAGAGAGAGAGAGAGACAGACAGACAGACAGACACCCTAACCCTAACCCTAACCTAAGATAGGGAGCATATATATATATATATATATATATATATATATATATATATATAGAGAGAGAGAGAGAGAGAGAGAGAGAGAGAGAGAGAGAGAGAGAGACAGACAGACAGAAAAAGACAGAGATAGAGTACGAGAGAGAGAAAGAGAGAGAGAAAGAGAGAGATAGAGAGAACAGAGACAGACAGGCCGACAGATCTGAAAAGAGCAAAGAATTTACAGGCAGTGAATTTTAAATTGACAATACTAATGTTTTAGTGTTTGCAAATTGTGCAGATTTATTATTTTTACTGAGAGAAATATTTAATGATAAATTATTTAACAAAGTAGACCATGTTGGTGCGATTTAACCCAAATTAGATTTTTATGGATAAAGTCTCATGTCACCGCTGATAAACCAGACAAAACAGACCACTTAGAAGACAACATTTGAAGCCTAATTTAATGCGTAGACTTTATGAAAGTTGAGCCCCTAGATTACGTCATTACATATTAGAAGATTTTAACCTTTAAATTGATATTAAAAAATTACGAAAAATAGACTCCAATGTAGAATCTCGCCGTATAAGGTTTACAGATCTAAGTTGTCTGAAGTCCACACAGATAATATGTTCATAGTAGTGAAGGCTTTGTGCAGCATCACCCACACTTCTTCGAACCACCGCTAATTTCAGTCGGTGCAAATGATTGCCACAAGATAAGATCAGATTTTGAATCAAAGTTTTTCTTAAATTAAATTTCGTATATGCATGTCTTAATAAAGAGTAGATTCATATTACTTAGTGGTTTTAAACTCAATACAAATCTGGAAATTTAAAACTCAATACAAATCTGGAAATTTTAAACTCAATACTAATCTGGAAATTTTAAAATCAATACTAATCTGGAAATTTTAAACTCAATACTCATCTGTAAACTTTAAACTCAATACTAATCTGGAAATTTTAAAATCAATACTAATCTGGAAATTTTAAACTCAATACTAATCTGGAAATTTTAAACTCAATACTAATCTGGAAATTTTAAACTCAATACTAATCTGGAAATTTTAAAATCAATACTAATCTGGAAATTTTAAACTCAATACTAATCTGGAAATTTTAAAATCAATACTAATCTGGAAATTTTAAACTCAATACAAATCTGGAAATTTTAAACTCAATACTAATCTGGAAATTTTAAAATCAATACTAATCTGGAAATTTAAAACTCAATACTAATCTGGAAATTTTAAACTCAATACTAATCTGGAAATTTTAAAATCAATACTAATCTGGAAATTTTAAACTCAATACTAATCTGGAAATTTTAAACTCAATACTAATCTGGAAATTTTAAACTCAATACTAATCTGGAAATTTTAAAATCAATACTAATCTGGAAATTTTAAACTCAATACTAATCTGGAAATTTTAAACTCAATACTAATCTGGAAATTTTAAACTCAATACTAATCTAGAAATTTTAAACTCAATACTAATCTGGAAATTTTAAACTCAATACTAATCTGGAAATTTTAAACTCAATACTAATCTGTAAACTTTAAACTCAATACTAATCTGGAAATTTTAAACTCAATACAAATCTGGAAATGTTAAAATCAATACTAATCTGGAAATTTTAAACGAAATACTAATCTGGAAATTTTAAACGAGATTCTAATCTGGAAATTTTTACGCCGCTGCGCGATACATGCATCGCCTAGTATTCTTCAATGGTTCCTTATCTGGTACTGGATAGGTTCATCATTGCTTAACTTCGGTGATCTAACGTAAACTGAAGTGGCAACCTGAGTATGCAGTGTAGTATATATATATATATATATATATATATATATATATATATATATATATATATATAAGAAACCTGCATAAATTTAAGTATCATATGTAAGCGTATTTTACAATCGAGCAACGCTAGGCAGCATGCTAGTATATATATATATATATATATATATATATATATATATATATATATATATATATATATATATATATATATACTCGGAGGCCGCCTGACGGCTCCAGATATTTAAATACGCTTAAATATAATATTTTAATTTATGTAAATTTTCATATTTGTTATTATATTATATCCAATATATTGTAATGGCCGCTCAACGTGGCCCGATTGTAAAATACATTGAAATGTGATAATTTTTCGTGCAGATTTTAGTTTTATTATCGAGTCAACGCACTGTTGAGTACAATATATTGTACCCAATATATTGTAGTCATTTTCAGAGTTAAAAAAAAACACACAAAAAAAAATTGGGGTACCTTCAGGTAGAATCGAAACGAAACTATAGCTCTCGAGCCTTATTTGCTACTTTCTGATCTATTTCCTTACGCATATAAAAACTATTAAGAATAATGTTGTTAAAATATAAATGTACATTGGCGCATGCGTAGAAATAATACGTTTAGTCTACTTTCGTCTGCCAAGTTCCATTGATTTCAATTTTGAAACCTTAGTAGCTATTTTTACCGGCTAAAGATCAAATCGACGTTGTTCCTCAGGTTCAAATCGCCCACATATAAAGTTTCAAGTCTATAGACAAAAATTGACAGAGTAGTTTCGTAGAGACTGTTTCTCGCACTGACATACAGACGGACAAGATCACTTTATATATATATATATATATATATATATAGATAGATAGATAGATAGATAGATAGATAGATAGATAGAGGGAGGGAAGAGACAAAAAACAATCATTCATAGAATAATGTGTGCATACAAAGAGGGAGAGAAAGAAAGACGGAAAGAGAGAAAGAGAGAGAGAGCGGGGGAGGGGAGATAGCGACAGACATAAATGTTCGTGCAGACGATATTGACTTGTAAAAAGGTGAATTTTTTTTCGAGCGGTCAGGGCTCGAAATTGATGAGCAAATAAAGAGACATTAAGAGTGGTCAATGTTGTTCAGGAAATGAACAGCAAGGCAGGGGTGAATCAGAAGAGATGGGTGGAATAAAAGGGAGAAAGCGAGAGATGTGAGATAGGGGCAGTGACCTGTCCCCCCCCTCTCCACACCCACCCATACACACACACACACACACACACACACACACACACACACACACACACACACACACACACACCGGATATATTTGGGATAAGGAACGTTCGCACGACGAGCGACTATTAAGTGACCTATTTTGTACATCTTGGCTGAATTCAAAGCTGACCTAAGAAACAGAAAGTACACCATGTGTGGTCCCCCCTCCCCCATCTGAGCACATCTACTCGAACCGTGTAAACAACCGTTGATCACAAGTTTTGTCGAATTTTGCGAAAAACGAATTAATGTACATTTAGATATTCCTGGAAACGTGGTAGATTTTATTTGGGGGGGGGAGTCATTTTCTGCTAAAGGTCAAACCCGAGTTTTCATGAGGTCATCAATATTTTTTTTTTGTAAATAGTCATTAATTCAAACTTTTGTTTATTTAAATATTTTAGCAAAATCTATGCAATTTTAAAGATTTACAAGTGATTTAAATTTGGGGGCAGAGTTTGTTTTTATTTTCATCCAAGTCGCTCCAGACAATGCATAATGCCATTTGATCTTAGGAACTAAGCATAATAATAAAAAGAGAGAGGAAGGTAAAGAATACTTCGACACATTCCCGGAATAATTCGGGATCCTCCTAAGCTAAACTTCATGAGAACTAAAATGCTATTGGTATCTATTTTTTTACAAGTACTCCTGCATAAGGTTTCCTGTTGAATTTACTGCACTTTCATCTCAACGAAAATATGCTTAACCAATCCGACGGGCAGCAAAATCTTGTCCCTTCACTGTAGTTTTTAGATGCTGAAAGAAATTTCATTCAAATAGCTTCCTTCCTCGGACCGTTTGACTTTAAAATTTCACCCTCTGTTCCCCGACAATCATATTGGAATTTTGAAGACAGTTTTTCAGGTCAGTGGTAGAGCCTGTCCTTGTTTACGGAGCTACAGCCTGGACACTCACCAATAGATCAGAAAGAAAACTAGACGGCAGATACACCCGTATGCTCCGAACAGTAGTAAATATATCTTGGCAAAATCATCCCAAGAAGCAGCAGCTTTATGGCAACATACCTGCCATATCTAATACCATCAGGGAGAGACGCCTCGATTAATCCGTCACTGTCTGAGGAGCGAGCATGAATTGTTGAGTGATGTATTGCTATGGAATCCACGACACGGACGTGCAAGCAGAGGACGACCTAGATCCACGTACATCCAAAAAATAGCACACGACGCCAACTGTGAACCTTGAGATCTGAGGCGACTGATGGACGACAGGAAACTCTGGAGAGGAAGAGTCACATTGATCCGGGCAAGGAGCCCGTCCTGATGATGATGATGATGATGATGATGATGATGATGATGATGATGATGATGATGATGATGATGATGACGAACTCTATCACAGACAATGCTTGGAATGAACAAAAGTTAAAAAGAAAGCATCCAATTCTTTTGTCGATTCGATTTCCAGACTAATAACTTTTGGTCTCCCAACAAAAGGAGGGTGGACCTGTAAATTCACCCTTGTCCGTCCGTCCGTTCGTCCGTTCGTCTCTCCACACTTTTCTCAATAACTAGGCCTTGGATTCTTTAAAATATTTTGCACAAACATTAAACATGATAAGAGTAAAAATGTAACAGAACGGATTTTCCGAGCAAACTCAGATTGCCTCCCTAAGGGTGCCTTTCATGTTAAAATGGCTTAAATTGACACTTAGGTTGGTGCAAAAATAATGTTTTTACGTTGAATTTAGAGAGGAAAAACGACATTATTTTTGCACCAACCTAATAAATAGGATCTCCCGATCGAATAACTTATAATCTGGAAACCATGGCACACGTACGTACTTACGTTAAAGGTTGTACGATATTAATATTTAGATAGATTGCCATGTTTTGAATTCTTATTTATATTATTTGGATTCATCAGAATACTGTTCTCATCTTGAAAACCCGTGGTGCAGTAGTTAGATTACCTAGAAAAAACAATTGTGAAAGTGATATTCTCCTGAAGGTTCAACTCTCGGTGTGGGCGACCGAAAAATACAATTGCGAATTACTTAGGACCTCTATCCAGTCATAGCTGACGGGACAAGAGTGTGCTACCCCCGTGTAGTAAATAAAGAGTTCCGTTCGAAATTCCTGAGTTCGACAGAAACATTCCCGAGTTCGACAAGATACACCCGAAGAAAGTCGGGGATTACATCGACCGAAACGTTGTGAAAATCACACTCAAGATGAGAACAGTAGTCTTGTAAGAATCACCTACCGAATCGACCGGTGCTGATGTCTCGCCGCCTACTTCGTTTCTCAGTTAATTCTTTGGCCGAAATAGCTTGTAGTAAACAAACTTGTATGCAAATCTCCTACAACCGTAATAAGGTGACAATGACAGTCAAAACGTCACAGGGAACACCTGTTCACCCAACATCGTTAAAAATGACCAAATTTCTAGCACCCATATTTTTTTCAGCCGACAACAGCAGAACTCCTCGTCTGTTTTTAATTGAGTCACAGTTTCTAATCACACCCTTTCTACTTTGTTATTTACTCCTCACATTCCATGCGTTTCTGATAAAAGGATGACGAATTTGCTATTTTCTGTTGATTTAAATGGACGACATGCAGAGATTTCCAATCTTCTCATGTTATTCTTCATCATTCAACTTTAAGTGCCCATTTCTACCTCATTAACCCTTATTCACGAGTGTTTTAGTTATGACCAATAAGTAAATCAGGAGCTGCTTGTAAAAAAAATGGATGCGATTTCCACGACGGTCATTTCAGAAATGGGTAGCGAATGCTGGTACCGATACTTGCTTTTTAAATAAAACCTCATACTACATATTTTTTATCATGTTTATTTTTTTGTAAGAATTATATTTCAGTACTAAGTCACGAACGCTTTAATGAGTTACTTTTCAATCGCCAAATTTATTAAAAACTAATCTAACAATAGCTCTCCTATCTATATTATTTAATTGGAATTCATTATTGAGATGAATATTATTTATTAATTGATTTTTTGTGGACTATTAGCTTCATCTTTTTAGTTGTTGTTTCACGGAGTTTAGCTCTTCGGGGCCGTTCGCAATGGATAGAGACGTTGAATCTCTGTGGTTCCAGGTGAGAATTGTCTGAAGATAGCGGTTTCAATCCTACCCAAAGCCAGGTAGACGACAACAACTACGGATGGCAGTAATTGCCGAGAATGTAATTAGGAGATTTGCAGTTCCTATCTCATCGCGGTTACAACCTGACGAAGGCCAGAGGAATAGTTGGCCGAAACGTCGTGAAACAACAACTAAGAAAGATGAGGATAATAGTCCGCAATAAATGAATTAATAGCTCTCCTAGTCCAATAATTGCTTCTTTTTCTTATAATAGTCCTTCTAGTTTAACAAAGGCTATTCTAATCTAATAATAGCTCCCCTAGTCCAATAATAGCTCTTCTAGTCTAATAATATCGAGTCAGCAGTAACGATGGCCTTATAGATAGGTCCCCAATCCTATTCTTTGTATAGTTATTTTTGTTCCTTTTTCTACTTGCTGTTTTTGACATTTACTTATTACTATCTAAAGATGAAAAAAAAAACTGTGAACCCCGCAAAGCTTAAGCGGTCTCGGATTATTCAAAAACAATATTCTTCCAACGCATTAAAAACTTAAAAAAAAAAATAGCTGTATAACCAAGTATAGATCTTTTAAAATTATTTTCTCTGAAATCGTTCCAGAGAAGACGTGACCCCACTTAAAGTAAGAAGATAAAATGCTACTTCAAGATAAAAAAAAACAACAAATGTTAAAGAGATATATCCCGACTCAGAAAACGACAACTTTTCACTCCTTTGTCAAAAATATCGCAAAGCATGGAATTTGTAATCCACTTTCTACCCCCTTAAAGTATTCTACAAATTAATGCTTTATTACGCTTTTTTTTGTATTTTATTAGACCTCGATAGTGTTTATTGTTTCATTTTTATTATATATAAGTATTGGTTTCCATTTTGTGTTTAATTCTATACTAGCTCTGTTTAGAAAGTCGACTACGGATGCATTTTTTGTTTTTAGTCGCGTGCAAGCGATTGTATAAGTCACTCCGTCGGTCCGTCGGTCGATCGGTCTCTTGGTCGGTCTGTCCGTAACACTTTTGTGCTTAGTCTTTTTGGTTAAGATCAAAGGTCTGTTCTTAATAGATGCTGTTCTTAGCTTTTTAAGCTTTTCTTGGCCTTCGGGCTAGGATCAAAGTTTAGTATCTGTTCCGACAGATACTGCAAGCTATGACTAGCTATGACTAGCAAATACCAGATGTGGGGGCAACCCCACATGCCTGACCATTAACACGCTCCCATTTCCCACCTCTCGGGAGCTGGTCCCCTTTTTCCCTTCCCCCTCCCTTCACTCCTCACATTAAAAATCGGCCTTGTGCCTAATTTGCTCGGTGGGGGAGCAAATAAATACCATCTGTTCCGACAGATGCTGCAAGCTATGACTAGCTATGACTAGCAAAGACCAGATGTGGGGGCAACCCCACATGCCTGACCATTAACCAGCTCCCATTTCCCACCTCTCGGGAACTGGTCCCCTTTTTCCCTTCCCCCTCCCTTCACTCCTCACATTAAAAATCGGCCTTGCCCCTAATTTGCTCGGTGGGGGAGCAAATAAATACCATCTGTTCCGACAGATACTACAAGCAAAGACCAGATGTGGGGGCAACCCCACATGCCTGACCTTTAACCAGCTCCCATTTCCCACCTCTCGAGAGCTGGTCCCCTTTTTCCCTTCCCCCCCTCCCTTCACTCCTCACATTAAAAATCGGCCTTGTGCCTAATTTGCTCGGTGGGGGAGCAAATAAATACCATCTCTTCCGGCAGATGCTGCAAGCTATGACTAGCTATGACTAGCAAAGACCAGATATGGGGGCAACCCCACATGCCTGACCTTTAACCAGCTCCCATTTCCCACCTCTCGGGAGCTGGTCCCCTTTTTCCCTTCCCCCTCCCTTCACTCCTCACATTAAAAATTGGCCTTGTGCCTAATTTGCTCGGTGGGGGAGCAAATAAATACCATCTGTTCCGGCAGATGCTGCAAGCTATGACTAGCTATGACTAGCAAGGACCAGATGTGGGGGCAACCCCACATGTCTGACCTTTAACCAGCTCCCATTTCCCACCTCTCGGGAGCTGGTCCCCTTTTCCCCTTCCCCCTCCCTTCACTCCTCACATTAAAATTCGGCCTTGTGCCTAATTTGCTGGGTGGGGGAGCAAATAAATACCATCTGTTCCGGCAGATACTGCGAGCAAAGACCATATGTGGGGGCGACCTTGGTCAATGTAAGGGCAACCCTTCATACCAATTATCACTATCCAGCTCCCCTACTCCCCGGGGAGTTGGTCCCCATTTCCCCTTCACTCCTCACATTAAAAATCGGCCTTGTGCCTAATTTGCTGGGTGGGGGAGCAAATAAATACCATCTGTTCCGACAGATACTGCAAGCTATGACTAGCTATGACTAGCAAAGACCAGATGTGGGGGCAACCCCACATGCTTGACCTTTAACCAGCTCCCATTTCCCTCCTCTCGGGAGCTGGTCCCCTTTTTCCCTTCCCCCTCCCTTGACTCCTCACAATAAAAATCGGTCTTGTGCCTTATTTGCTCGGTGGGGGAGCAAATAAATACCATCTGTTCCGGCAGATACTGCAAGCAAAGACCAGATGTGGGGGCAACCCCACATACCTGACCTTTAACCAGCTCCCATTTACCACCTCTCGGGAGCTGGTCCCCTTTATCCCTTCCCCCTCCCTTCACTCCTCACATTAAAAATTGGCCTTGTGCCTAATTTGCTCAGTGGGGGAGCAAATAAATACCATCTGTTCCGGCAGATACTGCAAGCGAAGACCATATGTGGGGGCAACCCTTCATACCAATTGTCACTATTCAGCTCCCCTACTTCCTGGGGAGTTGGTCCCCATTTCCCCTTCACTCCTCACATTAAAAATCGGCTTTGTGCCTAATTTGCTCGGGTGGGGAGCAAATAAATACAATGTCTTTGGGATTTTGGTCAAGATCAAAGTGTAGTATCTGTTCCGGCAGATGCTGCACTTAAGATAATTTGTACCAGTCAATGGAGGGGAAACCCTCTATACTGGGACAATTATTATTTTTGGTAACCAGAGTGCCCCCTTTTTGCCTACTTTTAGGGGAGCTGGTTTTTACCTCACATTAAAAACGGCCTTGTGCCTAATTTTCTCAGTGGGGGAGCAAATAAATACCATCTGTTCCGGCAGATACTGCAAGCTATGACTAGCTAGGACTAGCTATGACTAGCAAAGACCAGATGTGGGGGCAACCCCACATGCCTGACCTTTAACCAGCTCCCATTTCCCACCTCTCGGGAGCTGGTCCCCTTTTTCCCTTCCCCCTCCCTTCACTCCTCACATTAAAAATCGGCCTTGTGCCTAATTTGCTCGGTGGGGGAGCAAATAAATACCATCTGTTCCGGCAGATACTGCAAGCAAAGACCATATGTAGGGGTTACCCCACATATAAGACCTTGGTCAATGTAGGGGAAATCCTTCATACCAATTTTCACTATCCAGCTCCCCTACTCCCCGGGGAGTTGGTCCCCATTTCCTCTTCACTCCTCACATTAAAAATCGGCCTTGTGCCTTATTTGCTCGGTGGGGGAGCAAATAAATACCACCTTTTCTTGGCCTTTTGGCCAACATAAAAGTGTAGTATCTGTTCCGGCAGATAGTGCAAGCAAAGACCATATGTGGTGGTAACCCCACATATAAGACCTTGGTCAATGTAGGAGAAACCCTTCATACCAAATGTCACTATCTAGCTCTTCTATTCACCGGGGAGTTGGTCTCCATTTCCCCTTCACTCCTCACATTAAAAATTGGCCTTGTGCCTAATTTGCTCGATGGGGGAGCAAATAAATTCACTTTTCTTGGCCTTTTGGCCAAGATCAAAGTGTAGTATCTGTTCTTACTACATACTTACTACTTACTACTGTACTTATTATGATATAAAGTGGAGATCACTTTTCTGTATTAATTTAATGTAAAATGATCACCCACTTTACAACTAGTCAGTCTCAAAGCCATTCAAGTCATTCTCCAGATCATTCAAGTTGTTTTTTTAAGGATTCCAGTTATTTTTTAAGCATTCAAGTCATTCTTAAGGTCATTCAATTCATCCTTACGTTCATTAAAGTCATTCTAATTTTTTATTTAAGTCACTTCAGCCCATTTTTCGATCATTTTAGTCTATCTTTAAGAATTTCATGCCAATCCTACACTTACGCATTCATTCATTACACGAGAGCATGCGACTAATAGCTATCGGCCTTGTTGAATATAAATCTATACTTTATAGTTAATGCTTATACTCCCTTAGGTACTGTAAATTTAATTTTTTTAGACGCGGTTCGTGTTCAGGAAAAACGGAAAAATATATACTCTATTTAATCCATCCGTAACTGATTTCCATTAGAAAAAACTCAGGGTTAGGAGAGTGAACTGTAAGAACATTTTAAATATGAACGAACGGCCATGAATTGTTAAACGATGTCGGCGGCCATTATGGAAATCAATCAAAGCCATTCCGCGCAACCTCAACTAAACCTTTTCCATTCAAATGAGGTGTATTTATTATTCCATTAAGTTACCATTTGAAGATGACGACTGTTTTGCGACACCGAACAGAGACGGCAATTTAAAAATCAAGTAAAAAAAAACAACTAGCAATTCAGAATAATTGACGATATTCGAACAAAGCGATTTAGGCGCCATCTTGTTTTTGAACAAGCTATTTCCTTTCGGCTACATTTTCAATAGATTTGTTCTAATTAACGTATACTGCTCTTTACGGATCAAAGAAATGTAAGCATTGTTTCATATTGATGTCTAGTTTTATTTGCTGAGTATTCGATCCCAATGTCAATCCATAATGGCCTTGGATCTTGATCGAGGTGACGGAAAACTTATTTATTTCTATTTATTTTTATGGAAAAATTTCTTTCTTTCTGAAAAACACAAAAATAAATCAGGCACTAGGCCATTCAAAAGTGTTGAGGAAAGGGAGTCTATGGTCATCCTTGTCACTGTACCTTATATATATCTATAATTTTCTTAGCTAGAATCTTCAATCGCCATAATACTACACTCACTCCAATGGTCGTACTATGTAAGATTTCTAAACCAACTCTTTAAATATTGAATATGAACTTAAATAAATAATTGTTTTTGTATATATATATATATATATATATATATATATATATATATATATATATATATATATATATATATATATATATATAAACACCTTGGGTGGTATTATCATTTTCCCTTGACGAAATGGAGCAGTTCTTGTCTGCAAATCTGTCAGCCATGATAATTCTATCCTCATCACCCAAGTTATTGTATCTTGATCAGTTATAACACAGAGAATGGTCCATTTTTAAGACTGAAGAATGTAACCTCAAAATACGCACCACCCAAAATACATACATGTTTTCTAAGATTTGAGACTTCAGTTTTTCTCGATTCTGCCCTGTTCTAGTCAGTATTAGCCTATTCCTAAGAAGGAAGAAGCTTCTAGGGAATATTTAATTCACAAGAGATTCCATTTTCACGTTTATCTTGCTCAGATCAAATAATTGTGATTATTTTGCTTTTTAGGACTTACATGCCTTCTGTTTTTCACGATGTATATAAAAATATTGCAGTTAAAAAGTAGTACCCAGTGAATTGGGTAGTAGTAGCAGAACTTCTGACAGTAGGGGAGATTAGCTCCAGTGAAATTGCCATGATATTAGTAACGAAAACAAAAATTTATGATGAGATTACGAATGAAATTGGATAGAAGAGATTCGGAAATTTTTTTTTTTTTTTTTTTAACAATCACGACAAATATTTGCCCTATGAGAAAAAAAAAACTTTTAACGCTATCGATCAGATCATTAGAATAAAGGAAAATATTCTTTATATATATATATATATATATATATATATATATATATATATATATATATATATATATATTAGTGATCGGATGATTCCATTATTTTTCCCGATTCCGATACAATTAGTGACTCCGATTCCTATAAATCTCTAAATATTTAACTATAAAATTGGTAATTTTTCCCGATTACTGTAAAAAAAAACACATTTTAAATGCATATATATTTTCTCAAACATAAAAACACACTTGCTAGGGGTGAGAACTACAGATTTTAGTTTTACTGGAAGCATAAAGCAACAAACACTTATTATTTTATTATTACAGCAATTAAAATTTTTCTTAAACGAAAATCGAATTAGAAAAGATAATTAAAGGACTCGTTTTGGCATCGGAAAATAGGCACAAATTTTTCCGATTCCAATACCGATTCCGATATCCCAGAAAGTTACGATTTTTTCGATTCTCGAATCCGATTCTGATTAATTGTCCCAACACTAATATATATATATATATATATATATATATATATATATATATATATATATATATATATAATTACTTAATTTACTCACATAAAATTAATATACGAAAGTATAGATTTATGTGTAAACTTTAATTATTTACTTCAAAAGTGCTCAATACGTAGGTAGAGCTAGTTAGTAATTTATAAAATATATATATGGCGATTAAGCTACACTGAATATTCCGCGTTTTTCCACTCTAGGACTCCTCAGGCTTATGCACGAATTCTGTGGAGCATATAAAAACGATAAACAAACACAGAATTCGCGCATAAGCCTGAGGATATATATATATATATATATATATATATATATATATATATATATATATATATATATATATATATATATATAAGTATATATATAATATAAATATATACAGGGTGTCCATAAAGTTCGTGTGCACTTTAAAAAATTTATAACTTTATTTATATTTGCGATAGAAATACTCTGTAAAAAATGTTATAAAGTTTCATGTATCTAGTTTTAAGTATAGTTATTGAATAATTTTTCACCACAAAATTCGTAACAATTTTTAGATAAGTACAAGATATTTTTTTTTGTTTTTCAGAATCAATTTGATCCCATGGCTTCAATTGAGGAAAAAGTAAACTGTGTCCTTTGGTTGGCTGAATTGAAATCTACTATTGCTGTACAAAGAAAGTTTAGAATTGAATACAATAAAAACCCGCCTCATAGGAACACCATTGTTAAATGGATGAAAAAATTTAAAGGGACAGGTTTTGTCCATGATAAACCACGGTCTGGAAGGCCATGTGTCAGTGACGAAAGTGTTGCTTCCATAGAAGAATCATTTACTGCAAGTCCAAGAAAGTCTGTAAGACGGGCATCATTTGAGCTCGGACTGCCAAAGTCTACTGTGCATAAGATTCTGCGGGTAAAACTTCATATGAAAGCTTAAAAAGTTCAATTACATCAACAGTTGTTAAAAGAGGATTATTATGCACGGCTAACTTTCTGTCACCAGTTCAAGGAAAAACTTTGCAATGATGATGCATTTGTGAATAATTTACTATTTTCTGATGAAGCAACATTTCGCATTAGTGGCAAGGTCAACAGGCATATTTGCCGAATTTGGGGAACTGAAAACCCAAATGAAACTGTTGAACATGAAATGGACTCTCTTAAAGTTAATGTGTGGTGTGCTTTGGGAATAAATCGAATCATAGGGCCATATTTTTTTGAAGATCGTGTTATTAACAGTGACAGCTACTTAGATATGTTGCAGAATTACTTTATTCCGCAACTTGAACAATTAAACTTGAAAGATGATACAGTGTTTCAACAAGACGGAGCTCCTTGTCACTTTGCTCGGCGTGTTAGACAGTTTCTAAATCAGGAATCTCCTAACAGATGGATCGGAAGGGGTGGACCATTTCATTGGCCTCCACGTTCGCCAGATTTGACTCCATTGGATTTTTATGGGGACATGTGAAAACAATTGTGTATGCAACCAAACCTAGTCCATTGGAAGATTTAAAAGCTAGAATAACTAATGTGATTTCAGGCATTACTATAAATGATTTGGCAAATGTTTTTCATGAACTGCAAAATCGTATTACCTTTGTATTGCTAATGATGGGGGACACATGGAAAGTTAAATAAAATTTCAATAAAAGCTTAAAAATATAGATTTACTTCTTTCAAATCCATTTTACAGATTATTTCTATTGCAAAGACAAATAAAGTTATAAATTTTTTAAAGTGTACACGGACTTTATGGACACCCTATATATATATATATATATATATATATATATATATATATATATATATATATATATATATAATATAAAGCTGAACGTCTGTGTGTGTGTGAGTGGTCACGAATAGGCTCCTATATGGTTGACTATTTTAAAACACTGATTACATATAATGATAGAAGATGTATTGAGGATCGGGAATGGGTATGTTTGATCTGGCAGAACGGTAGTTCATAAAAATTGTGGGGTCTGCGTTCGCGCCTGGCCCCCAAAGCATGGAAATAAAAAAGGGGAAAAAAACGTTTACAAGGGTTTTTGATATAGATGTACATAAGAATACTTTGGTAGTATGTTTCACCTTAAATAGGGATAGTATGATAAAATTGTGGGGTTTGCGTTCGCGCCTGTACTCCATGGAAATATGGCACAAACTTTAACAAAAACTTTTCATATCTATTTGCGTAAGTATACTTTGATAATTATGTTTCAGTTTGAAGAAATATAGTATAATAAAATTATTGGGTTCGCGCCTGACTTCTATAGAATGTAAATATGTCATAAAGTTAAACAAGGTTTTTTTTAAAGGACCGAGGGTCCACAATAACACCTTTACTTTAATCTTTATTCACGTTACCTTTTATTTATTTTTTTGAGTTGACTCATATTGTGTAAAAAAAAATTCACCTCATTAATTCACGTTCTTATTAAAGTTAAAGCAAAAAAAAAAAGTCGGAACTTTAGACAATTCTCGACACAAATTTTGCATAACTCTGTTTTTTTCCTTCTCCACTTGCACGTGACACTCTTTTGAAAATAGATAAATAGATAAATAATATAAAATAGGAACGTTACTTGGTATTGTGTCAAAAGAAGGAAAAAATCCTGCTCACGTGATTACGTGTATTTTAAAAAAACATTTTCATGACCTTTTTATTTTTATTTATATATCTGTCAGTGTACTAGAAGGAATTCAGTTGATTACAACCCGCGTGTTGTTTACATTACAATAGCACAACCCTGAATCCGACGGCGCAATACTACACCGTTCAATAGTGTAAAACTGAAACGAAGCTGTTCTGCTTGGAAAGGGCGCCAGTTTCTTCTTATTCATATTTATATCGATTCTTTGCTTTAAAAAAACTAAAGTAATTACGTGTTTACTTTTTAAATATCCCATTTTGCTGTTTCGGATTATTTTACCAAAGTAAGTAAAGCTTCACTATTTTTCAAAACTGTTTTTATTTCTTTGTTTTTCGATATTTCGTCGATATTATTCAGTAAGAGTGTTTAGCAGAAAAGCCAGCAAACGACTACCCGAAAAAATAAATATACAAGAAATAAATGTTACCATAGTCAATAAAAGTTCAGTTCACGTTTTTTTTTGTTTTGAAATAGTTTTTAATGCTCTTTACTTGAAATAATTTCAGCGAACCGAAATTAAAACGAAATTTGAGGCGATAACTACTAAAATGAATTTTTATATAAACTACACAAGCACAAAATAACGGAAAACATTAAAATATGTTTATAAATATTCCTTACGTTGACGGAACTCTCTTTAACACTGAATGCTCAGGTGCACCTCCTTCAAATTGAAAACGGGGCTCTCCATTTCAAAATCGCTGCTATTTCGTTTTTTTTTTTTTAACCGGTTCGTGAATTAAAAAAAATGTTTACAAACTACTTAAAAATACAAACCAATGAACTTTTCTGTCATAAAAGTAACTTTTATTGACTATGATAACATTTATTTCTTGTATATTTATATTATTATGCATATAACATTTTCTCTTTGTAAGGAAACATCATTTTGTTGGTCACTCTCAGCTACGAATGGAAACAAAGTTGATATAAAAAAATATATTTTCGCGAAAATTATCTTTACTTTCATCATGTTTTTCCTATGGTAAAATTTTGGAGTATCAAATCCTATCTCTTTACAACCCCCTCCTTTTCATAACCTATCATACTTTTATCGATCACAGTCCATTTTCTGTTGACTGTTTTTGAACCCAGTTAACGACGGATACTTCTGCTAGTATATATATATATATATATATATATATATATATATATATATATATATATATATTATTAATCATCGAACTACTGTTCTCATCTTGAGTGTGATCTTCCAACCTTCTGCCGAACTCGAGAATTTAGACGGAATTTCGAGCGGAACCCTTTATTTATTTCACGTGGGTAGCGTGCTCTTGTTCCCTCAGCCATGACTTGATAGAGGTCCTCAGTAATTCGCGAATGTATATTTCGATCGCCTACACTGAGGATTGAACCTTCAACCTTCAGGAGAATATCACTTTTACAATTGATTTTTCCCAGTACTTTAACCACTGCGCCCCGGGTGCCGAGTTCGACAAGGTACACCTGAAGAAGGTCGGAGATTATATCGACCGAAACTTTGTGAAGATCGAACTTAAGATGAGAACAGTAGTCCGATTAATAATAACAGAAATAAACAATCCTCATCTCAAAAATTCAGAAACGATATATATTAGTGTTGGGACGATTGATCGAAATCGGGAATCGAAAAATCAAGACAGTTTTCGGTATCGGAAGCAGAAAAATGTGCCTATTTACTAATACTAAAACGATTTTTTTATTTTTTGCTTGTTTTTGTTGAAAAGTTAATTTTTCATGTCTCGTATTCATGGTGAAATGTAAACTATTTATTGATTTTAAACTACCAATAAAACTAAAATCTATTGATCCTATATTCACAGGTGTATTGTTATGTTTTTGAAAATACATGCACACATTATATCGATTTTTAATCCGACCTACCTCTCTCCCACCCCTTTAAAAATAGCTACAACTCTATATTAAAAAGTTTTTAAACGGGTGGGAATCGGAATCGATCATTGTATTGGAATTGAAAATTTAGAACAGAACTGGTAATTGTATCGGAATCGGGAAAACTATTGGAATCGTCCCATCATTACTCTCTCTCTCTCTATCTCTTTCTCTCTCTCTCTATACATACATATATATATATATATATATATAGGGAGAGAGAGAGAGAGAGAGAAAGAGAGAGAGAGAGAGTACGTGTATGCGTGTGTGTGTATGTGTGTGTGTGTGTGTGTGTGTGTGTGTGTGTAAGTTCATAAAATAATTTGTGTCTATGTTTGATGTGAAACAGAAAACGAAAAAAATGCTTTCAGCTTTCAAAAATTCAATGAACCGTACTGCCAAAAAGAAAAAATATATATATACATAAAAATATAAAACCATATATGGAAACCGAGTTAAGTGCCCTTAGCTTGAGATCAATAGAGATAAATCATCGCTAGATGGCGTCCGCATCGCCCTGCTCACTTACTGGCAAGCATTTTTAAATATATTTTTTCACTTATTTTCTAAACTATAGTTTTTATTGCTGTCTTTATTCGGTATCGTAAAAAGTACCATTCAAAAGGCAACTTAATGGAGTAATAAATAAATCAAGCATTTTAAATTAAAAAGGTTTAGTTGAAGGGATAATTTTTGTTTCTTTTTAGTTCCTTGTCGAACATATAGACAACGGCCAACGGTTACAATTCTTGGCTGTTTATCCGTAGTAAAATGTTTTTTTTTTTAGCTATAAAATCGTCTATTTATGAACATTAGTTACGGATGTGACGAATAACATTTTCACCGCTTCTTCTAAAACATAGGCCAGTTTAATATCCTAACAGATATTTATTTATCTGTGTAAATCAGATATTAATAAGTACAGATACCTCCAAAGTCGTGCTAAAAGTATGGAAAAAAATATCAAACTAATTTTATAAGCCAATACATTGGGTTCAACTTAATTATAGTGTGTCTTCGAAAAATACACTTCAAAGAAAAACATTATAACGTACTTAGGTTTTATGTCGAAATTACTATAAATTAAAAAGAATAATATTAAAACTGATCCACTAGAAAAATAATTATGAGTAAAAACAGAATTTTCAAAATTGCTTTTTAACTGTATATTAACCCTTTAGAAGATCGAAATCAGGGGGATATAACTGCATTATACCGATAACACTATCTTTCAGGTCGGCCATTTTGTATTTTTTCAATAATACTGCACACTTTTTTCTGAAAATTAGCTTTATCACATCTTTTACTGGACCATTTTTCGTAAGTTTTTGAATTTATACTAATTGTGACAAGACATGTAAGTACGCAATAATGTTTTTTTTTTCGCCCTGAAATGACTTTATTCGAAATTATACGATTGGGTCGGGCAACATATTAAAGTAAAGTTGCACCGTACATTGTTGCACTGCTTTGCCGCAGTTATCCAAAAAACAATTTAAAAATAATACGATAAGGCAATTTCATGCTCCTATTATCACCCCATCCCCTTCTTTGTAAATGCGTTTGCAATTTATTTAAAGTATATTTGGCTGGCAATTGTGTTTATGTTAAGAAAGAAAGAGCCTATTTATTTTTAAAGGATTTGAATTATTTGTTCGCTATTAGAAAATGCCGAAAGAAACTTGAAAAGTGAAGATCTTGCATACATTTTTAGTGCAATTAGATCAGGTTATCTGAAGATACCGCCCCCCCCCCAACAATATATAAAACGTTGATGTTATTGTTTTTGTTTTATTCCCTTCTCTTTGCAAAATTCAATCATGTTCTGCAAAGCCCTCCTCTCACAAATAAACAATAATTGAACCAAATGTTGTGAATAAACCTAACGTTTTACAAATTTATACGTTGTAGTCTCAGTCGCAAAGAAGACAAAACATAGAAAAGAAATTCGCTTTTTCTTTGTAACGATGACATTTATTTCCTCATTATTACGTCCGTGACCTTACCCACGTCTCTCACGTGATCTCGAACGCTATTATCGTCTGTAACGTGATCTCTTTTTTAGAGTTCATTGCTACATTAATATTTGAAGATATAACTTCAACTGTATTCTCAGAGTCTCTTACCAGAATGACCGGATTCAGCATTAAAATAACTCGAAACGGATTGATATGCCATAAAACAAAGCAACCAACCCAAACAAAACATGTTTTAACTATTATATTTATTACAATAGAAAAAGGCAAGCATGAAAAGTAATGTGGTTAAGCTTAAACATGGAAAAGTAAAGGACTAGTTGTTAAAACTAGAAAAGAAAAGGACAAGATATTCTAGTAAAAAATATAAATTTATAACTTAAAATATTGCAGCATTAAGAATTGATGATATAAAGTTATAAATTGAATTAAAAAATCTTAATGCTGCAATATTTGAAGTTATAAATTTATTATATTTTTTACTAGAATATTTTGTCCTTTATTTTTCAATTTTAACAACTAGGCCTTTACTTTTCCATGTTCAAGCTTACCATATTACTTTTCATGTTCGCATGTAATCCATGATTTTTACTGATCTAATAAATTCACTTGTTCTTTGTTTAATTTCAGTCTTAATTTTTGCGCCCATAAACATAACATACACATATGTATGAACAATGTACTGCACACGTCTGCTTGTAACAAAATCCCCCAATTATCTCCCTTTCATTCTCTCTGTTTCACTTGTTACTTATCTGTTCGTGAGAGTGGTGAATTGGTAGCAACGGTAGTCGCTGAAGCGACGTGGTTGCTATGGAAACTAGTCATAAAAACGTCGCTCACCTCCTTACGTTTTTCTTTTTTTTTTTTTTTTACGATTTTGAACACCAGTAAATTCATCCTAACGTTTGTTTTACTGAACGATTTTTTTTTCACACTATAGCTAACAAAGTGATCTACAAACTGTAATAATTGTTTGAAATTTGGTCGAAAAATGAGTGAGCGGTGAATCTTTAAAGCAGTTCTAAATGACTAAAACTGCGGCTTAACCAGTAAACCAGTAAACACGGTAGTGTTTAAATGATAAAGGAAACGAATGTAGAATTTCCGCAGGGTCTCCTCAGTAATGAAATAAGAACAAGTCTGTCCTTGTGTCGCATCCGAAATGTTTCTATTTGGTGGTGTGTTATTACTAAATAACAAATGACGAAAGAGCTTTATGCCTAATACACATGGAACAAATAAATCACTGCCCTTCTCTTAATCAGACTTTCTTTTCTTTTTCATTTCATTCTGATTAACGCGATATTGTCAAAAGCGTCTAAATTCTCGTCCAACTAATTTTGGGGTGGGGTGAGAATCTCAACAACATGTCTCTACGCTGCGTTCTCCCACATAAAAACTGTTTTTTTTTTTTTTTTAAATCAATGCACCCGGCTATCTGTCTTCATCCTTTCACACCCGTGTCCACCACAAGCAATCACGCTGGTTTTAGTAAATTCTACCCCGTTTTAAGGCTTCTTGTTTCGGGCGTTCTCAACAATAGGGAGTTCGCGCATTAAACTTTGTTGAATGCTGAAAGCTTTTAATATATACAGCTGAAAGATTCAAGATGAACGGAGACAAAAATGACAGAAACAAAACAAGAAACTATATTAGTACGAGAGATGTGTGTATCTGTCTGTCTATTTCTGTGCCCATTAACCTCTCTCTCTCCCCCCTCTCTTTCGTCTTTATTTCGAGACTTCCTCTGGATGAATGAGATTGAAGTCTCGAAATAAAGAGACAGAGGAAGTCTCGAAATAAAGACGAAACGTTGATGAACACATAATACGGTTTGCTCCTTTTTATTTCTCTCTCTCTCTTTCTCTCTCTCTCTATATATATATAATATATATATATATGTGTGTGTGTGTGAGTGTGTGTGTGTGTGTATATATATATATATATATATATATATATATATATATATATATATATATATATATATATATATATATATGAAAAGAATAACAAGAATAGCATTCTTTGAAACTCCACAGAATAAGGACTTTATAAATTGTTTTTTGGAGTTTTCAGTCGAACAATAAATTTTGATTGTAAAGTTCAACTTACAGTTTTAATTTTCTTTCTCTTATAATAAGCTCTACTCTCTATTGCGTATTGAGCTTTTTTATTCGGTTGGGATTAAATTTTCTATATATATAAATACTGTTATTTATATTAGTTTGAAATTTACTATTGCGTATATCAGGTAAACACTACATCCCTTTGTTTTCATTAATATATATGTATGTGTGTGTGTGCGTGTGTTTTCCTCGGCTTTCATGAAATCCGATATAATAAAAAAGGGGGAAGGGCAACTCAAATCGAAGTTAAGTGATAAATAAGCCTTATATCCAATGCAGTTTAGTAGTAAAAGCGCTAATAATCGTAAATGTTGATTTTCTTAGTTTTAAATAAAACGACTTGATCGATTTACGTAATTTTTGGAATATGACATCTTCGTTCTGTAAAGTGTACGTACATAAGGGAGACTCCCTCTAACAGTTTCGAAAACTAGTATCCTATATCTCTACAAAGCCACCATTTGCCCATGCATAGAGTATTGTTGTAACATCTGGGCTGGTACACCAATCAATAGACTCTCTCTCTCTCTCTCTTTCTCTCTCTCTCTCTCTCTCTCTCTCTTTCTCCCCACCCTTGGACAAAGTGTAAAATAGAATTTCTAACTGAACAGATCCCAGACTGTCTACCATGGTGTTGCCCCTGTCTCATCACAGCATTGTTGCCTTCTTGGTGTGCTTATTTTGTTGTATAATCTGTTCTCTCTGTAACAATTTATCTGTTTATTTCTCACACATGTATAAAAATGTTTGTTGCGCTTCTGCGAAGATACGTGTTACTAAATAAATATATACACCCAAGCTTCTTCTAGCCGTTTGACAATGAAAACACAGAAACGGTTTCATAGCAAAACTGCTTTTATTTAATTACTTTACCTGCAGCGGTCGTCGGATGTATCGAGCAACGGCGGTCAAAGGTGAGGTTGGTGTTGACGAGATAACGACATAACGATCGTGCGTCTCTCTCCGTGTTTCTTCCCGTTTTTTTTTTGTTTTTTTTTCGTCGAATGCTTTGCTTTTATTGACAAATTCTTTCTTGGTTCTATCAGGAGTCAAATTGTGTGTACAAGTCCGATATGGTATTTTTTATTTTGTTCTCTGAGGTCAATATGTGTGTTAAATTCCAACGTGGCATTTTCTTTGTTCTCTGTTAATCTGACATTTGTGTGTGTGTGCACGATATCCAAGTTCCTTTGTCCAACAGTTTCACAAGTACTGCAACGAAATGTGCTCCGATCAACTTAATGCACTGGTACTTCCTACAATGTTAATACTCCCGACAAACCCGAGAAACTGCAAAATCACACCCCATTCACTATTGAGGTCTCCCAGCATGCCGAAAAGCTTTCTACCCTAGCAATTTCTTTCCTCGAACCACTTACTCCCTCGTACTGTACCAACATGTATCGAAAAGTAAATGTAACGCGAACAAGCATATCTCTATATATTCTCCACTTAGAGTGCCCCTATAACTCTGCCTTGTTATCTACAGATGTAGCGTGTCTTGTTTGGGATGGATTGAAATAACGAAAAAAAAAAGTTAATTAAAAAAATGACGAGAAGACTATATGTTAACTGACACTTTTATTAGATAAATTTAGAAATATGCATACTATCAGATTTTACGCCTTAAGTTACATCTGATTCACGACCGTAAACAGACAGACTTACAATATTTCTTTTACGAGGTGCCTTAAAGAAGTTTCCAGACTTTTTCTACGGGTATGTAAAATTGTTGTAGACTCTTGAAAATTCAGTATCTTATTGCTAGATATCGTATGGAATGACTGATCAATGTTTATAGTTTCAAGTTCAAATGAACAGCTACACCAGGAATTGGAATATACCCTACTAAAGTTTGTGAATTTCAAAAATGCAATGTAAACGTGAAGACACTTTAGAAGAACGATATACAATAAAATTCTGTTTTAAACTTGAAGAAAATGCCGCAGAAACGTATGGAATGCTCCAGACTACTTTTGGACCATCTTCCATGAATCGATTATCAGTTTTTGAGTGGCATAAGAGATTCAAGAAAAGTGGGGAGTCTGTAAGGAATGAGGAGAAGTGTGGAAGGAGTAAGGAAGTCAGAACAGCAGAGTTGATTGGCCAAATAAAGAATTTCACTGAAAGGACCGTCGTGTGTCTATAGAGACAATAAGTGCACAGTTTGATGTCAGTGTGGGAACTGTACACACAATTATTTTTGAGGAACTGAAAATGTGAAAAAGTTGCGCAAAGTTTGTCCCAAGGGTGCCCAGAGAAGATCAGAAAGATAGACATTGTCATGACCAAGATTGGCATCAAGACAGTTCCTCACCCTCCCTGTAGTCTAGCCCTTGCTCCCTATGACTTTTAGTTATTTCCTAAGCTCAAAGAAATCCATAGAGGCTGTCGTTATGAGACAATCGATGAGATGACAGAGGCTGAGACGAGGGTCATTGACACACTCACACAAGAGGACTTTCAGAGGCCCTCCAGAAGTCGTTAGAATGGTACAGCAAGTCCATTGCAGCCGGTGGAGATTACTTTGAAGAGCACAAGAGTTTTATGTGTGTACTATCAATAAAAGTGTCCATACGAGAATAGTCCAGAAACTTATTTAAGGCACATTGTATATATATAAATAGGTCTCTTATACAAAGGCAACTGTTTATTTGTGTAATAAGTAGAGCTATGACAAGAGAATATTCTTTACATTATTTTGACTCTCGAATATATATCAGATAATATCTTGTATGTTTTTAGATAGAGTGGTGTGGTTCTCGATTGATTAACTGTGCCGGATATATACTAGAGAGTCAAAACAAAGATAAGAATATTCTCTTGTCATAGTCCTAGTCATAAAGTCGTGTAGCTTCGGTCGAAGGAACTTGTGGAAAGTTTTAAACGTCATTTGTGCTTGAGTTGAACAAAATTGGCTTACATCTCGTTGGGGGCCCCGCCAAATACAGATAAAGATAGATGTCAAAGGACTATGAGGGATGGACTGCTAGTTGAGTGTGGGGTTTGCGTTCGCACCTTGAGTTTAGCGGCATCTGCCCGCAAGGGTGCCTGCTTATTCCCGTGAAACCACTTGAGACTACGCTGGGATATCAATTACTAGCCGAACAAAAAGGCAAAGGAGAAAACCCGTTGATTGTCCTTTGCGATAAAGATTTTAATTTAAAATAGGTCCTCGTGGTTTCGGGGGAAGGGGAGGGAGAAGAGTTCGACGTTAAATGCTGATGGTAAGGGCGTAGGAGTAGGAGGAGTTATAGGAGGCGAAAATGGAAAGGGTAGGAGTTGGGTGTTGGGTACAGTTTTTTCTCATTCATTAGGTGAGGTTATGATGTGACAGAGTTTACGGTTTATTCGGAAAATAAAATAAAAAGGTTTAGATTGGCGAGGGAAAACAGAAAAGAGTAAAAGTAAAGAAGGGGTCTTTCAAAATAAAATGACAAAAAGAAAAGTGATTTTTCACAAAACAAAAAAGACAAAAGGGAAGACAGAATATATATACATTCAATTATCTCTCTCTCTCTCTCTCTCTCTCTCTCTCTCTCTCTATATATATATATATATATATATATATATATATATATATGTGTGTGTGTGTGTGTGTGTGTGTGTGTGTGTGTGTGTGTGTTTTTTTTATCTTTTTCAATTTTGTTATTAGTTTGTTCAAGCTGGAGCGGGGGAAGACTACAGGATACCAAACATTCACCCGCTATATATATATATATATATATATATATATATATATATATATATATATATAGAGAGAGAGAGAGAGAGAGAGAGAGAGAGAGAGAGAGAGAAGGGTGTGTGTGTGTGTGTGTGTGTGTGTGTGTGTGTGTGTGTGTGCGTGCGTAGGAGAGATCCCATTTACGATTCTAATCATCCTTTTAAGTGCAAATGTTTGAATCTATCTTGCACTTAGTTCACTGGGTATATTTTCCAGGTAGTTTTTAAAATCTTTTTCATAGGTCCAGTAGCTGTTATAATTACTGAAATGATAGAGATCTTCCTAAGATGTGCGCACGTGTGTGTGTGTGTGTGTGTGCATAGAAACATAATTATATGACACATACAAGCAAATATATACATATGAATACATACAGATATATACAGACACACATACGCATATACTCATATATATCTGTGTGTGCGTGCGCGTGTGTACTAACAGGTTGCCCGGCGTTGTCCTGTTGTAAAATACGTGGATGGTGAATCATTGCAACACTTTCTGGCAACTCCTGCAGCTGCGTTGGCTCCGACTGCATCGGCTTGCCTTTCCGTCGGACTTTATCTGCAAGAGGGGCACCTCGGCAACTGGACAAACCTAATTCTCCTTATTACATGCCCGGGTCTGCATCTGGAGAGGCAACTGGAGCTTCGAATGACGCTGCAGTACACGTGACTAGATGCAGAACGCCATTTTCACACGAGACAGAAGATTGTCATCATCATCGTTTGGACTACTATTATCATCTTGAATGTGATTTTCGCAACGACGACCGATATAACCCCCGACATTTTTTTTTTGGTGTGGTCGGTTATCCGAATACTCCAAATAATATCAATTATCAATCGTCATATTAAAATTTGATGAACGAAATATACCTTAATTCTGTGATTTGAGTTTTGTTTACAATTTTTTGTTTATTTTACTTAACGGTAATTTATAATAAACTGCAGGAAGCAGAATTCTCTCACATAACTATCTATACATTCCTCTCGCCCTCTTTCAGGCTATGTTCATTCAAACACTAATATTTTTAAATGTCTCGCTAAGCATTTAAAGACAGCGAAGCTCTTTCGTATTATTTGGCTTCATCGGACCACTGTTCTCATCTCAAGTGTTATTTTCACACACACATACACACGCGCGCGCAAACACAACCACACACCCACATATATAGATATACGGTAATATATAGTGATAATTAGTAATAAATAGTGATATGAACTACTAGAAGTAAAAATAGGCTTAAGGCTCTTGAAATTCGTATTAGAATTGTCCGCAAGTGGTTAGAGTACTTGGAAAAATCAATTGTAAAAACTGATATTCTCTTGGAGGTTGAAGGTGTAATCCTCAGTGTGGGCGACCGTAAAATACAATTGCGAATTGCTTAGGACCTTTATCCAGTCCATGGCTATAGCGGACGGAACAAGGGCAAAATATCCCCGTGAAGTACATAAAGGGTTCCGCTCGAAATTCTGTCCAAATCCCTGAGTTCGACAGAAACATTCTCGATACACCTGAAGACGGTCGGGGGTTATAGTGACCGAAACGTTTAAAAAAAGGAAAGGGAAAATCACACTCAAAATGAGAATAGTAGTCTGATGAATCCAAATCACACAAATAACCAACCCTAATCTCAAAAATTCAGAAACACGAGGCTCTTTTTTCGGTATAGTCTCTACTTACTACAAACAGATGCGTAAATTAGATGGTAAAATAATATTTCTATTTTATTCATAAGAATGTAGAATTAAAGTGACTAATTAATTGTAGTTACACAAGAAAGAATGCCGTAAAATATATGGCAAAATTGATGAATTTTCGAATATAATAATAGTAGAGCAAGTAGTGTATAAATATTACACGTTTGCTTATAATATAATTTGCTGTTGATTTCCACAGAAGAGAAAAGTATGAATTTTCGAAACTCCATGGATTAAGAAAAATATTTACTGTATCTACCTTTTAAAAAATTTGATGCTTCAATAAATTACATTATTTTTATTTATTATTTAAATCATATATTATAACATATGTATATAAAATACATATAATATATATCATATATATGCATAATATATATAATGTATATATATATAATATATATACATATTAAATATATATAATTATATATGTATATAAGTTTGAATCGTGTGTATCGCGAGCAGACGGATGATTTCACTGGTAAACAGCCGCGAGTTTGTCGAGGTCGAAAGTCAACCAATCGACGCCATCGAGAAGATGTAGTACACATAACTTGGTTGTGTCAGCCGGTAGTTCGTACGTCGGGCGATGATGACGTTATTGTTATCGCAAGATGCGTATCTGCGGAGCTGCTTTAGCCCGAGAACAGAGATACGGCACACAAATCCGTCGATCGAACTTCCGGGCAGCGGCCATTTTGGACACGACCGGCGCTGACCAACTGCCACGGAACTCGACCCGAAAACTGTTGACGATTTGCGCGTTTTCCACTTATTGATATACAACAGCATTTCTTTATCGGGAAAGTTTTTTTTTTTTTTTTTTTTTTGGCTATATGGAATATATTTTCTTTGCTTCCTTTCTGTTTTAATTTGTTTGCACACGTAAGCTGTATATATATATATATATATATATATATATATATATATATATATATATATATATATATATATATATAGTAAGTTATAAAATATATATGGCGATTAAGCTACACTGAATATTCCGCGTTTCATCTACTCTGGGACTCTTCAGGCTTATGTCCTAGAGTGGATGAAACGCGGAATATTCGGTGTAGCTTAATCGCCATATATATTTCATAACTTACTAACTAGCTCTACCTACGTATTGAGCACTTTTGAAGTAAATACTAAAAGTTTCCGCATAAATTTATACTTTCGTATATTAATTTTATGTGAGTAAATTAAGTAGTTATACACAGAGAGAGAGAGAGAGAGAGAGAGAGAGAGAGAGAGAGAGAGAGAGAGAAGAAATTGATGAGATTTGTATTATCCTGATAAGTTCCTTTTTAAAGAATTTATTTTATCCTTTTTGGTTCATTCCATATATATATATATATATATATATATATATATATATATATATATATATATATATATATATATATATATATATATATATATATAAGTAAATTCTTGGTACAGCAAAATGGAAGGAGAAATTTCAGAGGAAACATAATTTAATTTAAATCAAAGAAACAAAAAAAAAACGGGCAGGTGGAATTGTTAAAATTTCCTTAAGGCCTTATCGTCTGACCCTCTAAGAGGAAACGTCAGAATGATAAATTAAAAGCTTAGAATCGAATGAGGAAAGAGGGAAATTGGTTTCAGTTGGAAAACCAGTGAGAAAAATATATATATATAATTCTCACTGTTCAGGTGGTTTTAAATCAGTAAATATTTCCAACTGATGTTTCAAAATCTTTTGTCTACACAGGCTAGGTCGAGAGTTATTAATGACTAACGCCTCAATGATATTGAGATGATAGTTCGACCTAGCACTGTATAAAACAGAAAACAAACCATCGGAATATTGGTCATATATATATAAGAGAAAGAGAGAGATTATTATATTGGTCATATATATATAAGAGAAAGAGAGAGAGAGAGAGAGAGAGAGAGAGGGGGGGAGATAGATAAATTCACTATGCATTATATATACAGTCTCTCTCTCTCTCTTGCTTTCTCTCTCATATCTATAAATATGTGTGTGTGTTCAATATATATTAGGTTGGTTCGAAAATAATGTAGTTTTTATATTATATATATAAACAACGTCAAAAAATGGCATTATTTTTGCACCAACCTAATATATACATTGTATACATTCTATGTTTGCACATTAACCGCGGTAAAGTTAGAATTATAGCAAGTTTTATCATAAATTTGAAACGCCTAAAACTAGGTCGGACAAATATTGTTGGCATCTTTATGAACCAACCGGAAAAATTGTATTGAAGAACGATAACTAAATCTGCAAACCCTATTTCTTTTTAATTACGAAATATGACGGCATGCTATCGATTAGCTGTTGTTAGCTATTTTTCTCGATCTGTTTATAAAAGATCGCGACACAACTTTTCCGTCATAGTTCACATTTTAAGTTTCACCTTTACACTGAAACTTGCTAAAGCATAGAAGTAGTGATCTCATTCTTATGGTCACATAGAAAGCATCTGCTTGATTCGATTGGCATAACATATTTTGAACTTGGAACTACAAGTGCATGACCAAGATCAAAGTGTAGTATCTGTTGTTCAGATGCGGCACTTCCATTTCTCGTTCTCTTTCAGTGGAGGAGAAATCCTTCACGACTG
>NC_136507.1:58310026-58345026 GCF_053919585.1 Euprymna scolopes | reverse complement strand
TTTTTTTTAATTAGTTGAAAGTGTTTCGATTTTTTTTTTTATTCATTCTGTAAATGACAAAAAAAAAAAAAAAAAACACGATAGGACAATGAAAAGAATGAAACCAAACAAAATAAAAAAAGGGGGCAAATGTTTGTTAGTCCGGCTCAAGTAGGGGTAAAGATGCGCGAGTTTTTTTTTTAAGGGGAGGGGGAGAGAAAAAGCTTTGCATTAAAAAAAAAAAAGGCATGGCGCTTGGTGTGTGTACTCAGTAAACATGTGTGATGACTTCTGTTTATTTGAGCGAAGACATATTTAATTATCCCAATCTGTGGCCATATTATATTTTAGAAGCAAGCGAGGACAAATAGATACTAATTAAACTAAATATATCTTAAATATTAAAATTATATTTGAGAGATATAAGGAGTGTGGTTGCCTCCAGGCTCGATTTTACCCTGAGAAGTAGTGTCCGTTAGAGTGGGTTCTCTTCCCCGCAGTATACAACCTATTTAACCAAACCCGGCAGAGTTTACGGTGTGTTAGTGGTCCTGTGCAGTTCTAGGTCTGACCTCCCAGGCTTTGCCTTCTCTCTTTGAGAAAGGGTTAGTTTATTGCTAATCGATTAGGACGCCCCCAGCGGGCTATACTGACAGAGGCTGCTTAGGCATTTTTACAGGCCAAATTGCTCTCACTCTAGGGAGTTGGCTCTTTAATTTCACTTTCCGACCCTTGTGTCGCACCATATCGTCGTGCGAGGAAGGTAAGCAAGGCAAGGTATGAATTATAATTCCCGCGATCAACAGAGTTGTTTTAAAAATTATTATTATTAAATATTAATGAATGAAACCAGGCCTAACAAACACCCGATAATAAGGATTAATAATTTTTTCAAGTAAACAATGAGACAACACATTAAAAGGATTTGAAATGATGTGTAACATGGGAAGCAATTTATTATTTAAGAGGACGGCTCTACAAGAATTTGTTAACATTGAACTTGAAAATGGCCATGTTGTAGTCAGCCGTGTGCTATTGTATTCCACAGATGTGAAGTTCTTAGCAATAAACTTTGTTCATGAAAGTTCGGTTTAGTTTACAAACACAGATGAAGGAAGAATTTTTTGTGCAGTGGTTGTAGCTAGATGAGGTTTTGCTGTGAATATTTTACATGCGAGGAAAAGCAGAATACGTTGCATATCTCATCGTTACATAGATCGTCTAGTGGATGTAGAGTTTAAAAATGTTGCAAACTGGGTTTTTGTTTTGCGTTAAAATTGTTAAGCTTAGCCTGTAGTAACGATTGTAACGTGGCTGTTAATAAATAAATAAAAATCTGGATCCGCATCTTTTCTTCTCGAACAAAAGCATTTATTATCATTACTCTCTTTTCTCTACACCACTTAAAAAGTATCTCCCTGCCACATGTCCCTCTAACCTGACTCGCGTTCTCTTTCTTCCAACCGCACGCCGACAACAGCCGGCCCATTCTCGATGTTACGACTGCTAATATAATCGCTTGCCATCCATCCTTCAACTGCTGCTGCTGATATTTTCCCACGCGCTTATACGCGCTCTGTCACATGAGAACTTCTTACTAGGTGAACAAACCAAATCCAAACTTTGTTAATTTGAATTAACAAAAATTCCGATATAATTTTTGTTTGTCTTCCGCTTCTCATGTCATAATTCAGCATGGTGAAGGCCGAAGAGGGACAACATTGGATTGCTTTACCATCATTTTAAACATTCTGATACGTTTACTCGACTCGCTTCCAAATCAGTTCTCTCTTACTTAAAAAAAAAGCATATATAATTTTTTCGATGACGTCACTCTTCATATAATTCACGCGTTTCTTTCCATTCTTTTTTTTTTCTTTCTCATTTAGTTTTCTGATCTCGCCATATAATCTTATATCTCGGCTTTCCTTTAATGCATTAAAGAGCAATCAACTCAAACAAGCTGAAATAAGCAAGCTTCATTATACAACATGTTCCCAAATTAAATATCACACAGGTAAACGATAACAAGTTGAAATGTATACTAATGCGTCATAAGTTCAAATATAAATAAGCTGAAGGATCCTTCGATAAACGCTCGATCACTCACCACCGTACATGCGCACACGCAACAGCATGTACAAACTGAATTTATTTCACACATGCGCAGAACAGCTCAATTCGACTAAACCATTTTAATGAATGACTATAAGCAAACCGTTGACCATCTGTGATATTTCTTGCAACAGGGTAAAATCAAAACAAAATATCCCGTTTTATGAACTTCTGTTGCCTGAGATAAAACATCTTATCACTCGGCGGCCATGTTGTACCTTGAATAAATAGACAAACAGTAGTCGCGGCTAAAAAGCTTTATCAAGAAATGAAGCGATTGGTTCCGTGTTCTAATCTAACCTTGTCCCCACATCACGTGATAATCTTTCCTCTTTTTTTCTATTTATTATTATCGGCTTTTATCTTTTAAGGTGTGTTTTTTTGTTCAACACATTCAACTTCTTTTGTTAAACATTTGTAAAATTTACCAATCGGTAAAATAAAAACGGCGGCTTTGTTCCAATTAATCATTGACAATACAAAAGAGATTATTCTGTCAAGTTTCCCGTGATTATCTGGAAACTGCACTCATGGTCGGCCCTGACTTCCGGTTAGGAAAATAAATTTAAATAAGAATGCCTTAAACTTTAGCACTTACTGTTTTGAACACCTTCGTAAGAAAAAGGAACTTTTTGCCAAGTACAATTCATTGCGCATACTTAAAGAAATTATGCGCACACACGCACGCACACACACACGCACACACATACACATTATGTATATATATATATATATATATATATATATATATATACATATATATATATATATATATATATATAGGGTGACCCCTAAAAAATAGGACATTCAATTGTTTTTCTGAGCATTTTACAGTCAACGGAGAGAAAAAAAAGGCCAAAGTCCCTAGTGTTTTGATGTGATGTTGTGAATTAAATAAACTAGTTATGACCAAAGTTTCATTTAATTCGGACAAAACACTAAGAAACGGGGCCTAATTAGAGTTGGGGCCCGTTTTTTTTTGGGGGGGGGAGTCACCCTGTATATATATGTGTGTGTGTGTGTGTGTGTGTGTGTGTGTGTGTGTGTGTGTGTGTGTGTAAATAAAACACGCCCACACACACACACAAGTGTAAAGTACTATTAAATTAACACTTATCTTTGGTCTTTCTTTTCTTTCGAAAGATTTTCAAAAACGTTGGTAATAGCGACGTCTTTTTAAAGTACAGGGTTGAAACGATAAAATTGTCGCCCTAGAAATGACGACATGACTCGATTTCCGTTTGATGGAAACCGGTTTTCGTTTTTTGTTGCTTACCATTTACTAATTGGCCAGTTTTGTACAAATCCCAAAAAGCGATAGAAGCCTTCTATCATGTCTGAAAGTGACACAATGTTCAACGAGCGAGATCGGAGATGCGCCGTTGTACAACTCATGTTCTCTACCGATCATAATTATGACAACAGAACCTTTGCCAATATTCTCAATATGCATAGCTGGATTGCCACGAATAACAGGGGCGTGCCCAGGATGATGAAAATAAAGCACGGTTGTGGTCTTTGGTGTGGTTTCAAGTAAGGGTCACATCATGCCACCTCACATCTTCGAAGTCGGCTTGAAAGTCAACACCAAAGTGTACCTGATTGTGCTGAAGAGCGTGGTGATCCCTTGGTGCAATCAGGTGGCCGCTGGCAGATCCTAGATGTGGCAGAAGGAATCGGCGCCGGCACACTCCAAAGAGACCTAGGTTTGGCTTCAAAAAGAGGGCTACAACTTTGTACCCTTCTTTCACTGCCCCCCTCCCCACACCTGAACCTACTGGACTATTTCGTTTGGTTATACGTCGAGAACATCACCAACATGACCTCCTATGACACGGCGCTTGTGGAAAAGGCATGCTCCCAGTTCCAGACCCGTATGGAGGCAGCGATTGAGGCTGAAGGCGGCTACATTGAATAGATATCAGCTCTACTACATATTCAAGTTACCTTGTTATGGATTCATTCATGTGAAATCTTTTTATCATTTTTCTTTTACCTCCTATTCCCCTTACCTCACCCTCTTTTTTAACCAAGTAAGATCTGTGATTTACTTGAAGTTTCATTAAATACTTTTATATGCAAAATCCGATCCCGCATTTTGCTAATTCCTGCCCTCTGATGAGAAGGGGAGTATTTCTTCGAAACTCCGCTGATTAAGGACTATCCACTTATCTTGTGCTTCCTTTTTTAAAATTAAATATGTTTTTAACTCTTTTTCAAGATTTCTTTTAACATGTTTTATTAATCATTTGCTCATATATATGTATATATATATGTATATATATGTATATATATAAATGTATATATGTATATATATATATATTTATATATATATATTTATATATATATGTATATATATATGTATATATGTATATATATGTATGTATGTGCATATATATATATTTATATATATGTATGTATGTATGTATGTATATATATATATATATATGATTGCTTGAATTTAAGTTTAAAAGGCAAAAGTCAAGTATCATGCTTAAGTTTTGCTCTAAAAAGAAACATTCGCTTCAAACGCGCCCTTGTCATATCAAAGAACCTACTGTTGATTTTATAAAATTATTCTTTTTTTATATATAATTGCTTGAATTTAAGTTTAAAATGCAAAAGTCAAGTATCATCCTTCAATTATGTTCTAAACAGAAACATCTATTTCAAACGTGTCCCTACTGCTGATTTTATATGCCGGGTCTTTCGGCTTGTGCGGTAATAAAACTTATCAAATGTAGTTGTGTAGTTAGACTTTGGCCCAAATTGCTTGTTCCTTCTTTCATCGGATTATTCGATTATCGATACTTATCGAACACATTCTGGTGGAAAACCTGTCTGAGAACACTGCCAGGCGTATAAAGTACTTACGTGAGAAATTTCACGAAATTGTTTTCGAGTCCATAGGGAACTAACTCACACACGGATACACACACAAAGTTCCTTTCAAATGATTATACAGATTATATAAAATTAAATTAAAGTAAAAAAAAAACATGCTTAAGCTTTATCTCACTTGTTTTAAGGAGTCTTTAGGACCCTTTTGCAGGTGTTAGGGGTTTCGGGTGAACCCAATTGAGACTTGCTGACATGATGACTAATGTTAGTTCCGTTTCAATCAGAATTTCACCGGAGTTGGGATTTATTTAAGATCCAATACGGTTCTGCATTATTTTGTATTATCTTTTATTTATTTATTTATTTTACAAAGGAGTTACCACTTATGAAGACCCAGAGGCCACTCGAGGATAAGGGTTAATGGGTATATATTAGTTATGAGATTATAGCGTAGTAATTATAAGTAGTGGAAATTTTGTAAATTGGATTACTTAGATGGACAGTTCATCAAGAACTTGTTTACGTTAGACTTGAAGACAATCAAATTTTAGTCGACCGGAAAGCAGGCAAACGGAAGAAAATTCCACAGGCGTGAAGTTCTAAGAAAGAAGCTTTGTTCATGGAATCTACGTTTAGGTTTAGGTATAGATAAAAAGTGGAGGAAATTATTGATAGTGGTTTTGGCTAGATGAGTGTTTTTCGTGACCATAGATTAAAGCTCAGACGAGCACTTGCCATGAAAATAACGATAACGCAGAGACAGGCTCGCAACGTCTCTTCTGTGGGAAAGAGGTTGCAGAGAAGAGAAAAGGGCATCCCCTAATAAGCTATGAACTCTGTCAAGGCAGGATAACCTGCTTCTAGTAGTTCCTGCCCAGATGTGGCAACAGTACTCCATCAATGGCCGTACCTGACTTTTATATAGGTAGAGAATTGCATTATTATTCACCCGATGTGATTTTAAAACTTTGTACACAAGAATACTGAAGGTGACTGCATTTTATTCTTCTGTTATCTCTTCTGGTTATACGCCTCTACGAACAAATTCAGTAAAATTGCACAATTCATAGTCGCCATTGATATTGGAGATTTCTCACAGTTTTAAAATAAAACCTAGGTCAATCAGTGAACTGAATAAACGGTTAAGACGTAAGTAACGACGCCAATTTAGAGAAACGACACTGCAAAGATTGGAAAGGTCAAACGAAACTCAATATCGTTTGGATAGATAAGAAAATGAACTTTGAAAGTTTTCACGTATGACCAAGGATGTTGTTCTTGATTGAAATAATTTCACTAGGAAAAGAACGGTCAGAGGAATGGACAGAGTCGGACCGGAGTGAAAGGGGTTAGGGTTAGGCCTCGACCAGCGTTTTTGACTCATTGCGGGTAGAAAAGAAATGGCTTTGCCCTACATGACCTCCATGAGGTTTAAGAGCCAGGTGAGTTGAGACTTGTTGGGAAAAACAGATCAAAGGAATCGCCATTTTTACTTTTTTTTTTTACTTTTTTTCTTTCGATAATGAAGACTGTGCCCTCTCTGGTGTCCCGGAAACAGGAGAAATTATTTCACAAGCACATATTCATAAACTCAGATAATAAACTTACGGATATATAAAGTAACCTTTTAATATTTTCCACCTCTCTCGAACACTAGCCCAGTTTAAACAGGCAGTAACAATGGACGTAGAAAAAATTCATTAAATAAAGATGAAACAAACGAACAGAAGATGTTTGCAGAACAATGAACGAAGAACAAAACACTAATAATGAACAAATACAAAGATGAGATACTTTAAAAGGATACGTACATGCCAGTTTTATTGCTTGTTTAATATAAGTAAACTCTGGAGGGACATACAGTTTCATATGTTATTAGAATTTTGACATTTTTGTTTTGTCTTGCGACAAAAGGCACCCTTATCCTTTGTCCGTTCGTCCGTTCGTCCGTCCGCACTTTTCTCAATAACTACGCCTTGGAATGTTTTGAAATGAGTAAAAAAATAACAGAACTGATTTCCGGGAAAACTCCGGTTGCCCCCAGAGTGTGCCTTTCGGGTTAAAATGGCTAAAATTGACACTTTTGTGCTTATTAAAAAAAATTGATGCCTTGGATTTTTATCAAACTTTCTGAAAAGTTGTAACTAACTGATTTCTGTATAATATAGTTTGTCTATACTTCGCGATAACTCTTGGGTGTGCCCCAGGGGCTCTTTTAGGGCTAATAAAAACACTCAATTTTTTGGACTATTTTACCATATTTGTCCAAATTTTTCTGTGCATGTCTATTTAGCAGTTTTGCATGGTGCTGAATTCAAATTTAAATATGCTAAGGCCTTCGGGACTTTTGGGACTAAATGGGGGGGCAAATGATAGACAGTCATTTCTTTTTTTTTGCATGATGCAGAACTCAAATTTACATATATTAAGACCTAAAACTGCACCGTTTGTCCATTTTCAACCGGATTTTGACGTCTTGTCTGTTTGATGCATAATTAGGGATTAATATAGATTAATTATTAGTATTTAATATAAAATGAACACAAATGTAACGATATTCAAACATCAATTTGGCATAAAGCTCTTATTCTAAGTCTTGTCCGCATTTAACGGATCAAAAAGTTTAGTATAAGCTATTGGTTTAAATAAATGACACTAAAAGAGGTGTCCATAGATAAATTAGATAAAGAGGAAGCAAAGGAGAGTGAACGCTGTGAAAACGCCAACAAAATAATGAACAAAGAGGAAAACTGGGTGAAAAAAATAAGCAATCTAAAGTTGGGTATGCGTATATATTTATACATATATGTACAGGATTCACTCCTAAACTAATTCACCGATTTTGGAATGCAGCTGCTATCCTTTAATGATGGCAATGTGGGACATATTTAGTTTAATTTAATTTCAGGCAAAGCCAATAAAGAAGGGTAGAAGTCCTTCATGATAATCCACAGCTTTCATTTTTTAGCTAATAGATATCAACCAACAGTTTTAATATATATATATATATATATGCACAACAATTTAAGGCACGATAAATGTACGACAACTACTCCTGTTGATTCTCCACTCGTAATATTTAGGTACGACAAATTTAGATACGACAAATTAAAGCACAAATTGCTCCGGCTATTTTTTTTTTGTTTTTTTTTTTTTTTTTTTTTTGGTTTGTTTTTTACTATGCCAAACGACACCATGGCAAGTAAGCAAATAATAAAAAAAACGTATTGTTTCTAAAAAACATTCCTGATGAGGGCTTTGTTATAAGCCGAAAATTTGAACCTTTAAATAGATGAATATTTGTTTATTTAAAAAAAGTAAACATTTGCACGTGATCGTTCTTTCTATCTTCATGTTTTGAATTTCATTTTCTCCATACTTCTAAAAAGTGGATTACTTCTAATTGCTACATATTTGTGCATGAACAGGCGCCTCCCCACCGAACTGAACAATACACAATCACCATCTTGGACAAATCAACTGTGCAAATGACACCATGGCAAATAAGAAAAAAAAATTTTAAAAATGTATTGTTTTAAAAATAAGTTCCTGATAAGGACTTCGTTATAAGACAAGAATTTGAAACGTTAACTAGATGAATATTTATTTATTAAAAAAAACAAAAACATTTACACGTGGTCGTTCTTTCTAACCTCATATTTCAAACAAGGTTTATTTTCAGACTTGGAGAGGGAACATTAAAAAAATACGAGCCAAATATAAAAAGTAAAAAAAAAAAAAAAATTCCCTGAAGTTAAAAGAGTAAAAAAAAGTTTAATTTTTTTAATATCGTAAATGTTTTCTTTTGTTTTTTATGGGAAGATGTTTTTTTAGTAAATGTTTGCCACCCCCCTCCCAAAAAAAACGACAATGAAAAGTATATATATCAACAAATTATTTAATTTTCTCAAATATCGGCTCGTCAGCTTGAAAAAAGATTTTATCTATATTTCACAAAGATTTTTAGCGAGAAAAAAAAAGCAATATGCCAGTTTGTCCAACTTAAAATCAGTAGCTTCATGTTCTTGACATAATAATCAGAGGTTGCTTGAATGACGTGCTTAAATATCATATTTAATAATTTATCGTTGATAATTAGTAAGACTCCATTAATTAATAAATATTCGCATAATTTTAAGTTTCTTTTGAATATTTGAAAGAATGGCACACTCGCCGATTTGAAAATTCCAATATGTCAGATTTGGATTAAATTTAATCGATAATACCAGTCATCACGGTGTTGTCTCACCGTCCACCTGATAAAAATCAGTAACCCGTATCCTCAAGTTGTCTCTCGGCCTTGATAAATCAACGATAAAAAACATCAGTTAAGCAAGATTCCCTGAATTTCAATTGCTTCTTAAATGTTTCCTAAAATCATTTGTATTATTTTAACTATTCAGATTACTGTTCTCATCTTGAGTCTTATTCTCACCATGGTTCGGCCGATATAACCCCTGACCTTCTTCAAGTGTATCTTTTCGAACTCGAGAACCTTTCTGTTTCACTCGGAAACTTACACAGAATTTTGAACAGGACTCTTTATTTAATCCTCGGGGGTAGCATACTCTTGTTCCGTCAGCCATGGCAAGGAAGAAGTCTTAAGTAATTCACAATTGCATTATTCATATCACCCCACACCGAGGATTGAACTTTTAAGCTCGAAAAGAATGTCACCTACGAGTGAATTTTACCTAGCCGAACTCGAGAATCTCTACGTAATTTCGAACGTGCAAGTTTTTCGGCATTGAATAACCCCAAAAGGCATGATGTGCCGTAAAAAAAAGAAAGGCGAAACCACTTTATTCAATTTTGTAGCTGGTCCGTCTTAATATTTGCACCGCGCACAACACAGACACATTCACAATATGGCGACTGCCCATTTTTTTTTTCGGTCTCATCAAAAACTGGAGCCGTCAAGCAAGGGGTGGACATGGCGAAAAACGAAATTGTGATTGGATGATAAAATGCCAAGCAAGTGTCTCGTTAATTTTTCAGCTGACAGAACAGTATGGACTCATTCTCATCCGTAATGGTAAACAACTTCATCAATAATCATCCGCTATAGGAAAAAGTCCGCGCGTAGTGATTGATGGTGTAATAAATGCCACATCACCGAAGGTTGAAGGGGGAGCTCGTTAAAAAGCCATACATTTCGCTCCTTTGCATTGGCGATTGCCGACTCGTTTGTGGTTGGTTAAGGCTTTTAAAAAGCTTCGCCGACGCAGGCAGCCATTAGAGTATGCTGGTTCGCAGCTCAATATTTATTTCTTTTTTTTATATATATATTTTTAGTTTGAGAATCACGGAAAGGCGGAAGCACTATAGAAATTAAAGGAATTTAAAGCATTGCAAAACCATATGTGACACATTGGTTAGATTTTTGTATTATATATTCTTAAATACTATAATTAGTATATTTGGGCAGCATTATTTCTCAAACGCATGGTTCATATAAGAGCAAGGACAATTCCTGTTTGTTTATTTATTTTGTTTCTTTTTCAATCCATTTTTTTGGGGGGCGGGATAGTGTTCGAACGTTCTATTCCGAGTGTAAACAAAATTTTGCCGTAGTCGCAAACGTTTTCGACGTCCATAAGTCGTCCTTAGGCGAGTGATGGTTTAAAAATTACGTTGGTGAATTTATTGAAAAGACGATTAAAATCGTTTAAAATCATTAAAAGCACTTAAGTGTGCCTTTCCCTTCATATTGACCTGATTGATGGTTGTTTTCTTCATACGGATTAGTAGAGATTCAATGATTAGGAGGCATAGATCACAGTGTGAGACGGCTAAAATGACGGTATTTTTAATGAGTACATTCCTAAATTCAGTTTTGGGGGTGTGTGTCATGTGCTGTAAGATGTTAGTAAATGGAGCTATTCCGGTAAGAATGAATAAATATTTTATAAGGCACTTTCTAACATAAAACAAACCCTGATTAATAACAACTTCTCAAATTATATCGTTGACCAGAGATTAAACACACTTTAACCACCATTAATAAAAACAGCAATGATGATGATGATAACGATAATAATATTAACACATGTTATTATAACCAGATGCAAGCGAACACTTAAGTGGTCTGGGTGGCAGCACGTCATCATACAATTGTTGGTCTTATCTAGCCTGGTGTGACTTCACATGGTTCACAAAGCAACCTTACACAGAACAAATCCGCCACAAATCGTGTTAAGAGTCTACACGAACTGATATATATATATATATATATATATATATATATATATATATATATATATATATATATATATATAACTACTTAATTATCTCACATAAAATTAATATACGAAAGTAAAAATTTATGCGTAAACTTTAAGTATTTATTTCAAAAGTGCTCAATACGTAGGTAGTGTTAGTAAGTTACAAAATATATATGGCGATTAAGCTACACTGAATATTCCGCGTTTCATCCATTTACTATATATATATATATATATATATATATATATATATATATATATATATATATATATATATATACCACTTACTATGAAAAACATTTACTGTACTGCACTATCAAAGAAGTATGTAATGTGAGCCCAAATGAAAATCAGAAACTATCCAATAAGTTAAAATCAAACAGACACAAGGTTATAGTAAAATATAAAACACTAATATTTATTATTTGGAATCACCAAGCATCAACTTGGGGCATTAGGGATGAAAAAAATTAATTTCTTCCCTTTTCCATTGTAATTGTTTCAAAAACAACAGTGAAACTAGTTCAAATAATAAGTCTTTCATGTTTTCTTTCCCATGTTTATATGGGAAAATACGCTATTTCAATTGTATTTCTCTCTTTATTTATACCAATCCTTTTATCCATGAAGCTCAATGTATGTTAAATGTTACTACAGAGCATATACAAATAGATGAAAAAAAACAAAACAAAAAACCCCAGTTATATTCAAAATTCTAAGATGACTATTCATCTATTGATTTCTTTCAACATGTTAAACCGCCCATTTTTCACTGTGTCTGTTTGATTGCAAACATGGATCTAATATTATAACACACGATGTAAATACTTTTCGGATTTTTTTTTCAAATTATGTGACCATGCACATTTATTTTTATTTTCTTTATAAAGTTAAAATTTTCCTACTTTTATGGAGATCCAGTGCGGAAAATATTCAAAATTAACATAGTAATTAGATATTTGTTCCCACTGTACGAAACAGATGCTGTCAAGAGTTGGACGTTTTGACGTGTGGAAATAAATGATAAAATGAATAGCAACTTGAAATTTAGAATATAGCTGTTTTGTCATCTCTCTCTTTTCTCTTTCTCTCTCTCTGTGTATGTGGGTATATATATATATATATATATATATATATATATATATATGTATATATATATGTGTGTGTGTGTGTGTGTGTGTGTGTGTGTGTGGGTGTGTGTGTGTGTGGAGCGCTAGTGTCTTAGGTATTTAATAATTCTTATAATAAATAATTATTATATATATATATATATGAAGAGAGAGAGAGAGAGACAGACAGACAGACAGAGGCAGAGAGAGAAGTATTATTTAATGTACGCCCATAAAACTGTATAAATAAATGTATTTTATTTATCGATTTTCACTATTTACTTAAACAGTGCTCAACGCGTGAGTAGAGCTAGGTAGTAAGTTATGAAAATATGTATTGTACTTAAACTACAGAGAAGTTTATGCATTTCATCCTCTTGAGCACTTACCCAGCAATGAAATGCGGATAATTCTCTGTAAATTAATTGATAAGACATAGAGATAAAAGTTTTTAAAATAAAATGTTAAACATACTTTTGTTTTTATCGTCAATTTTATTATTCATGGCTCCGAGCAACACCAGGTAACCTTGCTAATGAACATAAACTTTCATTAAAAAAAAAACTATAAAATATATTATTAAATTAATAACTTTATCTTAAATTGATGCGTTTATAAGGTGAGGGTCATATAGATGTTTTTTTTTTTTTTTTTTTTTTTTTTTGCACGTCGGGGGTCACTCGAGAGGTCCTCATCATCTAAGAAAGCGCAGGTTGAATCATCGAATCATTTAGCTCAGAAAAAAAAGTCTGTGATCTGATGATTCTATCAGATCGAGGATTGAGTCTTTTGAAAGAAAAAGAAAAGCGTAGAAAGATTGTGAAGTGTCGGATCATGTCGAAGAGGTATAATTGTGAATGTTGGGTTGTAACAGATTGAGGGATCGATGTCGGGCGAGGGAAGAGGGGGGAGAGCGATAAAAGGAAAGAAAAAAGAATGGAAGAAAAGGATAAAGGAAAATAGAAAGAAAAGAAGGAAAAAAAGAAAGAAGAATGTGTACGTTTTCTTGCGCTTCGTCAACCTTTTTTTTATTTAAAGTGAAATGAAAATTTGAAGTTTTATTCCTTAGCCGTTATTAAAGTATAGTATCTGTTCTGATGCTACACTTTGTCTATTCTGTCCATGGTCAGTGGAGCAGAAATCCTTCGAGAATCAATTTGAATTTTTGTTCTAAACCAAAATGCCTCTTTTTAGGGAACTGGATTGTTCTCACATTAAAAAACAAAACTTACTCCATGTTCTTATTTAAATAGCCTCCCCAGGGGGGGGGGGCTATTTAAATAAGAACATCGAGATTTTTTTCGGATTTTTAAAATTTATAGAATTATAATAAATTACTGTTAATATATGTAAAAGTTTGGCCATTAAAATAATGGGAAAACATTATTTTTAATGTAAAATATTTTCATTATAAAAAAGAAACAAGAAAAGGGGATAAAAGAAATAAAAAAGCGTAAAAGAAAAAAGAGGGAAAAAGGAGGATGTGGAAATAGATTGGGTTTGTTTGTTTTATGGCATATCAACCCTTTTTCGGTTATTTAATGCCAAATCTAGTTATTTTAGAAAAAAAAAAGATTTTATGCATCATATTCTTTATATCTTCAAATATTTCTTCGTCATTTTTGGTTTGCTTGTTTTGTAGAGGAAAAATGTTAATTTGCGGAACATGAATGAGTTTTGCAAAGAGAAACGAAAGATAACAATATAGTCAATGTGTGGTGCATTTTAGTTCAGAAAATCAGTATCTTTAGACAGCCTAGAAGTAGAAGAAAATAAAAAAGAGAAAGAGAAGAAAGAGAGATAATATGACAAAAAAGGGAAAGAAGAAGAAAAGTAAAAAGTAAAAATGAATAATTAGAGTAGGAGAAGCGAACTAAAGAGTAGGAGAAGAGAAATAAAGAGTAGGAGAAGCGAACTAAAAAGTAGGAGAAGAGAAATAAAGAGTAGGAGAAGCGAACTAAAGAGTAGAAGAGAAATAAAGAGTAGGAGAAGCGAAATAAAGAGTAGGAGAAGCGAAATAAAGCGAATCAAAAGTAAGGAAAAAAAAGTAGATGAAGAAAGTGAAGAGGGCTAAAAAGGGAGATAAAAAGGATTAAATGTATATATATATATATATATATATATATATATATATATATATATATATATATATATATATATGTTGTTTGTCTTTGTTTTAGCGATATGTTTGGAATGGATTCAATTATTTACGAAAGTGCATTTTTACCTAAATGCGAGTTGGGAATAATTTTCCCTTTAACCAATTTGGTACGCCCACATGGAAAGCCGTATATATATATATATATCATTTTAAAAATATAATTATCCACTGGCACGTGTTTCGTCGTCTACGACTCATCAGAGTGGCTGAATCTAGCGAGATTTTATTTTAAAAATAATATATATGAATATATATGGAGAGAGAGAGAGAGAGAGGGGAAGGAAGAAGAAGAAAACGGAATAATAATGCTAGAAACAAAAGAAGTTAAATATCAAAAAAGATAAATATAAGATATATATATAGATATATCTAAGGCTTTTGACAGGGTATGGCATGAGGGTCTCCTCAGGAAGATTAGATCTTACGGTATCACTGGTAGAATACTTAACATAATTAAATCCTTCTTAGATAAGAGAAAAATCCAGGTTGTCCTCGACGGTCGTACGTCTAAACAATATAATATAAATGCGGGAGTGCCCCAGGGATCTATCCTTGGTCCTCTGCTGTTCCTGATATTCATAAATGACCTCCCCGACAAAATTGCCTCTGAGATGGGTATATATGCTGATGACACCACACTCTATAGCAGGCACGACAGGAAAACAAATGAACATATATCTAAAGTAATGGCAGAAACACTAGAGGATGACCTCAAATCAGTAGTGGAATGGGGACAAAAATGGATGGTAACGTTCAATGCCACCAAGACAAAACTGGTTTCATTCAATAATTACAAGAAACCTTCTCTACCACCTATAGCAATGGCCAACAACTCTTTAGCTGAGAGTACGTCTTTCAAGCTCCTTGGCCTAACGTTCACAGGAAACATGAGCTGGAACAATTACATCGAGGGCATTGCCAGGGCCGCTGCGAGGAAGGTGGGCTCTCTCTACCGTGCTAGAAAACTTCTAACACCCGAAAGTATCCTGTACCTCTATAAGGCCACTATTCGCCCATGTATGGAGTATTGCTGTCACATTTGGGCCGGTGCATCGGCTACTAGTCTCTCGCTCCTTGACAAGGTTCAAAAGAGAGTCGCAAATCTGATAGGCCCTAAACTGGCATCAAAACTTCAGCCTCTGTCCCATCGTCGAAACGTTGCATCCCTCTGCCTGTTCTACAAGTATTATAATGGTGAATGCTCTGAAGAACTGCAAGCACTTGTGCCCCCACGACGTGAACACCCTCGACAGACCCGACAAGCTACAAAATCCCACCCCCACACTGTAGAGATCCCTAGATGTAAAAGATCTTTCTACTCCAGTAGTTTCTTCCCCAGAACTGCTAGACTTTGGAATTCCATTCCAGGTCACTGCTTCCCCAACTGTACTGACATGCATAAGTTCAAGTGCAACGTGAACCAACATCTCGCTGCCCTAATCCCTACATAGTACCCCAGTAGATGTTTCCCCTGATAGTAGCCCCCTACATTAAAGTGGCAATGTGCATTGTTTGGGGTGAAAATGTAATAAAAAAAAAAAAAAAAAAAAAAAAAGCGGAAGACTAGAAAATAAAAGCACCATTTCTAATTACTATGAAGTGTTCAGGTGTAACACGTCAATGTGTCTTTTCTCAGCCTCTCTTATTCTCACGAATCTATCGAGGTGAACGGCGCGGGAGAGGCATCGCCTCTCAACAAATCCAATGACATCATTGGCGCGTGCTCACTTGGCCGCGAAATGATACCCAATCACAAGGACAAAGTTAAGTCGTTTAATGGCGGGATGGGAAAGAGCTCTGAGCCGGGCCACCCGATCCACACCCTTCAATTATCGAACGACGTCACCAATCATAAACCAAATCCCACACCCTTCCCCCTCCTTAAAGGAAAAAAAAAATTGCTAAGACTTAAGGTAGCAATGTCAGATAGAGTGGGTGATGAGAGTGGATGGTACCGTTCCGAGGAACACAAGTATGGGATTAAGCATTGGAAGATGAAAAGAGGAACATGTTTTGAAGACGAGGAGAATGGGAGGATCGATATCATTTGCGTAACAAGTCAGACTTCGAGAGGAAAGGTCGAAGGTCAATCGTCAGAAAAAAAAATCGTTTGATTGCGTCGACTTTGTAAAATATTCGGTACAAGTCTGTTTCATATATTTTCATGTTTATATTGGCTGGGAAATGTGAAAGAAGATTGCATAGCACGTGTATAGCCCGTATCTTCAAAATACTCTATTTAAAAATTAGTTTTCGAAATCACATCTATTAATTCATCTAATTCCAGGGTGTCTCATTTTTTTTTTTTTAGTACCGAGTTGAAACTTTGCTTTATGAATGAAAATGGGCTAAAAGATAAAAATTAAAAGAACAAGTTTATTTATTTATTTTATTTATTTATTTTTGGAAAGGGAAATACTAACTAAATAAGACACCGGGTACATGTAATATATTTTAGAAATCAGAAGGCTATACATTCAAAAGGACTTATGATATGAAACGAAATTGGAAATTAAAAGAGATTTCAATTATACCAATCATTATAGGAGCAACTGGCTTATGAATAAGAACTTTAAAAAGTACTTAACAATTATACCCAGTGAATCAAGTGCAAGTGAGACACAAACGATTGCACTAAAAGGGGCGGCTAGAATCCTAAAAAGATCTCTTGGTTGGACTCCCTAAGATAGGGGTAAATTTCAGACATCTGGTTGGATGCCCCACCCCCTAGAAGAAAAAGATGAAGAAAGAAAAGAGATAAAATTCGCACATAAGAAGCAAAGCAGTTCACACAAAGAGTTACATTTCAGTTTTGGCAATAAGTGGCTTACTATTGAAAGACTCATTTCTATAAGTTCATACATCATTGAACCAAAAGAATTTTAGCAAATTTCACGGGAATTCTTAAGAGGGTTCCAACGACTCTCCGCTAATAGTTAATGAATATACATGAATTTTATCCTTTCTTCAGAGTAATTATATAGTAAGCAGTACTATTATATCTTACCTCATAGATTTAAAATATATTGTTTAATGTCTTATTTATAACCTAGTGGAACCTAATAGATGATTGTTTTTAAAAATAAAAGTAATATATATAATAAATCTGAATAATTCGTATAGATACAACTGCCATATATATATATATATACATATATATATATATATATATATATACTCGTGAGCAAAAAAAATGGACTAAACAAATTTTATTCATTTTATTGCACTAAAAGCAATATTGAACAAAGAACAATTGAACGGGGAAACTTAAACGATACTAATAACACAGAACAAGATATTTATTTTAATAAATGCTTCGGATGGAATCGCATTCCCTTTTGATTTCTTTAAAAGATCAATCCTTTTAGACATGCTCTCAACCAAAGTGGAACACTGTAAAGAGGAGATGCTATTCCATTCGCTTTCCACAGCTTCCCACAGTTTGTCATTGTTCTCAAAAGTTTTCCCAGCCAATGCACGAGATATTATGGACCAAATATTATCGATTGGGTTTAAATCGGGGCTTTCACCTCGCCAAAATATCACATCAGTTGAATATTCAGAAAACCATTTTTTGTGACTTTAGCAATGTGTGCAGGGGCATTATCATGTTGAAAAATAATGTTCTGGGATATTCTCAGCTTCTGGATACTTGGTTTTCTAATATTCGAATGTATTTCTTTGCATTGATTGACTTCTCACATCTAATAAGTTCCCCAACTCCTGCTGCAGTAAAAGTTCCTCATACCATTATCCCTCCATTCCCGCGTTTAACTGTCGTTTTTATGCAACTTGTCGAAAATCTTTCTCCTATTCTTCGGTTGCACCATTCAGAAGCATCAGGAGCATCACTAACAAGACAACATCTTGATTCATTTTACCAGAAAACATTCCTGAACTAGTCTGTATCTTTCTCGTCATAACACGAGAAAAATCTCTTTCTATCATTGATGTGCTTCTTAGATAAAAATGATTCTTTGCACACCTTTTCAGAGGAAAATCCCATTTCTTTCATTCGTCTAGATATTGTATATCTAGAAAGAGAATTTCCAGCGCTGTTTTGAATTCTTTGTTATGGTCAACATAAGTTTTCATTTTATCCTTCAAAACAATTAATTTAAGCATGTGGTCGTCCTTCAAAGTGGATGCTCTAGGGCGACCCGATCCAGATTTCTCTTTTACCAAGCGTTCGACTTCGAACCTTTGACCAATTTGCTTCACTGCAGAAAGATATGTTTTCAAATTTTCTTTTCTTAAAATATCAAAAATCTGCTGGTAATCATTTGTAATTCGGTTTTTTATATCCTCGCCAAGATGCAGTCTTACCATTTTTACGATTAATTTTTCCACTTATTATTATATGTTATAATAATAATGATCTGCAAAATAGAAATTTTCATTTCTTCCTTCTTTTACTCTTGGCACATTTATTTTTTTTTTTTTGCCCATGAGAGCACACACACACACACACACACACACACACACACACACACACACACATATATATGTGTGTGTGTGTGTGTGTGTGTGTGTGTGTGTGTGTGTGTGTGTGTGTGTGTGTGTGTGTCCAGCACAATCAGATTACAATTACAGACCGATTCTCGCCTGATAACCGAAGTAAAGCAACCTCTAGCTTGGGAAGGTTAGGCAGTGTGTGTGCGAAATTTCCAGGTTGGTATCTGGAGGCGCATTAATTCACTGGGAGAGATGCACCCTCTGTCTTCATTAAGAGATGTATCTAAGAGAAGGAAACTCTGATGTAAAAACCTGCGGTCTACTGTATACTCTGTCCTGTGACAGCCATCTACACCGACAGAGGTTAGCAGTAATACCAAAAGAGTGGTTGGTAATACACAAAGCCTTCACCACTATGTACAAATCATCTGCATGGATTTCCGAGCAATTTAATTGTTGTGGCGGAACATCATACGTCGAAATCGACGACGACAGGATAGTCTATATATATATATATATATATATGTGTGTGTGTGTGTGTGTGTGTGTGTGTGTGTGTGTGTGTGTGTGTGCGTATATATGATAATGTGATAAAGTTCCTATGTAACTTTACTCTATATATTCTAAGCTTCTTAATATATATATATATATATATATATATATATATGTGTGTGTGTGTGTGTGTGTGTGTGTGTGTGTTTGTGTGAATGAAATGTAAATAAAAGATAACCTCAACAAAAGTAATACAAGGAAGTCAACATAAAAACATGAAGCGTTTCATACTTGACTTCCTAGTATATCAGTTTTGACTTCCTAGTATATTATTTTTGAATTGCCCTATTTCCATTTTCGTCATATATACATTCTCTTTGATCATCTCTCTCTCTATCTCTCTCTCTCTCTCTCTTTCTATTTATCTATCTCTATCTATCTGTGTCTCTTTCTCTCTCTTACACACACTCACATGCATATATATATATATATATATATATATATATATATATATATATATATATATATATATATATTAGATTAGAGTTGGGGCCCGTTTTTTTGGTCCACCCTATATATATATATATATATATATATATATATATATATATATATATATATATATATATATATATATTAGATTAGAGTTGGGGCCCGTTTTTTTGGTCCACCCTATATATATATATATATATATATATATATATATATATATATATATATATATATATAGAAAAATAATAAAACCAAAATTATTTATTTATTCTGCAACGTTTCCAGATTTCCTCCCGAAGATGAATATAATGTGATTTGTGTTTATCATTTCAATTATGTTATGTAGAATTTATATAATTTTCGTTATATATATATATATATATATATATATATATATATATATATTTATATATGTGTGCGTGTGCGAAATCACTTCAGACAAGGCATAATACCACTTGACTACAAAAATAAAATACTACTTCAACGTCAAAAATTAAACAACAATAAGTGTTATATGGATTCAGTCCAAATATTTGTTGCTTAAAAATGTTTTTCATGCCATCATTTTTACTTATCTCTTTTTTCCTTCACGTCTAAGCATGATCTTTTGTTTTATTACGTGCCATGATCATATCAACTGGCAGTATACTTTCTTGTATTCCTCAATCGAGAAAAGCCCCGGCTTTTTTCACGTAGATCTCTAACTGCGTTCTCCAGAAAATATATGGAATGAACTTACAGATTAATTCTTAAATTATATTCTCAAAAGTGTTTCTGTATATTCAGTTTTGATTTACTTTTATTCATCAATTCATCCAGTCCATTATTAAAATTGTTTTGTTGGATTTATTCAATGTTTAAAAGAATGGCGACATATGAAACTATAACAATATAACTGTATTTGTCGGTGACACTTATGGGTGTGTGGCTGTAACAGAGAAGCGACATACGAGAATTCGACGGGTTGATTCTTCTCGAGCTCAAATCTTCAACCAACGACGATATCCATTTTGGATTGTTATTACGTAACCATTTGTGACAATCTGAAACGCCCCTTAGGGCATCACTGATATTGTAGTCACACTCCAATCGCTTTTTATTCGGTTTTTGTAGTTTCACTGAATTGGTCTGACTTTAATTACACCTGTGTAATCTTAAGCCGAAAATTACATTTCAAACATCATACTTTTAACTAATCGTCTTTTTGACAGTTGATCAAGCTTGTTGCTTCTTCATAGCAGGTGCTTTTAAAAAAATTCTTTCTTTGAAAATTGTAATGCTGGGCATGGAGAAGCCAAACTAGATGCCAATATTCCTCTGCCTTTTATTGAAACCAGCCGAGAGCTCTCTTTTAGTATCCTGGTTGTTCCCTTAAGTACAATTGTCTGGATCTCTTTTGCACTTGGTTCACCAGGAATATTAGTTAGGTAGGTCTTCAGGTTCTTCTTCATAAGCCTTGTGGCACCTATAATAACTAGTATGATTGATATCTTCCTAAGATTCCAGTTTCTTTTCATATCATACATGAGACCTTGGTATCTGGTCTGTTTTTCCCTTTTAGCTCTGTTCAGACCGCCATGATTAGGGACACTCACTTCAACCAAGGTTGCCACTCTTTCTGACTTATGTGTATAGCTGTGCGTGTGTAGCTGTGAGCGTCTGTATTTGACGGTTTAAATGTGTGATTAAGAGAGAAAGACGTGTTTTCGTCGATGTGTATGTGAATGTAAATATTGCTTTGTGTGTGTACCTGTGTGTCTGCTTGTTTTTATTAATATGCGCGTGTTTAATTTAGAATGCGTTTCCTTTAGTGAATTTGTGTTTGCATGTGTGTGTGTGCTTTGTTGTTTTTTTATGCGCGAGTCCGTTTTGTTTTAATATGAGTGTGTGTGTTTGCTTTCACGAATATATGCTTTAGTATATTACGTTTGTTTACGTTTTAGTGTGCATATGTTTATTTTAGTGTATATGTGTGTGCATTTGTCCAGTGCAATCTCAACCTCCAACCCCACCAAAACGTTTTGTTCTTACCGAGAGGATCTGTGGCACCTATAATAACTGGTAGGATTGATATCTCCCTAAGATTCCAGTTTCTCTTCATATCATACATGAAACCTTGAAGGGTTCATAATTTTTATTAAAATTACTTGTTAGTATAATTGATAATTATTTTATGCTGTTTTTTGTTCATTTGTATTTAGGACCCGCTTCTGTTTAAATGATTCCCCCGTACACACGGCCTAGATATTTAACAATTTTATTAAATCTATTTTAACATGATCAGACAATTTGTTCTACCATTATACTAATCTATTAGAAATAATTGTGTATTAGATTTAGTCATTCAAATCTATTTAGTCAATACGCTATCGATTGTGAAGATATTGAAAATATATAGGAGGAACTGAGATAGATTTATAAAATAGATATTATAGCCAGAAAAGCACATTTAATTATAAAATAAACATGTGGAATAGTACGTTGTTGTTAAATTATTACTAAAAACTTAGGGTAACATCCCATTGCCAGTAGTTGAATGAAAACTCTTAAACATACGGCAATATTGACACGGTCGATGTAGATTATGTTTGAGAGAGAAACTAAAACGTTCAAAGTTTAATGATGTAAAATAATTAGTTAAATACTCAAAAACTGTCAAAAGATGATGAAATTTACTTTCGTGATAAAAACTCATTAAAAAAAACGTTTCTAGAAAATATAAAATGAATCAATAATTTGTAAAAGAATTTGATTTAAAAAGAAAGGAAGAAACATAGAAGTGTTTATAATATTAATCGTGAAACTCGTATATTACGTAAGATAGAATTTGAAATTCATATTATTTGGATTCTTCGGACTACTCTTCTTATCTTGAGTGCAATTTTTACAACGTTTTGCTCGATGTAACCTCCGACTTTCTACAGGTGTGTCTTGCTGACAGAAACATTCCCGAGTTCAACAAGATAGATCTGAAGTAGGCCGGAGGTTACATTTACATCGATCGAAACGTTGTGAAAAATGACACAGAAGATGAGAACAGTAGTCCGAAGAATCCAAACAATATGAATAACTAATCTTTATCTAAAACTGCAGAAATGTATAATTTGAAATGTGATTTTTATAGTAAAGTAGTTAAACCCAAGGATTCATCTGCCAGGGGATACAATCGACATTGGTTTTATTTTAATTAAGATGTAAGTGATTAGTATCGACGGGGTAATGTGGGGGTGGGGCTGAGATGAAGAAACACTCATGAAGAGTAAAAGAAGCGAACAGAGAAGAAAGAAGAATCATGTGAATTCAAAGTGGAAGGAAAAGAATTTAAAGTGGATAAGTCAAGTGACGGAACGTGTTCGAATCGCCATCAAGGCAGAGAATATGAACGGTTGATAGAGAAAAATGAGTGAAAACGAAAAAGGAAGTACTTGACTTGGATTTTACTAAGACAGAACGGATAAAAGAAAACGTTTGAGGTTGGATGACGTAGAGAGAGAGAGAGAGAGAGAGAGAGAGAGAGAGAGAGAGAGAGAGAGGGGCGGGGGGAAAAGGAGAGAGAGGTAAGGAGGGGGTTATAGAAAGAACAGGAGAAAGACGAGGCGAGAAAATGAAAAAGGGAAAGGAGTTGAATGAAGAATTGAAAAGAAGAAGGGGGGGATGTGTGCGTTGAGGAGATACGAAAGAAGCCGAGTGTACGGAAAAGAAAGAAGTAATGGGAGGAGGTGAAGAACAGGAAATGGTGGTTTGACAAGGAGATAAGAAAGAGAGAGCGAAGAGTGAAGTAGAATAAGGATAGAGTTGAAAAGAGAACGAGTTGAAATGTAGGACGGGGGGGGGGTGAAGAAAGAAGGCAAAAGCGTGAGAGAGAAAGTTAATGTATCGAACAGAGGAGAGAAAGAAAGACAGAGAGAGAGAGAGAGAGAGAGAGAGAGAGAGAGAGAGAGAGAGAGAGAGTGACAGACGGACAGAAAAGAAAAAAAAACAGGAGAGATAAAAACAAGAGAGAAGAATGAATTTGGACAAGGATACGAGGGGGACAGAGATGAATTATGTCAAATTAAGATAATAAAGATAGATAGATAGATAGATAGATAGATAAAATATTATTTCTAAATTAAGCGTAACTACCAAAAAAAAAAAAAAAAATTATTAATGAAGCGTAACAGACCAAAGGAAAATATTTCTTAGTTAGGCGTAACAGACCAAAGGGAAATATTATTTCCAAATTAAGCGTAACAGACCAAATAAAATGTTATTTCTAAATGAAATTACAGACCAAAGGAAACACTATTTCAAAATAAAGCGTAACAGACCAAAAGAAACATTTATTTCTAAATGGAGCGTTACAGACCAAAGAAAACATTTTTAAATAAAGCGTTACAGACCCTCAAAAATATGATTTCTAAATTAAGTATAGCAAACCAAAAGAAAATATTATTTCTAAATGAAGTGTGACAGACCAAAGTAAATGTTATTTCAAACAGAAACGTGACATACTGAGTGATCGACTTATAAACCGAATCACACATATGCAAGGACGCAGCTAAAACATCCTAAATAAATCAAATGCTGAGAATTTTGTGCCTCAAACGGAAAACCGAAAAAGAAAACTGACAGAAGCAGACGACACGAAAACTGTGACGTGACATTCACCCATGACGGCTAATTTTATTTGACTAATGGCTTCTCTTTCAAGATCCAACTTGGATGAGTTTGAAGAGTCGGACGAAGAAGATAGACGAGCATTTCTCACTTGGATACTTTTAGAAAAAAAAGGTGTTTTTTTTTTATTGCAGTTCTTTAACACAAAAATACAATTCCAGAAGAGGAGATAAATCTGTTGGTCGGTAAGACGTCTGAAACATTTTTATTGAATATTAAGCAGAATTTAAAAATACGAGATAAAAATCGACTAAAAACGAAGACGTAGAAGAATATTTTAATACATTTTTTTCCATTTTAAACATATCCTCTCATTCACACAGATATTATTCATATATATATATATATATATATATATATATATATATATACGCATATATATATATATATATATATATATATATATATATATATATATACGCATATATATATATATATATATATATATATATATATATATATATATATATATATATATATAGTGGTGTCTCAATTCAAAGAGACCACCTTATCAAACCAAAAAAGGTTGCTATAGAAAACTAAGTATATATATATATATATATATATATATATATATATATATATATATATTTACATATATATATTTATATAAATACATGTGTATATATATATGCATATATATTTATATAAATACATGTATATATATACATGTATTTATATAAATACATATACATACATGTATTTATATAAATATATATATGCATATATATACATGTATTTATATAAATATATCGATGTATATATATGTATATATATATTATGTATATATAAATATATATACATATATATATGCCTATATATAAATATATATATATATACACATGTGTGTGTATATATATATATATATATATATATATATATATATATAGAGAGAGAGAGAGAGAGAGAGAGAGAGAGTCATCTACATACAGCACTGTTTCGTTGTATGATAACTCATCAGTGCGGTTAGACTAGCATCTTTCCCTAGCCCGCGATTTAACCTACAACCGTTGCGTTGATTATCGGTTTGTCACTGAAATTTTAGCGATTAATAACTACCGGGCGAAACTATTTAATGTGTTTAATTGAAGGGGAAAAGCAAGTCATAATCATATAATTCACACGCCGTCCGAAATGAATTAAAAAAAAAAACCCACTTCGTCCTATTTCCACAATGAGACATTTTCCGTCTAGATTTCCTTTCTTCATTTTTATCAATTGATAATTTCTTTTCTTTTTTTTTTAAGCTTTCAAGTTTCCGTCGTTTTCTTGTTGATTATTTTTTTCACTTAACTAAGGCTTTATTTTATCATAACATGGGCACACGGCGTTGTCCGGGATTGAATGATGATCATCAAATGCTCTACACTTCCAATACATTTATTAATACCGAAATTGGAAAAATCGCCCATTTTTTTTCAAGCAGATCGTTTCATTGCTTGCTCTAATCGAGTACCCACCGCGATGCACCGGAAAGAAACTCTACATGCCTCCATGCAGTGACTTATTCCACAGTACATTGAAGTCTATATTGCACTGTAGAGAATATGCTGTTTGATTTTGTCAACTTATTTTTATATAATGTTTTGAATTAAATTTTAAAGCACAAAAGTATTATATTTCCTTCATACTTTAAACAGAAGCATTCATTTCGAACGCGCCCCTGTTTTATCAAAGAAGTTACTGTTGATTTTATACACTTCTGCTTGTGCAGTGATAAACTTCTCAAATGCACTTGTGATATTAGGTTGTGTAAGGGTGTTTACTTTGGTCAAAATCGGGGTGTCCCTTCTTTAATTGATTTTTTTATTATCGATTTTCGATATTATTTGAGGCATCTCATATGTTCGGTATGGATTTGTTTATCTAAAATTTAACGCCATGTAAGATTTTCTATAAAAATAAAATTATTTTTTATTATAATCGAAACAAATTAAATACTGGGTGTTTTATTCTGCATGGGAAATTAATTTGAAGTTCACGTTTTGAAAACGTAAGCGAGAAGCATTCAAGGCGCATAATGTTTTATGAATGAAACAAAAAAATGACAGCCCATTCGACTCGAAATATTCATTTGGTCTGTTTTTACTGGTTGGGTTGACAATGATGTTTAGTGATTAAAAGTTCAAGGCGAGAGGTAAAGTACAGTGCACAACGAGAAAATGATGAGGTATGAATTCAGAAAATATTAGAATAACAATATACTAAACATTAAGCAAAGAATTCAATCATGTTATCGATAAATCTCAATGTAAAATTTGCGCCAATTTCTCGCACCAATAATACAATAATCTATAATATAAATCTCACCTGTCTGTTTAAATGTATGTATGTATGCATGCCTAAATCTTTCGACAAAGGGGACGGATTTTCACAAGGTCGGTATTGTTTAAAAGCTTGACTCTTCGGACGACAAATATCGAAAAATGGGCCAAAAACAGTTAACTCCTTCACCCTCAACTGGGCACTTTTCTACGGGGTGGGGTAGTTTTTTTTCGCCGATATTTTCGAAAATCATCCCCTCTTTTCGATTGACTTGCCTTAATTTAAAACTTCGCCACTTCCGGTTTGGCGATAGACGCAACGACAAAGATGTCACTTTTTTTTCTCACGTTCTTTTCCTCCTTCGCGGTATGCGTTCGAGCCTGTCTGCCCACTACCATTTTTTTTTTTTACTAAACACACACCTCCAAACACCCGGGCAACGCCAGACATCCAGGCTAGTAAAAACGATTTCAAGTTAATTCAACTTTGCAGCAGCATTTTTATCTACTACTTGTGTATAAGAAATAGCAGTCGTAAGATTAATTAATTTGCATATTGGTTTGAAAAAAGGACATTTTATTAATTATTTTCTTATTGTTTATTAAGATCATCTGTTTGATAGAACGTGTCCAAGTTGATTTACAAATTTCAGAAATGAAAGTTTTACCCTACGAGATGAAAACCTATGAGGACGCCCAGATTGGTTGGATAAAGAACTCCTTGGTTCATCATTGTGCTATCATTAGCAGTAGAATTGGTAATGAAGCGTTCCGTAAACTATACAACTGTTCATCGTGATCTTCAACAATTTAGAAAGATTTCCAATCGGTGCTTGTTTACATTACTGATCTTTTAGTCCCAACGCATTTCAGGTGAAAACATTATTACATACTTACGTATTATGGTGAAATTAGTATAAACTCCAAAATTTACAAAAAAATAATAATAAATAAATAATAACTGAGTAAATGATGTGCTAGAAATATTTTAAATAAAAAAAAAATCACCCACAATTACGTTCACTGACGGAGTGTTTAAAGATGGCTGACTCTTAATTTAAATCAAAGGTTATCTCCCTTGTTTGTCATACTGAATTGGTTGCACAGCTGTTCTACATTAAACGTGCGATAAAACTCGAGAATTCGATAAGTTCTATTTTTACTTCTAATTATTTTTCTACTGGATCAATTTTCGTGATTTTTTTTAAATTTATACTAATTCGACATGACACGTAAGTACGTAATAATGTTTTCACCTGAAATTCTTTGGTTTAAAAGATCACCAATGAAAAAAAAAAGCACCTCTTAAGCGTGTAAAATGGCCGACCCATGAATATGTCCATCAATTTCAACTCGCGATTTATGGCTGCATTCATGTTTAAGGGCTTTCAACAGTGAACTTTTATTATTGTTCACGGCTATTTCAGTGCACGTCTCTGAGCAATTGGTTATCGCCACCCCACGGGCCTTGTGGCACACTTTACTCCAGTGGCAAGCAAAAATATAGTTATCTGTTGTATGCCCGCTATTTCGCGTAATTTTTTCTCGTAAGCTTCTACATCTTTTGTTTTTTGGGTTTTTTTTTTACAGTGATTTTTATACTCTTTTTCCTTTTCTTTTCATTAATCTTTTTCTTTACTGAACTCTGTGAGATAAGAAAGTGATACAGATAAGAAAGAGTCAGCATCTTATCTGTACTCTGTAGGGAACAATTAAGTTTATACACCGGTTCTCACTAGATGAATGAAGTTAAGCAACTTTGAGCCTGGTCAGCACTAGATTGGTGACTATTTAAGAATAACAGTTGCTACATGTATAGGACGTCGACATTCCCCCGCAACCGGATATACATGTAACTTAGGACCGCTTGTGAATTGGATATTCCCTAAAAACTTCCACCTTAGGGGCAAACTAGTTGAATTAACGTAGAGTGAATGCCGCTGCTCGTTATCTGTACTCTTTATTTATTTTTTAAATTCTCTCTTTTTTGTGTGTTCTTTATTTATTTTTTGTACTCTCTCTCTCGCTTTTTTTCTTTCTCTCTCCCCTTTCTGCTCTTATCCCCTCTCTCTTTTTCTTCTTTATTATTATTATTTTCTTTTTTTTTTGTAATTTTGTAACCTTCTCTTTCTTTTATGTTTATTAGTTTCTCGCTATTTGTCTTAATTCTTTAATTCTTTCTTTCCGTTCCCTAAATTATATTTCACCTTAACTCTTTCTCTCTTTTTTTTCTGTAACTCTCTCTCTCTCTCTCTCTCTCTCTCTCTCTCTCTCTTTCTTTTCTTTTTATAATTCTTATTCCCCACGCTCTCATTTAAACGAATTATTATGTTTCCGTTGTTATCCGATGAACGCTTACCAAACGGAGGTCACACTTCGAGGCCAACAGATACGAAAAAGGGTACACGAGACCCTTAAACATCCGTACAAATGATTAAGCTATTAAATGCTGGCCCCTTTTTAACAGGACCAGACGTTTTCACTTTCTTTTTCCTGCTTTTTGTTCATATCGTAAATTTCCTTAAAATCTCTTGTCGCATTTTCTTTTTCTTCGTCTTTATCATTCTTCCTTTTTTATACGATTGTTTAACATACAAACGTGAACGTTTTTTTTTTTCGTTTCATTCATAAATTCGGTTTATTTGTATTTACTACGCTTGTAAAATTTTTGTAGACTTCCGTCGACGATACATATTGATTTATCTCCCCACGAGGGCAAAGTAAGACAAAAGGTCTTTTTTATTTTAATGTAGGAGATATCCAGTTTCCCGTAAAACTCTGTGTTCCAAATTGACATTAGTAGATCCGTCGGCACTCCATGTAATTAATTTTTAATAATATTTATTCTTAATAATTAAAAAATATGGCTCTACCAGATTTAAAATAATAAAATCCGAAGGCACTACGGCATCGCGCCAATTAAGGGCAAGATGAGTAAATGGCGGCTCAGATTATTCGAACATGGCATAACGAAGTTCAGTTTTAAATCCAAAGTGGCCGGGAAGCGATCAAGATTCCCTGCTGATAATGTGATTATCAAACGCCCTGCAAAATGATTTGCGTAAATCGGCATTCACTCAAACCAAGCCTGTGATCGTGCCAAGTGGACGCAACAATTCATTACCACGGACTTTGTCATATCCCGGGCGTAACGCAGAAAATAGAAAAGTAATTAAAAAGATAAATAAAGTTTTAAATTTATTATTTAATATATAATGCATATAGTATACAAAAAATAGAAAAAAATATATAGGACGCAATATAAAAAATAGTATAGAAAAAATAAAATAATAATAGAAAAGAATAAAGATAAAGATACAGTTAAAATACAATCACACACAAACATACACGCACATATTAATACATCCCCATATATATATATATATATATATATATATATATATATATATATATATATATATATATATATAAGAGAAAGAAAATTAAAACTGTAAGTTGAACTTTATAATCAAAATTTATTGTTCGACTTAATACCTCAAAAAACAATTTAGAAAGTCCTTATAACACAGAGTTTCAAAGAATGCTATTGTTGTTATTCTTCTCATCAGAGGACATAAAGAAATCAGCAAATTATATTTGTAGCAATGCTAGAATTTGCTAGTTAAGGCATTAAGTGAAACCGCAATTTTTTTTGTACTTATAAATTGCCAAATAAAAAAGTGAAAAAATATTGGATGTGTAAAAAAAACTATATATAAAAAACAAACCGCACATATTATTTCAGCTGCATGAAACTCCTCTTAAGTTGATGCAAAATGCAAAATAGTTCTTTAGAAAACAAAATAAGTCCAGCGTGACGATGCATATAATCCGATTGGAAAGTTTTCAAAGCAGCTGAAATAATGAAAATTGTTTTTTCCGGGCAGTGCAGTAGCCCAAAGAGAAGCCTGTCCCCAGTCAAATGGGACCTAATAGTAAAAAGAGAGAAATCCATTATGAGAACCTTCATCATCGGCTTAATTAGGATATATGTATATATGTGTGTGTGTGCGTGTGCGTGTGCGTGTGTGTGTGTGTGTGTGTGTGTGTGTGTGCTTCACCCATACATGTAGTTTTCTGTATCTTGATAGATTATTATAGAAATGTTTTGTTATTATTATTATCTTTATTACTGTTTTTATTATTTATTACATACACCCACACTCACACTCACACACACCCACACGCACGCACGCACACACAGCCTCCTTCAACACTACAAATATTCGTGTGGTCTAGAAAATATTCATTTAGACATTTAGTCACGTTTATATATACATACAAGGCTTCGTCTAGCTGTTAAGCCTTCATATATTTATTGTCCCATAAAGTCATTCTTCTGAAGATAGATTCAAATATCTTTAAGTTATGTATTAAATCAATTCATCTTTCTCCTTCTCCTCTCTATCTTTCTATCTCTCCCTATCTCTCTTTACCTGGGTGTCATCACTTATCAAGGTCTGAAGGCCGCTCGAGGATAATGGTTAATTACTGTAAGGTGGTAGTGTAGCAATCGTTAATGGTGTAAATTGGGTTAAATTTGATTATTTATGGGGAGGGCTCAACAAGAACTTGTTTACATTGGATTTGAAGGCTACCATCTTGTATTCAACCGAGAAACAGGTTAACGAAATAGTGTTCTACAGGCGAGCAGTTCTGGGAAAGAGGGTTTGTTTATGGAATCTGTGTTTATATTTAGGCACAGATAGATAGTGAGGAAAACCATATATAGTGGTTGTAGCTATTCGAGAGTTTCTTTTTTGTGAAAGTTTGGCAAGGATTGGAGTTCAGTCGAGCACTTGCCATGAAAATAGCGATATAACAGAAACAGACTCACAACATCTCTTTCGTGGGAAACAGGTTACAGGGAAGAAAAAAGGACATCACCTATTAGGTTTCGAAGCCGGTTTTGAACTCTATCAAAACAGGATAGGGCGCACCGAGCAGCTTCTGCCAGGCGTGGCAACAGTATTCCATTTTCGGTCGTACCTGTGTCTTATACAGATAGAGGATTTAATCGGCAGTGGAACAATTACTGGAATGGTAGAGTGATCAAACGAAGTTCCAGCGATCTTGGTAACAGGTTAGATGTGTGTGTTCCGTTTTGAGAAAATATCCATTTAGACATTTAGTTATTTTTAAATATACACGTAGTGTTGCGTCCAACTAGCTAATAATTAATTGTTATTCCCTTCTACTGGTTAACATTGCTAATGGTAAGGCGTCTTTCAAACAAAGGCCCGGCTGAATTTAACTTCTTTTGTTCTGTTTTTGTTTAGAGATTATACACTATTTTGCGAATGTGTAAAATTAATAGATGACTTTATTTCTATTTCTATTTAAAGTGTTATTTAAGGTTAGTTTATTGTTTAATAATTGTATCTTATTTTACTTACATATTCTTATCAAAAAGCAAACTTTATTCTGTATATTCTGCTCTTTCATTTTTAAAGTTTAACATGTTTAAGGGATCTTCAATGCTTACAGTGTCTCATTCCGACATGATCAACACTAGTTGTATAAATTTCGTCGTATTATTTTCCATTCCATTTGCTTAGAACTCCTAGTAATATATTTTATTTTAAACCAATAAAAAAAGTAAAAACAAAACAACAACAAAATCAATCACTCATGAAAACGGAATAAAATTCAAAGGCAAGTCATTGCACTTTTCTTTCCCATTTTTTGCTTTCCAGCTCAAAGGAAAACGCAAGTAAATGGTTTTAGTTATTTGTATGTGTTTCGAGATTTTTTATTCATCTGTAACTTAAAGAAAAAACAGCAATAACCGATAACAAAGAAAAATGTCCTGAATCTCACACACACAATTTTCTATTATTTTATGTCTTCGATTGCCTTTTTCCCCCAATTCATAGAACCTGTCCTATTCTGAATTTATATACTCTAAAAAAATCATTAACATATACTACAACCCATTACAAAACTTAAAGTTGAAAATGGAACCAGCCTGTTCCACCCTCCCCATATATATATATATATATATATATATATATATATATATATATATATATATATAAAGGGGTAAAAATTGGGGCCAAAGTAAAAAGACATGACCTTTGCGATCTCTACCAAATTACTCACCCAATATTTGGTGTAAACATTTGAAAGTTTATATGAAGGGTATTCAGACATAGAGAAAGCTTTTTAATCGGTTTTTGACGGAAAATTCGGCTGCCAAGGGGTCAAAGTTAAAAATATTTGAGCTTTACAATCTCTAACAAACTATTCAGTCAATTTTGCATCTAAACATTTTAAATTTTACATAAAGAGTATTAAGACATGCAACAAGCTTTTTAATCAGTTTTTGGACGGAAATTTGGTTACCAAGAGGTCAAAGTTGAAAGAGTTGACCTTTGCAGACTCTACCAAACTCCTCCGCCAATTTTGGGCCTAAACACTTGAAATTTTAGATATAAGTTACCTGGACATGAGTCAAACATTTGTACATATATATATATATATATATATATATATATATATATATATATATATATATATATATATATATATATACATAAAGTTATGAAGAGTTCATAGGGCCCGAGCAAAGTTGAACTGAACTGCTAGTAGTATAAAAAGTTATTCTTAAGCAAATAAAAATAAGATAATAATTTTTACTATAAATATATTCAGTAATAACAATTTTACTAAGTTTAATAGTAATATCCAAGGGTACTTCTTTATCTGAAGAGAGATACAGAGGAATGTCATTATATATATATATATATATATATATATATATATATATATATATATATATATATATATATATAGATAGATAGATAGATAGATAGATAGATATAGATATATAGATATAGATATATATATAGATATATAGATATATGAAAAAAATAATAAAACATTTTAATATTAAAATTTTGTTACTAGCAATGAATAATAATTAACTTGAGAATATAAAACTTTATTTTAACATAAAAATAAAATACTTTTCTAAAGTACGTATGATAGGAACAATTGTACAACCGGAAGTGAAATAACGTGATACAAAATTGAAGTTTAATTATATTATACTCTAAGTACAATAAACGCAAAAGACTACATTTAAGAATAGATGTTTTAGATGCATATAGTTAACGCAGCAATAGACTTTTTGAACCTATACAATATAATTGTCGTAATAACAAACACGTTACACTGTGTGTTCTAAGTGAGTCCTAAGTGAATTAATTTAGATATTAAATAATAATAATGATAATAAAATAATATAATTTATAATATTATAAATAATAATAATAATAATAATAATAATAATAATTATAATAATAATATAATAATAATAATAATAATAATAATAAAGTGATAGAAACAACAACAACAACAACAATAATAATAATAATAATAATAATAATAATAATAATAATAAAAGGAAATGTAATTTACAATATTTAAAAATAAATTTCTATTAATAAGAAAGAAAGAAAATATAGAAAATTAAAGCTTTAATTTGATAAACTATTACAAACGATAGATCGAAACAGACCGGAAGTTTACATAGAAAGTGTAAACAAAACTTTACGATGTGGAATCAACCTAGATACATGTTCGAAATTATTAGGTTTTGAATCAGAAAATATTAACACATATAAATTGGTTAAATTAATTTAAATTATAAGAAGGAAATCAAATTAACAAAAATTAATGTAAATTTTAGTTTGAAATAGAATAATACAAAGCTGTTGCCTAGATTACATCAACTTCTGAACTACTGTTACGAACCGGAAGTGGAAAAATACAGCATGGAGTAAAGCAAGTATATTAAAAAAAAATGTACTCATAGAAACGCCAGAAAGTAGTTTACAAAATTATAAAATATTGTTGATTGGCCCTCGGGCCAGGGATCAAAGTGTAGCATCTGTTCCGGCAGATACTGCAAGCAAAGACCATATGTGGGGGCGACCCCACATATAAGACCTTGGTCAATGTAGGGGCAACCCTTCATACCAATTGTCACTATCCAGCTCCCCTACTCCCTGGGGAGTTGGTCCCCATTTCCCCTTCACTCCTCACATTAAAAATCGGCCTTGTGCCTAATTTGCTCGGTGGGGGAGCAAATAAATACCTACTTGGCCTTCGGAACAAGATCAAAGTGTAGTATCTGTTCTTCAGATGCTGCACTTCTATTTCTTGTTCTCTTTCGGTGGAGGAGAAATCCTTCACGACTGAGACA
>NC_136507.1:58300026-58305026 GCF_053919585.1 Euprymna scolopes | reverse complement strand
AAAGGAAGAAAAAAGAAAAACGTCTCAAACTAGAAAGTGTTACAAAAAAAAAAAAGACGGTCTAATCGATAAAGGAATCGATAAAGGAATCGATAAAGGAAGCAGGAAGGAAAAAGAAAGAAAAAGTCTCATTTATTTAATCCGCGATGGTAACTTGCTCTCGTTTCGTATGAAAGTTACCCCTCTTGATAAAATAAAGGTTTCCTTTCGAAATTCCTTACTGATTTTGGAGTCCGATAGAGAGAGTCCCGAGTTTAACAAAGATGCACATGAAGAAAATCGGATGTTTCATCGGGTAAAAATTCAAGATGAGAATAATAGTCTGAATAATCGAAATAGTCCATATTTTCAATTCCCATCTCCAAAATTTCGAAACAAAATTTGAACTAAGGAAAATATTAAAATGCAAATGCATATTTTCCACAATATTTTTAAACTATCATTTTTCTAAGTTGCATCCGGAAGGCGCATACGTTTGCTGGTTATGTAAAATTTGATTGCATTTACAAGAACAACGAAAACAAAGAAAAGAAAAAAATCAAACTATGGCCGCTTTTCGGGCCTATGGCGCAGTGGATAGAGACGTTAAATCTCTACGGTTCTAGATGAGAATTGTCTGAAGATAGCGGTTTCAATCCTACCCAAAGCCGACAAGAGTATTAGTTAGGCAAAACGTGGTGAGACGACAACTATGGAAGGCAGTAGTGAGGATGCAGTTAAAAGATTCAGCATTCCTATCCCGTCGCGATTAACAACATGACAAAGACCAAAGGAATAGTTGACCGAAACGTCGTGAAACAACAACTATGATGAGGATAACAGTCCGCAAATAAATAAATAAACAAATAAATAAATAAATAAACAAATAAATAAATAAATAAACAAATAAATAAATAAACAAATAAATAAATAAACAAATAAATAAACAAATAAATAAATAAACAAATAAATAAACAAATAAATAAACAAATAAATAAATAAATAAACAAATAAATAAACAAATAAATAAATAAATAAACAAATAAATAAATAAACAAATAAATAAATAAATATGTAAAAATAATTAAATAATATAGTTCACTTCTTGTAAGTAAAAAAAAAAAATAGGTGAGCTGAGATCAAAACCAAAACCTTAAGACAGTGAGTCAAGTACGATAACCATTAGGCCAACTTGACACGTTTAAAAAGTGTTTACAAACCCACTTATTCTTAACATAAGCTGTCATGTGAACGATTCGCGCATGCGCTGTCGTAAAACAGTTGACAAACAAATAAAAATTCGATTACCCCCCCAAGTACCAATTTTTCAATTTTGACACCTTAGCAACCGTTTTTAGGGATGGAAAGCGGTTAAAAAGTTTCCCACGTGCCTTAATACATTATATACCAAATTTCGAGTCCGTAGATCAAAAGTTCGTTCAGTATATAGGTTGAGAAGTGTCCTTACGCACACGCACATTCTCACAGGAAAATAATTTTTTTCAAGCTCAGTTTTCATTTTACTTTAATATATTTCGGATAAATATATAATTATAATCGTAAAGTACGATCAAAGAGGTTTTTAAAATGGTAACAGTAAAAGAGTTGCGCAATTTTACAGCACATTCATCGTCTAACCAACATGTCGCGAAAACGAGGCCACGGCGCTGCTGTTCAGCTTATCGCGCGTGATAATTATACATTTTTCTTCCATGCGACTTTGAAGTTCTTTAAGGCTTCTAAGATACTTTTAGTGACGGATTTTAAGCCGTCAGTCGGGGTTTGCAGCGTAGTCTAGGTCTGTAGCATCGTATGGACACGTATTGCAAATGCATGCAAAATGGCGTCACCGGTAAAAAAAAAAAAGAAGAAAAACCCAAAAAACTATAAAATGGAGAAAGACGAACATCACGTGAGAAACGTGAATAACGTTCGATATAACGCGTGGGGGGTAACGTTCGATATCATGTGGCTGCCGTCACGACCGTAACAATGTGGAAATAAATGTTGTTCCTATTTATTTTGCCTCCCCACGAGAGCAGAGTTAGACACCAGGTCGTTTTTTAACGTGGTGAAAAGGAACAAAAATTAAAAATTGTCTCAGTCGTGAAGGATTTCTTCTCTACTAACCGATAACAAAGTATGGGGTATGACAAAGGGGCTTGTAAGGCATTTTTTTTTTTTGCAGGCCAGACAGAGTGCATTGGCTTTTCAGTTCCTGCCATGGGAGGGAGATAACTAACTTCAACGTGCCCTCCCCAACGAACCGGAAGTCCACTGGGCTAAGGTAGGAAGCAATAAAGCGGCCAACTCCTTTCTCATCTTCGAAAGATAGATCGCATTCTCTATTGCAAAATGATGCTTCCATGAACTGAATAAAACTACCTGATTCGAACCTTTTAGTCTTCAACTGTTTTTCCCTAAAATGTCAATTTATGTCAATTAATCATTTTTTTTTTTTTTTTTTTTTTTACATATTAAAACATCCTTTATTTCATTTTAGGACACCTTGTGTAGATAGACGTTCTTATACAAATAGAGATTTTGTCTGTCCGTCAGTTACAATATTTTCCAACGTAATAAATATATTGCGGAATTTGTTTATTTTCAAAATATCAGATCATAATTAATTTTACCCGTTAAGTTTTCATAGCGTTTATTTCAAAGATGTAAAACGTATATTCTTTTTCAATGCTATTTTATTAAGTTTCTGAATCTTTTTAGATGAGTATTGATTATTCGCAGTATTTAGATTCTTCGAACTACTGTTCTAATCTTCGGTGTCACTTTCACAATGTTTCGATCGATATAACCTCCGACCTTCTTCAAGTGTATCTTGTCGAACTCGGAAATGTTTCTGTCAAACTCATGAATTTGGATGGAATTTCGAACGGAACCCTTTATTCCGTCCAAATTCGAATATATGATTACTATTTTATTATTTATTATATATAGACCGCACCGTAAATATGTTTTGTTTTTAAGTAAAATCATATTTTCTTAAATAAATTGGAATTTAAAAAATGTCCCAATGTTTTGAAAAAAGTTGTCTTGTTTTTAAAATTTTTAACGCAATATGTAATGATATTTGATAAAAAAAAAAAATACTCATGACATTTGAGTAGAGACAACTTATTTCAAAATGAATTCAGCATTGGAGAATTATGTAGAATGAAATAGAGAACAAGCTTTGAATTAAGTGACGGAACATAAAATAAAATTTAAAAAAAAGCCCGAGGCTTTCATATTTATGTCTTGAATTATGAAAAAAAGAAAAAGAATATTTTCTCAATTAAATGCAGTAAAAACAAGATATTCAGTATATGGCCGCTACTAATATATTTCTTATAGTAAACAACAGTTAATATCTATATCTATCTATGTATCTATTTATCTATCTATCTACCTATATATATATATAATAAAATACGCATCTAGTGCGCTTGAAAGCCAAATCACAACGCAATATTACGAAAATAAACAATATTTTATTTGTTTGAAATTTATAATTTTAATATATTTCGGAGTCAAACTCCATCCTCAATATTTTGTACATCTTTTGTTTCTTTTCTTCTTCTTTTCTTTCTTGCCATGTTGTAAAGTCTGAGAAAGAAAACTCAGTTAGTAAAGATCCGCACGGTGTCTCTCAGACGTTGTATTTTGAAATGACGGAACGGTGCGTTGACTACGCGAGATTTATGTCGGATTCAAATAAAATCAACGCCTCTATAACGGAACTCACACCCCCGACGTTAATCTCGCGTAGCCAACGCACCGTTCCTGGATTTAAAAATACAACCGCTGAGAGACAACGCGCGGATCTTTACTAACTGAATTTTCTTTCTCAGACTTTACAACATGGCAGAAAAGGAGAAAAAAAGAAAGAAACAAAAGATGTAAAAAATCATAAGGATGGAGTTTGACTCCGAAATATATTTAAATTATAAATTTCAAACAAATAAAATATTTGTTTATCTTCAGAACATTGCGTTGTAATTTGACTTTCAAGTGCACTTGATGCGTATTTAATTTTATTCCAATCAAATCAACGTCTCTATAACGGAACTCACACCTCTGCTCTCTCTCTCTCTCTCTCTCTCTCTCTCTCTATATATATATATATATATATATATATATATATATATATATATATATATACATATATATATATATATGTATATCGCAGTATGGCAGGGCCTAAAGCAAAATTTTATAGAATACATATTTAAAATTAGTAACAAAATACAGTACAGTATATAATACACATGTATATGATCAAATAACTTTATAAATAACGCCGTAAGGCAGGGAAAATACCGTAACCAGGGGCCGGTTGGTTGGTTGGTTGTTTTTGTTTTACGGCATATCAACCCTTTTCAGGTTATTTAATGACGAATCCGGTGATTTTGAAGAAAATTTTTTTAAGATAATATATTTGTTTTTTGCGTTGAGACCCTAACAGGTACTACCACTCCGGGTCAGAGTGGACCTGGGAGCAATGGTAATTAAAGGGTGGCTCCACACTCCCCAAAACCCGCAAGCTGGGGCCTCACCACTGGATATAGTTAAAGATCATATCCAGGACCCCAGTGCCAGAAAAACAGTGAATGAAAAAAATTGTATTGTTTTTAAAATTTTAGACGCAATATGTAATGATATTTAAAAAAAAAAAAAAAACATGACATTCAAGTAGAGACAACTTATTTCAAAATTAATTCAGCATTGGAGAATTATGTAGAAGGAAATGGAGAACAACCTTTGAATTAAGTGAAGCAACATAAAGTAAAATAAAATTAAAAAAGAAAAAACCCGAGGCTTTCATATTTATTTCTTGAACGATGGTAAAAAAGAATATTTTCTCAATTAAATGCAGTAAACACAAGATATTCAGATATTTTAATTGATGCAGACTTCGTAACCTTGAAAACGTATCCCGGGGGCATCGTATCCCGATAACACCGTATCTCGGGACACCGTATTATCTGTGTGTATGTGCACGCGCGTGTTTCTGTGTGTGTACA
>NC_136507.1:58277526-58292526 GCF_053919585.1 Euprymna scolopes | reverse complement strand
CCTGAAAGAACTCGAACCTGGTACGCCAAGTAACCACTACACTCCCCCTTTCGCGTCATACTGGTAACGTAACATACACGATTCGGATGTTAATCGATTGGGTGGCGAGTTTAAAGGGAGAGACTGAGAAAGATGACACCTGTTGCTCAGCAGAAGGTAACGCCGACATTTCTAGAGTAATATACAAGATAAATTTATCAAGGGCAATTTACGACTACCCGCCACTATCACCCCCGTCAATTATTTAGAAGACGCACGTGTCAGCTCTGCGTTCCCAAAGACCAACAAGGAGGATACGCACCTACTATCTCTATTTGTGTAGATGCGTCCAAATCATGTCTATAACAGTATGTCTGTCTATCCTCACGATTCAGTTCGGAAATGTAATATCATGACTAAACTTGCAGTTTGAATAGACGCATCTTACTTTAGACGCGCCCAAGCATTTATAATAAGAGGCGCTCTCTGGCAGTCAGTGTGTAACGTTTAAACGAAATATGATTTCTGTTGGTCGCTTCTCTCTTGTAAAAGGCATCTCATCGCTAAACGCGGAGATTGAAAGCACGAATTTTCCTTAATCGCTCAAGCTTTAGTTTCAAATAGGTTTCTCGTTGGTCTGTCAAGCGGTATTAAAGCTCGCGACGAAAGTAGAATGCGAGAAAAAGTCCGTAGAGCATTGAAAATTGGTTTATGTTGTTTTTCTTATATATTATCAAACGAGGAATCATTTCGATTTAAAATCCTTTTAGTATTACTCGTGTAAAATTGAGAAAATCACGTTTGAAATGTGTCAATACTAGCTGAATAAGCGAAATCCAAACAAGATGGCAACCGAATTTTACCTGATGTCCTGTAATTGAAAATAAGTCGATAAGGACACTTTCATTAACTTTCATCTTGGAGTGGCTATTTACCTTAAAATTCTAATTTTGTTAACGAATTATCCCAATCTATATTAACAAATACTTTGCTCATCTTAAAATGCTCCTATTTAATCTGCACTTTTAACGCGAAAATTCGATTTCAAACTTCAGCGACAGACGTAATATTAAAATATAAACAAATATAATTCAACATAAAGTTATTCTAGCCCATATTTACTTGCCTCTCCACGAAGGCAGAGATAGACACAAGATCGGTTTTTAATGTGGGGAAATAAAAAGAGGCATTTTGGATTGGAACAAAAATGAAATTGCTTTAGTCTTGAAGCACTTCTCCTTCACCGCAAGGCAGGAAAGATGGAGTGCAGCATCGGGACAGATACAATACTTATAATCGAATTACGACCTGATTTCTCCGATTCGCCATTTTGTTTTAATCCCGTTTTCATCGCTGTTCATCCGATGCAGAGATTTGGAAAACATTCCGGAAGCATCAGGTGAAGTGACGATAGCATCCAAATGAAAAGCGGGAAAACATTCGAACGTAACTATCGAACGACATACGATTGATAACTGGTTATTTTGTTTGTTTGTTTTATTTTAGACCTATATAGTATTGGGTTCATCATCGGGTTTAGGAAGTGAGTAAGTGACGGGGATCGACAATGGCTAAAACAATTGTTACATCTTTTGTTGGAGAGTCCCGCCAATAATAGGAAAAAAAAAGTTTCTCCCTGCCTCAAAAAATAAAAGCCGTGACAGTCATATGTAGTGTTCACGTGCAGCCATTATTTATCTCTTGCAAGTTTAATCAATTTAGGGTTGGGATTAGGGTTAGGTTATAGTAAGAGTTGCGTCATAGTTAGGGTTACGTCATTGTTAGGGTTACGTTATAGTTAGAGTTGCGTCATAGTTATGCTTAAGTTTAAGTTAGGGTTACGTTATAGTTAGAGTTAGGCTCTGCAAAATGCAGAATTAACGCTAATATCAATTTTGTTAATTTTTTTTTTTTTTTTTGCATCAGTTTGTTCAAACTAAGGATAGAGCATCCTACCGGATGCCAAATATTCACTCGCTAACTCGGATATTCAAACCGAGGTATCTTTTTAAGACTCTGACCGTCCCTTTAAGTGAAATTGCTTGAATCTCTCTTGCACTTGGTTAACCCGGTATAAAGTTAAGCAAAAATAAGTTAATGTTTATTTTTTTAATACAATTTTTTTCTATGAAATCTTTTTCACGAAAAATTTCAATGTATTTTTTAACATTTTGTTTTTGTTAATGTTTATTTTTTCTATTTTTTTTTCAAGAAAAGTTATAGACAAAGCATATTTTCCTTTTTTTTTTTTGTAGTTTTTATGTTTACAGGACATATTTATCAAAAGGGAAGTTGCAATGAAATATTTTTCATCAAAAAAATGTTGAAATATAAACTGTAAAAAAAAACAACAAAAACCTGTCTTAGTTGTAATACCCTCCTTAAAACACACACACGCACACACACACACACACACACAAAAAAAAAAAAGAAAAAAAACATAAATACTTTACAAAGAAAAAATGACAAAATAAATCGCGTTTTTTTTTTGTTTGTTTTTGTTTTTTCTGCCGGCCGTCCTCGCCAGCAGTCGGTGCCGTCCGCAATTACCGCTCGGCTTTTTCCGTTGGTTTTCGTCAGCTGTCGGTCGCGCCCTCGCCAATGTTACAAAAATCGAGATAAAAAAATGCATAAATGCCAACTTTTTAAATTAGGTCTGTGTAATAATATTTTCAAAGATGTGATCAAGTTTCTCTATTCAAAATTCACGCTAACCACGCAAATAGACATCGATTCAGACTTAAATCAATCTTCAACAACATCGGACGTGACCCTTTTCTCTCTCTACGAGGGGCTGACCCCTTGAGTTAAAACACAAACAAAATGAAGAAGAAAAAAATGAATATGTGTGTGTGCGTGTGTGTGGTGTGATGTGATGTGTGTGTGATATGTGTGTGTGTGTGTGTGTGTGTGTGTGTGTGTGTGTGTGTGTGTGTGTGTGTGTGTGAAATAAAGAGAAGGGAGGGTGAGAAAACAAGAAAGGGAGCATATCTGTGCGTTTTCGCCGGCAGTAATATGTCCATGTTATTTATTAGTTTATTCAATCCTATTGTATTTAATAAGTTGAAAGCAAACCATGGAGAGGCATATTACGAACGCCGATCGACTCATTCAAATGGTGTGAAAAGCTGTGAACCAAAAACAAATAAAGAAACCCATTCCCCTTTCTCTTTATTAGTTTTTTTGACTTCGTTTCGTTATCTGCAAGTTTTTTTGTTTGTTTTTATTATCAGTTGATTTTGCTCGCGCTTAAGCATGCAGGGTAGAGAAGGGGCGAGCGCCATGTTTACTGGCTATCCACTCAATTCGCAAGTACACGACCAATAAATCTAAATCCAACGTTCGGGTATCGCACGGGAGTAAAAGATTCATTATCCATAAATGTATTAAAAGAAATCAACAACAGATATTCTCCAAAATTATTACAATCCTGATACATGACTTTTTTTTTTTTTTTTTTTGCCAACAATCTATAAAATTTGTATTTGGTCAAAGTGTTAATCTGTCAATTGTAAACCAAAAATGTATTGATAAACTTCTATAACTTTCGGCGAATAGCTCAGATCGGCGACCTTTCATAAAGTGTTGCATTGATCGAAATAGACTGCAGTCAGATGGAGCAACGCTAAGAGTATAAGGTGGGTGAGGTACGAGATGCCTTCTATAAGTTTCCAGACTTTTTTTTCATATGGGCACTTTTATTGATAGTCCACGCAGGAAACTCCAGTCCTCTTCAAAGTAATCTCTACCTGCTGCAATGCACTTGCTGTACCGTTCCAACGACTCCTGGAAGACCCCATGGAAGTCATCTTATGTGAGAGGGTCAATGACCCTCGTCACAGCCTCTTTCATCTCCTCTGTTGTGTCATAACAACAGCCTCTAAGGTTTTCCTTGAGCTTAGGGAATAACCAAAAGTCACAAGGAGAAAGGTCTTTACTATAGGAAGAAGGATGAACTGTCTTGATGCCCATCTTAGTCAAATAGTCTGTGACAAGGATGGAGTTGTGGACTGATGCATTATCCCGGTAGAAATGCCACTGACCCGATTTGAAGAGTGGTGGCCTTTTTCGACGGAACCTCTCCCTGAACTCCCTTAAAACATCAACACAGTATTCCTTGTTGACTGTCTGTCCAGTAGGAACTCAGTACAGGTAGACCATGCTCGTGCTGTAAAAAAAAAAAAAAATTTCTGGGTGGATTTGCTCAGTCTGACCTTCTTGGGTCTGGGAGAGCCATTATGCTTCCACTATTAACTCTGTCTCTTGGTCTCTGGGTCATAGCAGTAGATCCAGCTTTAAGAGTATCAAGAACTGTGAGATCTTAATTGATCAGCTCGGCCATCTTTCTGTTGTCATGACAACGTCTTTCTTTCTGGTCTTCTCTGAGCATCCTTAGGACAAACTTTGCGCAAATCTTCCACATCTTCAGTTCCTCGCGAATAATTGTGTGTACAGTTCCCACACTGACATCAAACTATGCACTTATTGTCTCTGTAGACACATGAAGACCTTTATCCATGAAATTCTTTATTTAGCCAATCAACTCTGGTGCTCTGACTTTCTTACTCCTCCCATAACTTTCATGATCCGTCACAGACTTCTTGCCTTCTTTGAATCTCAAAAACTTATGCTCGATCCATCGAAGACGGTTCAAAAGCATTTTTTCTAAATTCAAAATAGAATTTTATTGCATATCGTTCTTCTAAGTATCCTTATGTCCAGATTGCATTTTTGTACTTCTCCAGCTATGATAATCAGACTTTAGTAGGGTGTATTCCAATTCCTGTTGTAGCTGTTCATTTGAACCTAAACTCATAAAAAATTGGCCAGTCATCTTATACGACGTACGGCAATAACCTATTGAATTTTCAAGGGTCTACGACAATTTTAAATGCCTGTACAAAAAAGTCTGTAAACTGATTTAAGGCACCTCATAGAAGTTTTATTATTGTTCCATTTTTTCAAGAATTTGTTATGACCTATTGACTTATCGTAGATATGATAAAACTGTTCGTTCAGCATTGATACCGCAACTATTCCACACAATTTACCAACATACAGGATTCCTTTGAAATTCTACAAAGCGAAAACCATTTTAATTACATCAACACACTACACGAACCTTTTCCTCAAACGACTTATATAATTCAGTTTACTTTTCAAGATGACTTGATTTATTTCCAACTTAATGTGTTCCAGTTCGTTTGACTTTTGGTTTAATGATGTTCATAAATTCCCCGTTCAGATATTTCTTCATAATACATATTGTTCCAGTACCTTCTTTTAAAGAATTGCTTTTAGAACGCTCTTCCTGCCCACTGTATTCTTGTTGCATATAGGCTTGGTCTTTTTAAAACTAAGGCCAAATCTCCAGCCTATGCCACATCACGAAATTGTTGTATTCTTGTACTTGTTTTACAAGTGCTTTAACTGAATGTGCTCCGAGACACGACGAACTTACTGTATTTGTCCCCCCTACTCAGTGGAAGCATCGACGACTTTCATAATTAGCATTACAACTCCAACCCGTCACTATTAGTGGAGCAGATTGATGAAACAAAAAGAAATTGCTGCTTGTATAACTAAGTGAAAGATTCTTATGGAATCCTGAGCTAACTTGCCTCACTAGTATATGTCTTGAATGCTGAAAAACTTTCTACTCTAACAGGTTCTTTTCGCGAACTGTTTATCTTTGAAATTCCCCCTCAACTCCTTGTTGCCTTTACTGTACTAATATGCAGAAATGAAAATGCAATGCGAACACACATCTTACTGCACAAACCACCACTTAGAATGCCTCTTATAAATCTTGCCACTAATTCATAGTAGACTATTACGCTTCATCAGCAATATCCTTTGTTTGGAAGGAATAAACGTTTTTTTAAATAAATTTTTTTAAATAAAATATTTAAAAAAAAAACGGCAAAATTATATCTATTTTACTTTTAATCTTTTTATAGCGAAGTGCGCTTAGCTTTGTCCGGTCGTAAAATACGTTTAAATATATTTTAATTTATGCAGATTTCGTGCGTATATATATATATATATATATATATAATGGAACGATAAAACTGTCGCCCTAGAAAAGGCGACATAATTCCATTTCTGTTTGATGAAAACCGGATTTCTTTCTTTGTCCTAGACCATCTACTGGTTGGCCAATTGTATACCAATCCCAAAGACGTTAGGAGCCCTCTATCATGTTTGAAAGTGACACAATGTTCAATGAGCGAGATCGGAGATGCGCCGATGTATATCTCATGATCTCTACCGATCCAAGTTATGGCAACAGGACCATTGTCAGCACTCTCAAAATGCAAATTCGGACGGTTCAAAGCTTGAGGGCCCATCTCAATGAAGTTTCCAATCACAGTTATGATCTTTGACGTGGTTTCAACCGAGAGCCACACTATGCCACCTCGCATCTTCGAAGTCGGCTTTAAAGTCAACACTAAAGTGTACCAGGATCTGCTGAAGATTGTGGTGATCCCCTAGTACAACCAGGTGACCGCTAGCAGAAACTGGGTGTGGCAGCAGTACTCGGCGCCGGCCCACAAGTCCAAAGAGGCAGACGCTTGGCTTTCCGATGGAGTGCTACGACTTTGTACCCTTCTCTCACTGGTTCCTCTCCTCCCCCGACCTAAACCTGCTGGACTACTTCGCTTGGTCCTACGTCGGGAACATCAAAAGCATGATATGCACAACACCAAAGCCAGCCTGATCGCCACCATCTGCCGAGTATTCGCCGAGCTCCCGCTGGCACTTGTGGAAAAGACATGCTCCCAGTTCTGGTCCCATATCGAGGCGGTGATTGAGGCTGACGGCGGCTACATTGAATAGATGTCAGCTCTACTACATGATAGACTTACTTGAATTGGTTTGTTTCAATAAAACTTTTAAAATGAAGCTGTAGTATTGTTTTCTTTAGGGCGACAAATTTATCGTTCCACCCGGTATATATATATATATATATATATATATTACATGGAGATCACCACTTATCAAGGCCAGGAAGCCACTCGGGGATAAGGGTTATTTTGTGTACAATAATCAATGGGATAATATCGTAGTAATAGTTGGTATTGGAGATTTGATAAAGTGTCTTACTTAAGGAACGATTAATCAGGAATTTGTTTATGTTGGACTTGAAGACGTCCAAGTTGTAGTCAGGTGGGAAACAGGCAAACGGAAGAATTCCACAGGCGTGCACTTCTAAGAAAGAAGCTATGTTCATGGAATGTACGTTTTGATTTAGGCACAGATAAAGAGTGGGGGAAATTACTGACAGTGGTTTTAGCTAGACGGGTATTTATCATGAAGGATTGGCGATGGGGATACCAGAGATTGGAGCTCAGACGAGCACTTGCCATGGAAATAACGATAAAACAAAGACAGGCTCGCAACGTCTCTTCTGTAGGAGAGAGGTTGCAGGGAAGGGAAGAGAGCATCCCCCACTAAGCCACGAAGTCTATTGTGTACTTTGTCAAGGCAGGATAGGCTGTTTTTTGAAGCTCCAGCCCAGATGGCAGCAGTACTCCATCTTTGAACGTACTTGGCTTTTATAGAGATAGAGAATTGCATTCGTAGTGAGATATCTTTTGGAGCGGTAGAAGGATCCCACCATTTTCCCGGCGGCCGGGCAACAGACTTGATATACGTGTTCCATTTCAGATCAGGAGTAAAGGTCAAACCCAGGAGCTTGTCAAAACATGAAGCCTCCCCAAGACGAGAGCCATCCATTTCAATTGATGCTAGATGAGAAACAGAGCGTTGATGATGTAAAGTTAGGAGCTTGGTTTTAGATGCATTAAAAGTAACCAGCCATCTCTTCCCCCACTGAACCACGCGCTCAAGATCAGAGGAGAGGGAATCAGAGAGAGCTTTGTCATTTATACTAGCATTTCAGCCCGGCGTTGCCCGGGTGTTTGGAGGTGTATGCTGAGCAAAAAAAAAAAAAAAACATCAAAAAACAAACAACAAAAAACAAAAAAAAAACGATCAATTTTTTTTAATTTGACCCCTATTATGACCCCCTTAACATTTATTGTTTTAAGCTCAAAGGTTATTAAGTTAGATCCATGTCCAAGGAGCCTATATCCAAAATTTGAAGTGTTAAGACCCAAAATTGTCAGAGGAGTTTGGTAGAGTTCTCAAAGGTCAAATCGTTTAACTTGGCCCTTTAACAGCCAAATTTCTGGCCGAAAACCGATCACAAAGATTTTCCCAAATCTCAGTACCCTGTATATCAAATTTCGAGTCTGTAGACTAAAAATTGACAGTGTTATTGCGTAGGGAAATGTACACAGACACACAGACAGACACGTTCACTTATATATATATATATATATATATATATATCAGCTAAAATCAAAACCAAAATAATTAGTGCTCCAGCTGCGTACCCTACCGTTTGAGCTGTGGGCAGGTAGATGAGCAATATTTTAAACTAAACCACTTGAAGCTATGAATGAATTTACGCATGCATAAAAGTAATAACAATGTGTCGGCAATGTGAAGTGAATATTTTGCATTTCGCTTGCCGACATATTTATATACGCGTTATTCACCCATCACAAGATTTTTACTCGTTATAACCTATCATTAGTGTATGATTACTATTTCCTGTTAATTTCAGTGTAATGTGACCTGTAATTTAAGAGTTTATCGGTTGGATATTTCCACTAAGTCACACACATACATACATACATACATACATACATACATTCATACATACATACATACACACATACATACATACACACATACATACATACATACATACATACATACATACATACATACATACATACATTGCTTTATTTATGCAGATATTTTTTCTAAAATGCTTATTTTCAAAATGGCGGTTTTTGCTTTAGACATTTGGCATTTCATAAGTGAAAATTGTTCATCGGATTTACAAAAGTTTATCTAGACAAACCCGATAAATTTAAGCAAGTTAATCCTGACAATAAAATCCGAATAATACCTTTTTTATCCATTCCTTGTCGATGTGAATTTATTGAACAAAAACATTATTCTTTCTAAGCGAGAAGTGTTGATTGGCAGCGCATAATAATAAAAAAAAAAAAAAAATCTGTTCATTTTATGACGCCAAGAGTATTTTGATTAGCCACCACCACCAACACCGGAGTTTAAAAGCCATAATTTGTCTGTGACATTTGTAAGTGCGTTTTTGTTTAAATCAAAGTCTGTTTAACTCAATGAATAATAAATAATGTTTAGTTTATTGTTATCAACAACAAATAGTAATAATACAAATACAAAAAAATGTTTAATGTGTAGTTAGTATTAACGGTTTTACTATTCATCTACGACAAATTAAGGTACGGCGAATGTACGACAAAACACAACAACTGCTCCTGTTGTTACTCTTTTTCTGTGTGATATTAAGGCATGACATAATATATATATATGCATATATATACATATATATATATACATATATATATATATATATATATATATATATATATATATATATAATCCGAATGAAGCCAGAGATGGCTTCTGTCGCCGGGTTCGAATCTATCGGCTGGTATTATTCGTGACACTCTGCACTGGTGATTCCCGATAGGATAAAACACTAGTGTCTGTAAGTATTTAATAATTATTATAGTAAATAATTATATATATATATATATATATATATATATATATATATATATATATATATATATATATATATATATATTATAACTACTTAACTACTCACATATATATATATATATATATATATATATATATATATATATATATTATAACTACTTAACTACTCACATAAAATTAATATACGAAAGTATAGATTTATGCGTAAACTTTAAGTATTTACTTCAAAAGTGCTCAATACGTAGGTAGAGCTAGTTAGTAATTTATAAAATATATATGGCGATTAAGCTACACTGAATATTCGGCGTTTCATCCACTATAGGATTCGTCAGGCTTATGCGCATAAGCCTGACGAATCCTATAGTGGATGAAACGCCGAATATTCAGTGTAGCTTAATCGCCATATATATTTTATAAATTACTATATATATATATATATATATATATATATATATATATATATATATATATATATATATATATATACAGGGTGACCCCCCCAAAAAAAAAAACAAAAGCTAAATGGTGGCCATCTAGAACATATGCTGTAGAACGGAGAAAAAAAAGGCCAAAGACCCTAGTGTTTTGATGTGATGTTTTGAATATAATAAACTAATTATGACCAACGTTGCATTTCATTCGAACAAAACACTAAGAAACGGGACCTGATTAGAGTTGGGCCGTTTTTTTTTTTGTCACCCTGTATATACGGCATAATTCACGTTAAATCACCGAAGTTAAGCAACGTTGAGCCTGGTCAGTAGTAACATGGGTTACCATTTTAGAAATTCAGGTGCTCTGTGTGCTCTCTGCTTAGCTCGGCATTGTTTCCAATCGTCTAGAACTTCTTACCACTATACTAATGCACTGTGCCGTTTCAGGAGAGGTTTGGTTAGTGATTACACAACCCTTTCCCTCACAATTACATGCGCAGCGACCCTTACAGGGGGTATCCATTGTCTCTTGACATTGAACGGAGGCATCGCATTGCAACGCACGACACATATACGCACTACAAATTATGGCACGACAAATTGAGGCATAATAAATTAAGGCAAGACAAATTGTTCCTGTAGTTTTATTTTCGCTAAAAATGTTTGTCAAAAAATAAACAATATTTTTTTCAAACTTAGATGGAGTATTTAAACAAGAATATGAAGCAAACATAAAAAGAAAATGTTCCGTAAAGTAAAAACAAAACAAAAAAAAAAACTATTGGGTTACATTTTTTTAATCGTAAATGGTTTTTAAAAAATTTATTTTTCATAGTATTTTTCATAGAAAATCTTTAGAAAAAACTGATATTGAAAAGTATTGATGGGACGATTCGAATATTTTTCCCGATTCAGATACAATTACCGATTCTGAACTAAATTCCCGATTCCGATACAATTACCGATTCCGATTCTTTATAAATTCCTAATTATTTAACTATAAGATTGTTATTTCCCCCGATTTTCGTGAAAACACATGTTAAATATGCAGATATTTTCCTAAACGTCAAAATACATTTGTGGAGGATGACCTCTTGACTTAAGTCTTAGGTGTAATTTAAAATCAATAAATATTTATTATTTTATCATTATTACAAACAATAGAAGATTTTGCTTGAAACAAAATCAAATAAAAAAGGCAATTAACAGAATCTATTTGGCATTGGAAAATAGGCATCAATTTTTCCGATTCCGATACCCCGAAATCTTCCGATTATTCCGATAATCGTCCCAACACTACCGAATTGTATTTTTCGGTCGTCCACACTGAGGATTGAACCTTCAACCTCCAGGAGAATATCACTTTTTAAAATTGATTTTTCCAAGTACTCTACGCCTACGGGTCCCTGCCTTCAACCTTCAGGAGAATATCACTTTTTACGATTGATTTTTTTAAGTACTTACAAGTGGTTAGAGTAATTGGAAAAATCAATTTAAAAAAGTGATATTCTCCTGAAGGTTGAAGGTTCAATCCTCAGTGTGGACGACCGAAAAATACAATTCCGAATTACTTAGGACCTCTATCCAGTCATGGCTGATGGAACAAGAGCATGATGTCCCCGTGAAGTAAATAAAGGGTTCCGTTCGAAATTCCGCCTAAATGCCTAAGTTTGACAGAAACATTCCCGAGTTTGATAACATACACCTGAAGAAGATCGAAGGTTACATCAACCTAAACGTTGTGAAAATCACACTTAAGATGAGAACAGTAGTTCGATGGATCCCAATAATACAAATAAACTTTAGTCTATTCGTGACTTATTCACCAAGTTTCAATAATAAATACCCAACAGTCCTTATTTTACTACTGCCCAATAAACAGAACGTCTGGATACGACATGAATCTTGTCAATAGGTATAATACACTCTTAACTTGGCACTGCCAAAGAATAGTGTGAAGATTTATAAAAGTTGAATTATTCGGACTACTATTGTCATCTTAAGCGTTTTTTTTTTTCACAACGTATCGGCCAATGTCACTTCTGGCCTTTCTTCAAGTGTATTTTGATGAACTCAAAAATCTTTCTGTCGAACTCGGGAATTTGCGTGAAATTTTGAACGGAACCCTTTATTTAATCCACGGGGGCAGATAAGTAATTCGCAATTGTATTTCTTTTTTTTCACCGTTCAAACTCAAATTTCACTAAGTATTTTATCCGTTACGCCGGAAATCTAAAACAAATCAGAAACTTAGTCCGTGGATTGTTTTCGTAGACATTATCTTTTGAGATAATTCCACAAATAAAAAAAAAGATCTGGGTGCTACGGTTCTGTGTGTGTGTGAAGTCCATTCAGGATCACCTTTCAAACTAGCAAGACATTCTCCAATATCCCTGCATATAAACGAACGCTGATAAAACAAAGAATGTGGAGAATTAATGACTGAAACTTGGTGGACGAGTCAGGCATTAATCAAAATCTATTCGTACCAAATATTCTTGGTTTACATAAAGAACTGTGAACTTTATGACGACCTCATTGGTGCCATCTAATGGGTATCATTTTATATATATAAAGTTATTCACAAACTCCTTTTAATGTTTTGGATATATATATATATATATATATATATATATATATATATATATATATATATATATATATATATATACTAGCATGGGTGCCCAGCGTTGCCCGGGTGTGAGGTGTCTGCTGAGCAAAAAAAACAAAAAAAAAAACAAAAAAAAACAAAAAATAGGTCAATTTTTTAAAAAATGTGACCCCTATTATGACCCCTTAAAATTTATTGTTTAGGGGTCTAATCAAGTTTTTAAGTTAGGTCCATAGCCAAGGAACCTATATCTAAAATTTCAAGTGTTTACACACAAAATTGTCGGAGGAGTTTGGTAGAGTTCTCAAAGGTCAAATCGTTCAACTTGGCCCCTTAATCGCCAAATTTCTGACCGAAAACCGATCACATAGATTTTCCCAAATCTCAGTAGCCTGTATATCAAATTTCGAGTCTATAGACTAAAAATTGACAAAGTTATTGCGTAGGGAAATGTACACAAGCAGGCACATAGACAGACACACAGACAGATACACAGACATGTTCACTTTTATAGACACTAGCATGGGTGCCCGACGTTGCTCGGCTATTTGGAGGTGTATGTTTAGCAAAAAAAAAAGCGGTCAATTTTTTTTACTTTGACCCCAATTATGACCCCTTAAAATTTAATGTTTTGGGCTCAAATCAAGTTATTAAGTTAGATCCATGTCTAAGATTTTAAGTGTTTAGATTCAAAATTGAGTTTTCAAAAGTCAAATCGTTGGCCCCATAATTGCCAAATTTCTGGCCGAAAACGGATCACAAAGATTTTCCCAAATCTCAGTACCCTGTATATCAAATTTCGAGTCTGTAGACTTAAAATTGACAGAGTTATTGCATAAGGAAATGTACACACACAGACAAATACACAGACAGATAGATACACAGACACGTTCACTTATATATATATATATATATATATATATATATATATATATATATACCTATTGAGCTTATTATATATCTTGAGTACTATGAGCATTGTTCCTTTAAAGTATTAATACATTAAAATAAACTTTATATATGTAATATATATATATATATATATATATATATATATAAAGTTTATTTTAATGTATTAATACATTAAAATAAACTTTATATATATAATATATATATATATATATATATATATATATAAAGTTTATTTTAATGTATTAATACTTTAAAGGAACAGTGCTCATAGTACTCAAGATATATAATAAGCTCAATAGGCATATTTATCTTAGAACTATATTAATATTGAGTATAAAGATTGATAATTGTAAATTATGAATCAGTTTCAAAAGGATGAACAAAAAAAAATAAAATTGAGTGTACGATCGTTTCGGAAACGGTATTCATTTTATTAAAATTGACAATAAACATTGACGATAATTGACAAAGATTTTGTGTTTTAATATGTTCTCCTGATCAGCAAAAAAGAGGGGGGGGGCGTGGGGAGTTTAAAACACCAAAATAAAACTAGCATTTTTGTAGTAAGTAAAGCGGAGAGTCCTTATTGAGTTGCATTAGAAAATTTGTTTTAAACTTCGTCAGTATATAAGTGGGCATGTTGTATTGTGGCCACAAATGGTTGAAATAATTATTTAAACCTGATTTATAAATTACAATTATTCATTTTTATACTTAATATATATATATATGTATATAACTATTTCATTTATTCACATAAAATTAATATACGAAAGTATAAATTTATGCGTAAACTTTAAGTATTTACTTCGAAAGTGCTCAATACGTAGATAGAGCTAGTTAGTAAGTTATAAAATATATATGGCAATTAAGCTACACTGAATATTCCGCGTTTCATCCACTCTATGACTTCTCAGGCTTATGCGCGAATTTTGTGGTTGTCTGGCGTTTTTATATACGCAGACAGATACCCACAAAAGTCGCGCATAAGCCTGAGGAGTCCTAGAGTGGATGAAACGCAGAATACTCAGTGTAGCTTAATCGCCATATATATTTTATAACTTACTATATATATATATATATATATATATATATATATATATATATATATATATATATATATATATATAGCAAGGATCAAATCCATTCGGCCACCGTTAACCGCGAGAAATACTGTTGAAATTTAAACATTTATTTTTAAATGTTTTAAACGTCTGTCAGAGTTATCTAATCATTATATGATGATCTGTGCATGCGAGCTAAATTGACTGACTTTATTTCAACTGTAAAGTGCTCAACGATAGGAAACGAGTTTTACAGTTAAAATAAAGTCAGTCAATTTAGCTCGCATGCACAGATCATCATATAATGATTAGATCACTCTGACTGACGTTAAAAACATTTAAAAGTAAATGTTTAAATTGCAACAGTATTTCT
>NC_136507.1:58237526-58275026 GCF_053919585.1 Euprymna scolopes | reverse complement strand
TACCATCCTGCATCTTTCTATCACTCACCCCTCCTCCTCTCTCTCATTTATCCCGTTGCTCATCATAAGATTGCTAATTTACTTAAACAAAATAAATGTTAAAAAAAAAAATACATGTCATTGAAATGAAATGACAATTTCCCCTATCGGCAATCGGACGTTTTATTTTATCGTTACAACACAATTGCCAGCAAATGTTTTCTGTCAAAGAACAGTTTCCTTTTGAAAGATGCAATAATAAAACTGAAGGATTCTTTAAAGTTTCATCTTTGTTTAACAACTTTCTTTCTTTAAGAAACTCGTCGAGATGTTCAAGATATTTAGATCATCATTATACAAAGGATACGTGTGTAATAAATCTGCCATTTTGAACCGATTAAATTTTACAAAATGGCGGACAATATATATATATTGAATGCCAACCTTTTAAGGTATATGTGTACATTTAATAGCTATCTTTTCCAACTAGTTTACAGATCTAATCACTTCAGTAATAGTGAGCATACTTAAAACTTGGGACATTTTTACTAAAGGTAACAGACCGAAAAGTTGTCAAGAAACAGATATATAACAAATAAATGTTACTGAAGGAAAGTAAATTTTCTCTTCTACCTACCTAGATTAATTTTTGGTGTTTTCGCATATGTTAAAGCGTTTATTAGGTTTGAAACGCAAGTAATGCCGAACGATAAAGTTAAAACGACAACAAGATGACGAGCATAATGCTATAAGCTTTGGAGTGTCGAGAATTGCTCAAAACTCGAAAATAAAACAAAATAAAGTCGCCCACCCAACCACGTCAATCAAACAAATAACGGTAGCGAATTGGCTAATTCTGGTGGCATGTTTTACTTCCCTTTTTCGCGTAATTGAGGAGACTGCCTTGTCTTATGGCGACGCTGTTTTGTGGGTCACTTAGCGTTGCCCGTCGCAGGAACGTCATAAGCGTATTTTACAACCGGACAATGCCGGTAGTCTTGTTATCTACGTATCTATCTATCTATCTATCTATCTATCTATATATATATATATATATATATATATATATATATATATATATATATATATATATATATATATATATATGGATGGATGGATGTATACATATATGTATGGATGGATGTATACATATAAGTATACATATATGTATATATATACATATATATACATATATATATACACACATTATAGATTATGTAGCCAGACTTTGTGGACACCCTGTATATACATGCACACACACACGTGTATATATATATATATATATATATATATATATATATATATATATATATATATATATATACACACATACAGGGTGCCCACAAAGTCTGGCTACATAATCTACAAGATGCTTCCACAATGTCTGGCTACATAATGTAGTCAGACTTTGTTGACACCCTATATATATATATATATATATATATATATATATATATATATAAAGAGAGAGAGAGAGACGGAAAGGCCGAGAGAAAGAAACAGAGACTGACAAACAGATAGACAGACAGATAGATGAATATTAAAACGCAGTTTACAAAACAACTGACGTATACATACCCTAAATGTGAATATCCTTCCGAACGAAAAGCCTCCAATTTTTTTAAGTAAAAAAATTGGTGAACTGCACGAAGCGACCTTTCATGCTCCCTAATTTATTTTTCAACATAGTGTGCTAGTGCACTTACTGATCCACGCTATTTTTTAATCGTATTTCCAAGTTTAATTAAAGTTTTATGATAAGTTTTTTTTTATTCAATTGTAAGGTTGAATATAGAATAGGTACAAAACACCCTCCCTTCCCCATGTTAAGAATGGCTTTTTAAATAATAACGTTATTATTTCAGCACAGATCAATAAATGCACTAGTACCAACATAGTCGCCACCATTCTCAATGCATTTTTCTCCGCGATGGACGATGGCTGTGCATGTGCATCCGGAGCATACTTTATCATACGAAGGTCGTTCCAAAAGTAAGGATTCCAAATTTTTTTATTCCAAAAGTTGAATAACTACAAAGACGGGATGATACCATTAAAACTAGCGACCTTTTGTGCCCCGGAATTTATTTTTCCATACAGTTATTATCATTCCGAACGCACTTTCTCTAGGAATTCAATGACGTATCTTTGCTTTTGACGCATGTCCATGACAGGAGTTTCTTTCTTAGAGTCTCACACTGTCAATATCTGACACACAGAGATGAAACTTTCAGATCATGACTGCATACGTTCAATCACCGTAATAATGCAGTTTACAATTCTCTCTGATCCATTCCGGCGGAATAAAAATTAGGAGACATTACTTTTGGAACAATATTTTTATGTTACTAAGATTTCATTTTTAATTTTGAAGTTACCAAGAACGTTCCAAAATAATGCTTTCTATTTTTAACTAAATAAGTTGAAAAGCCACGAAGACGTTTTGTGCTCCAGAATTTATTTTCCACATAGTCACCACCATGCTCAATACACTTTTGCTAGCCATGGGGTGGTAGCTGTACATGGGTATCAGGAGCGCCCCTTTTTACTCGCATCTCTGTCGCCACTTCGAAATCGACGAACCCATCCCCAAACTATGCTGACATCTACTGCTTCGCTTTCGTAAACATTCGACAGGCGCCGGTGAATGTTACTCGGTTCAATAGTTTTGCATGATGGCATTCGATGATGTCTCTGATTTTGACGCACGTCCATGACAGAGATTGATTCATTAGAGTCTCATACCGTCAATATTTGCAACAGAGAGATGAAACTTTCAGGCCATGGATGCTTCAGTTTAGACATCATAGCAATGCACTTTGCAATTCCCTCTAATATGTTCGGCCGGAATAAAAAAAAATAGGAGACATTACATTTGAAACACCCCTTCCGTATATTGCTTGCATCATTTTTTTATCAGCAAGAATAGGCTTCTCCGGGAGAAACTGTCCTCCCCCGACCTTCTCATTTTTGTGCTACCTCTTACTGATGCGGGGAGTAAATAAATAACGTGACAGACGGACCGACGACAATAAGAATCTGGGGCGCATGTAAACAAGGATATTTTCATTCAATATATATTTTTTTGGAACATTTTACGTAAAACATAAACGTGACCGAACAACGAACAAATCCTTTAAAGGATGAATGAATACGCGTCCAGAAAATAAAGAAGATTGCACCAGATGAAAATACTGGCGCCCAATGATGGCGGGCGCCACGTCTTCGTATTTTTTTTTCAGTTGAATGTCTGTTGATTGTTCTACTTGATTTTCTTCTTTCAGTGAAACGATTCTCTATTGACAGACGCGAAAATCCGAAGATTTTTTCTTTATACTTAAAAAACCCCACACTATTCTATAAAAATCAATAAACTTCATTCCTTGACTATTTCACAAAATTTACCTATAAATACATATATATATATATATATATATATATATATATATATATCTGTATAAGTTTATATATGTATCTGTATAAGTTTATATATGTATCTGTATAAGTATATATACGTATATGTATGAGTATATATCTGTATATGCATGAGTATATATATGTATAAGTATATATATGTATATGTATAAGTATATATATGTATATGTATATATATACACATATATATACATATATATACATATATATACATATATATGCATATATATATATTTACATATTTATATATAAAAGATATATACATATGTATACATATATACATATGCATTTATACATATACACATATATACTACACATATATAGACATATATATATATATATATATATATATACACATATATACATACATACACTGCAGATCAAAAATTTAAGACCACTTAAAAATCTTTAAAAAGAACCCATTTTAAGGATAGATTTTAAACTCTTCCGACTTAAGGTTACTAATACTACAATCTAAAAGGTTACGGAAACAAAAAGCTACATTCCAAAAAATTTATTTAAAATTTTTCATTTTTATTAAATTAGGCTTTTCACACATGATCAAAATTATAAGACCAACGGGTATAAATTGTTAGATTTATGGTAATTGTAATGTTTTTAGTTCAGTTAGATATTAACAATAATTGTGTAAAGGTGTTACCATGCCTAAAGCAAGAAAACTAACCGAAGTTGAACGCTCTCGAATTCTAGGATTTCATAAGCAAGGTTTATCACAGCGAGCGATAGCAGCTAAGGTAAATCGCAATAAAACTATTTGCAACTTTCTAAAGAACATCGAGAATTATGGAAAAGGAAAGTTCTTTGGAAGACCCCTCAAAATTTCTCATGCATTGAGTAGGAGAATCAGGCGGGTTGTTATGAATGACAAAGGACTTTCTTCTAGTCAAATTAAGGCGGTTACAGATGCTGATTGCAGTCCAATAACCATCAGACAACACTTAGAACAAAAAGGCATGGTAAATAAAAAGCGTAAACAAATTCTTCGATTGCTTCCACGTCACAAAGTGGATCGCTTAAGATTTGGTCGTGAATACCAAACCTGGGACGCTGAGAAGTGGAAGAAAGTCCTGTTTTCTGATGAGAAAAAATTCAATTTAGATGGTCCTGATGGCTTCCAGCGATATTAGCATGACAAAAACATGCCTCTAAAGATTTTTTTCCACACGTCATAGTGGTGGAGGGTCTGTAATGGTATGGGGTGCCTTTTCTTACAGAAATCCAGGTGGTGCAGGATCGTCAAACAGCAGCTGGTTATTTTAGCATGCTACAAAAAGCATCTTTGATGATGGAGGGTCATCGTTTGTGTTGAGATGGATGGTTATTCCAACAGAATAATGCTGCAATCCACACTGCAAGACAGATCTTGAGCTTTCTACAAGAAAATGGAGTCCATCTCTTGTGACATCCTGCATGCTCACTGGACTTGAACCCAATTGAAAATTTTTGGGGATAGATGACAAAAGAGGGTTATTAAAATGGCAAACAATATTCAATAAAAAATGAACTCCGTGAAGCCATCTTCAGAAACTGGAGTAGGTCCCTCGCACTTTAATGAAAACACTTATTTATAGCATGCCCCAAAGAATTTCTGAAGTCATCAAAAACAGTGGACGTAGAACTCATTATTTAGTTTGATTTTTATACAATTTAATAGAATTTTTGTCTCTGGTCTTATAATTTTGATCATGTGTAAAAAGCCTAATTTAATAAAAATGTAAATTTTTAAAATAGATCTTTGGAATGTAGCTTTTTTTCTCCCATAACCTTTTACGTTGTAGTATTGGTAACCTTAAGTAGGAAGAGTTTAAAATCTACCCTTAAAAAAAGGTTTTTTAAAAGATTTTTAAGTGATCTTTATATTTTTATCAGCAGTGTACACACACACACACACACACACACACACACACACACACACACACACACACACACACATATATATATATAAGTTCTCTTACATACATATATACACATATAAATACATACTTATACATATATATATATATATATACACATACACATACATACACACACATATATATGTGTGTGTGTGCGTGTGTGTGTATGTATGTATATATATATATATATATATATATATATAGTTTAATTTTATAATTTTTTTCTCACCCCTCTCTTTGCCTGCATTGTTCAATCGTGTAATTGTTTTATTTTAATCGCTTCCGACGTGATCTCTTGAAAAGGGTCGGACGAAAGGTACCGCGAGGTTCTTTTTTATTTTAGTCGAATGGTCTTTTGACTATTTTTAGTGTCTATTTTTTTTCTCCCTGCATCTAGTTTTCCCCAAATTCTAATGACTCCAATTTAAAAAAATGTAATATATATATATATATATATATATATATACATATATATGTATATATATATAATAATTCTGCAAGTCCAAATATCAAGTTTTCTTAGTTGGTCATTTATTACTTTACAAAAGGTATCCATTACGATATTGTTTCGTACTGCGATTAACAAGTCTGAAAAATTATGTTATTGCTGCATATTTAGTCACCTACTGATCAGATGCGTACCTTAAAATATTTATAAAAGCTCTATTAGAGAAAACTTACATCGTTCATGTAACCGACATGCTCTGCCGTTGCTACTTGTTTCGAAGATTTTGGTCATACTGAATTTATTTTTACTTATATAAATTATTTTCGTAATTTTTGCAATTTTTTATTATATTTTTATTTTTATTTCATTAAAAGTATTTTTCCGCTTGTTTTTTTTTTTATTTTTTTTATTCATTTTATCATTCTTTAAGTCCTATTTTTAAGTTACAATTATTATTATATCATTGTCTATTTTTCCAGTACAATAATTCGACCAATATTTGAACAATAAGATATGACTAAAAAAATAAAAAAGGAATAAAGCAACATGTAGTTTCGTATTTTAGGCAAATTATTTACTAAAACTACTCTTAGTGGAAAGTAAACTATAAGAATAATAATTGATATAAATTAAAAAGTAAAATTCAAAGAATGGTAAAAATAAGAATGGTAAGCATAAAAATTAAAAAGCAAGCGAATAAAATTTTCTTAATTAAAATGAAAGTAAAAATATAACAACAACAATAATAATAATAATAATAATAATAATAATAATAATAATAATAATAATACGAAAATGATGAATATAAGTTAAAATAAATTCAGTATGACAATACTCTTCGAAACAATAAAGAACGCCAGAGAGTATCGGTTACATGAACCATGCAAGTTGTCCAAAATGGTATGAATATTGTTTCCCATTTAGATAAGCATCATTTGGCATCCATCCTTAAATATTTTCAATTGGGTTCAAGTCCGGTGAACATGGAGGATGTCCCAAGAGATGGACCCCAGTTTTTATTTGTAGAAAGGTCAAGGTCCATCGTGCAGCGTGAATTACAGCATTATTCTGTTGGAATAACTATCAATCCCCACACGAACGATAGCCCTCCGTCATCAACAGTGCTTTTTGTAGCATGCTAACATAACCAGCCGCTGTTTGACGGTCCTGCACCACCTTCAGCTCCATCTTCCCTCTGAAAGAAAAGGAACCTCATATTATGAGAGACACTCCACTACTATGACGCGTAGCCATGCTTTCGTCAGGCCAATATCGTTGGAAGCCATCAGGACATCTTGATTGAATAGTTTTCTCATCAGAAACAAGACTTTCCTCCGCTGCTTTACGTCCCATGTTTGGTATTCACGACCAAACCATAAACGGTTCACCTTGTGATGTGGAAGCAGGCGAGGAATTTGTTTACACTTTTTATTTGCCACGACATTTTGTCAAAAGTGGCTTATGATGGTTACTGCAGTGCAATCAGCATCTGTGCCTCCTTAATTGTACTAGAAGAAAGCCCCCCTGTCTTTCACAAAAACCCGTCTCCTACTCAATGTAGGAAAAAATTTTTAGGACCTACCAGTGGATTTTGCTATTCCATAATTTTCACTGTTCTTTAAAAACTTGCAAATCACTGTTTTACTGCGATTTACCTTTTCTGCGATCGCCCACTGTGACAAACCTTGCTTAAGGGAATCTAGAATTTGAGCACGCTCAACTTTGGTAAGTTGACTTGCTTTAAACATGGTGACACCTTTTCACAGTGAGTGCTAATCTGTAACTGAAGTAACAGACAATTTATTAATTTATTATTAATTAAATAGAAACCGACTTATATATATATATATATATATATATATATATATATATATATATATATATATATATATATATATGAAATTTCTCCTTCAAAATCACTAAATTCGGTATTAAATAATCTTAAAAGGGATGATCTGTCGTAAAACAAAAACAACCAACCAACATAAAAAACAAATGGTCCGCCGAATTTGACAGTTGTTCCGGAAAACATCAAAGAATCCACAAAGTCCTTTTGGCTGATGATAATTTAATGTTGCAAAAGAGTTGGTCAGTTGTGTGCAAATTCCAAGAGCGATAGGAGTCTTCTATCATATCTGAAAATGACACAATGTTCAACGAGCGTGATCGGAGATGCGGCGTATAATATATGCTCTCTACCGATCCAAGATATGACACCAGGATCATTGCCAGCACCCTCAAAATATCTCGCGGGATTGCCACAAATATCAGTGACGTGCCCAGGGCGAGGAAAACAAAGTTTCTGGACACGGTTATGGTCTTTGGTGTGGTTTCAAGTGAGGGCCACATCATGCCACCTCACATGTTCGAAATCGGCTTGAAAGTCAACACAAACGTGTACCTGAATGTGCTGAAGAATGTGATGATTCTCTGGTGCAATTAAGTGGTCGCTGGCAAACTCTGGGTGTTGCAGCAGGACGCGGCGCCGGACTACAAGTTTAAAGAGATCCAAGCTTGGCTTCAGAAGGAGGGCGACGACTTGGTTTGATCATACGTTGAGAACATCATCAACATGACCTCCCAAAACACCAAAGCTAGTCTGATGGCCGTCATCCGCCGCACTTGTGGAAAAAGGTATGCTCCCGGTTCCGGACCCGTATCGAGGTGGTGATTGAGGCTGAAGGCGACTACATTGAATAGATGTCAGCTCTACTATATAATCAAGTTACCTGAATTGATTTTTCGATAAAAGTTTGAAAATAAAGCTGTAGTGTTTTTCTTAAGGCGACACTTTTTTCGTTCCACCCTTAATGTGCATGCGTAAAAGTTTGTTTATCGGACAAACTGTGTTTGTATTACTAAGAATGAAGGTAATACGCAAGGAAAACTTAAATGGAGCGAGAATAATTAACGTAGAATCATGTTTCTTTTAATTAGATATTTCGTTTGATTTATGAAGTTTTGTCATAGAATAAGCCTTTATTGAACAGAGTCAAATTAGATATAATAAAAGTTAGAAGTGGTGAGGGGGTGAAGTAATTCCATCGGATGCGTCGACTCACTGAAAAAAATGTATTAGGGTGGGAGGGAAAGTGAGGATTGTTGCAAGTGAAACGAAATATCGAATCAAACGGAGATGCCTGTACTCTGATCTTTTGTTTTATTTTAATTCAGTCGAAGTTCTCAGAAATCAAGGAGCCCACTATCTGGGGCTAACACCTGTAACGCTATACGAGATACATAGATATTCGAATGTTCCATTAAAGTTCTTTATCTCTCAAGCACTGAGTTAGCAAAGAAATTGAGAACATAATTTTCCTCTCCCCAATTAACCATTTTAATACATTGTAGTATATATTTTGTTTTGGTCTCTTGGTCTTACTGAATTCCAGGACAAGAATTCATCTAGTCTGGTGGAGTATCCAGCTTCGTGCTATTACTTGAAGTAACATCACTTGGAGAAGGTGCACCATTCTTCGGAAAAGCTAATGTGGGTTGGCCATAGTGAGGAGATCTTATTTGGGCAGCGAATACGAAATGTGATTTTGAATATTTGGTCAAGGTTTACTTCTAGGGAAAAGTGTCCTCATGTCAGATTGTTCTGACAACCCGTTGTACAAAGAGACCTTAGAACTATTTTTTTGCTCAACACACACTTACAAACAATCGGACAATACTGAGAACCCAGGCTAGTTCCTCATAAATGGCACTGTGGATTATTCATATCAAGGATTAATATATCTGCGAATACTTCATGTGATTTTAAATATTTAATCAGGGTTGTAGGGAAAAGTGTCCTCATCTCAGATTGTTCTGACAAACCCCTGTACAGAGAGACCTTAGACACTTGAGGACAGTGTTTAGTAGGTATTCTACTCTTTTTTTTTGTATTTTACTTCAGTAAACTTTAAGAGATCAAGAGGCACCTTACTGGAGCTAACACTTGATTCCGTTATGATTTAAATTTATATCCGAGGCCTCTTTTAAGAATAGGTACTGTTCCCTTTATGGCTGCTATCTGTATTTCATTACAGCTTGGTTTTCCAGGGATTGCTTCTAAGTATTTATGAAGATTATTTTTTATTAAGCCAGTTGCTCCTATCACAACCGGTATAATGTGTATTTTTTTCAGAGACCATGTCGTTTTTAGATCATTTTTTAGGTCCTGATATTTTGTTATCTTTCCCCGTTCAGCCCTGTTAAGGCCGAAATCATTTGGGACTGTGACATCGACAATGAGTGCAGTTCTTTCAGCTAGACATGGGGGTGGGTAATAAAGTTCTTTCAGCTAGACATGGGGGTGGGTAATAAAGTCTCTTTGACAAAAGATGAGACTTACCTCTCATGTTTTTCTGAACTCCGCGAATCCTCCTCGGTGGGGAGATAATCACCGCTCTCCGATCTGTGAAAACAAAGAAAGCAAATAAAAACGATGAGCAAATATCTTTTTTAAAGAAGCATATGAAAACTTTTCCAAATTTTATTGAAACGGGGGCTTCAGTGACGGAAATGTGAGGAACAATGTAGAAACATTGATAAATCCCATTAAATCAGAAATTACAGAAAATTGGATTGAACTAGCAGCGCAACAAAATACCAGCATTCGGGATTTGGTCTAAGTTGGGGAACTGAGCAAATTATCCAACTCAATACATCTATTGAATTTATCAGCATTAGTATCGCAAGAGGATTCTCCCACTCAAGGAAATCCAAACGTACATGCCACCCACCCAGAGAATCGTTAATAATTTTTTTTTTACATGGGGGTCACCACTTATCAAGTCCCGAAGGCCACTCAGGGATAAGGGTTATTGCGTGTACAGTAATCAATGAGATAGTATTGCAGTAATCATTAGTATCGAGGTTTTTGATAGAGTGTCTTACTTAAGGAGACGGTTTGTCAGGAGTTTGTTTATGTTGGACTTGAAGACCTCCAAGTTGTAGTCAGGTGGGAAACAGGCAAGCGGCAGAGAGTTCCACTGGCGTGCAGTTCTAAGAAAGAAGCTTTGATCATGGAATTTACGTTTGGCACAGATAAAGAATGGGGAAAATTATTGACAGTAGTTTCAGCCAGACGTGTGTTTCTAGTGAAAGATTGGCGATGGGAGACGAGGTATTGGAGCTCAGACGAGCACCTGCCATGGAAATAACGATAAAACAAAGACAGGCTCGCAACGTCTCTTCTGTGGGAGAGAGGTTGCAGGGAATAGAAAATGGCATCCCCCACTAAACCACGAAGTCTATTTTGTACTCTGTCAAGGCAGGATAGGCTGTTTTTAGCAGCTCCTGCCCAGAGTCTTTTTTTTTTTTGGTAAGGGCAGATGCGCATGTAATTATGAGGCAAGAGTTGCGCAATGCTCAACCACACCTCTTCTGAATCGGTCCTATTTGAGTCCAGTGGCAAGGAGAAGTCTAGGACGACTGGAAACAATGCCGAGATAAGCGGATCGCATACAGCACCCGGAAGTCCCAAACGGTTACCCACTTAGCACTGACCAGATTCAACGTTGCTTAACCGGTGATCCAGCGGGAATCGGTGTGTCAACGTGATTATGCCGTATTTTGGTAACCAACCATATATGGTAAAAAATAAACTCCAATCTATGGTTGGTAGAAATGGTCCACTAAATGTCAGCAAGGATTTTTTTTTATATGATTAAAATCTATACGGAATATGTTTTAAGGAAGCACAACTTTGATTAACAAAGCTTTAGTATTATAATAGTGTACACAGCGATGCATGGAACCCTTTTGTATGCCAATGTATGTTCAATCACTTACAGAAATGTACTAACGTATAAACGAGTAAACATCGTAATTGATCATTATTATTATTATTGTTATTATTATTGTTATTAGCATTATTGTTATTATTGTTATTGTTAGTATTATTATTATTATTGTTATTATTATTATTATTATTAGTAGTAGTAGTAGTAGTAGTAGTAGTAGTAGTAGTAGTAGTAGTAGGGGTATGGTCAGTGGAGATGAAAGAATTAAAAACTACGCAAACTAGATCCTTTGGAGTTTGCGGCTATGCACTTGTTCTATGTATGTATGTTTCTTTCCCTATCGTATCAAACAACGTATCCACATAAAAGTAAAAAAAATAAAAACTATGCTCATTTCTAAAATGAAAATGTCCTCACTTGTTTGGACAACCAAATGAAAACAAATGTGTCAGATGAAGTATATTCCAGAGAGAGAGAGAGAGAGAGAGAGAGAGAGAGAGAGAGAGAGAGAGAGAGAGAGAGAGAGAGAGAGAGAGAGAAAACAAATATCAACAAGTATAGAATCAGTAATGAAAAAATAGTCTATGCCGCACACGATTATGCAGAAGATGTCCATTTTAAATTTAAGTAGTTGTTCGATTGTTTCGGAGTTTATTTAGAATTTGCATATATATATATATAAGAGTAAATAGTTGATAAAACATGTTAAAAAACACTTTGAAAGACAGTTAAAAACATATTTAATTTGAAAAGGAAACACTAAATAAGTGGATAGTCCTTAATCCGCGGAGTTTCGAAGAAATACTTTCCTTCTCATCAGAGGGTAGGAATTAGCAAAATGCGGGATCGGATTTTGCTTGCAAAAGTATTTGATGAAACTGCAAGTAAGTCAAAGATCTTACTTGATAACAAAAAGTGAAACAGAGGGAATAGGGTGAAGAAACAGGTGATTTTACGTTAATGGATAGTCTGGTAAAAGGTAAAGTATCCAATGGCGGTAAAATCCAAAAATGCAAATCCAAGAAAGTTAGTTTAATTTCCATTCGCACAAGTAAAGTCCAAGGGAATCGCGTAATTGGGAGATGGTCTAAAATAATCCAAAAGGCCAAAATCTGGGGAATAATTTGCAAATAGGTACAAGGAAAAGAGGAAAGAATTCCAATAATGTTATTAAAAGAAAAATAAGATATGCGTTAGACTCGGCTGCCGAGGCAAGGCGTAATTAAGAAAAATAAGTGAAGAAGAAGAGAGAAATATGCATATATGCGTTCCGCAGATTTAACAGACATAAATCCAGTTCAAACAGAGAGAAGTTTATAGAAGCTAGAAGTAATTATAAGAGAGAAATAGCGACAGCTAAGAGAGAATATACTGAAACCACCAGAAAACGCATCGAAGCAAAGAAATTAGGAACCCGTGATTTTTGGAAAATCTACAACAGTATAGTAAATAATGGGCAGTCAACAATTTCTCTACTATCAAACAATCATGAGATCGTTGGTACGGCAACCGAGAAGGCTAACGCTTGCTATTTGGTTTGCTACAAACTCTATATTGGACATAGCAAACCACTCCCTCCCTAACTTTGCGGACAGACGCCACTCTAAATGATCTGAAAATCACCGCTTCTCAAGTGCATGATATCACAAAAAATCTAAACAGTTTAAAAAGATGAGGACCAGATCTCATCCCGGCTGTGCTATTTAAAAAATGCTCTGCCCAGGTTGCTCCAGTTCTCTCCAAAATTTACAACAAATGCTTTAACGAATCTTGTTTTCCGGACTGCAGGAAAACTGCTTTTGTGGTGACAGTTTTCAAGCATTTTGACGAAAGAACTGACCCATTAAATTATCGCCCACCCCCGCTATTCGCCAAAATATTTGAGTCCATAATTTATCAAGTTCTAGTTCATCACCTTACAGCTGCTAAACTTCTGACCGACCAACAATATGGATTTAGGCAAGCTCGTTCCACAGCAGATATTCTAACTGTAATCTCTGAACGTATATACCGTTCACTGGACAAAGGAGGTAGGGGTAGAGCGGTAGCCCTGGATATATCTACGGCTTTTTACAGGGTATTACACGATGGTGTTCCCAGGAAAATCAGATCACATGGTATCACTGGACGAATACTTAGCATAATAAAACCCTTCTTAAGTAAGAGAAGAATCCAGGTTGTCCTCGACGGTCGTACATATAAACAATATGATATAAATGCGGGAGTACCCCAGAGGTCTATCCTTGGACCTTTATTATTCCTAATATTTATAAATGACCTCTGTGATAACATTGTCTCTCAGATGGGTATATTTGCTGATGATATCATGCTCTATAACAGGCAGGTGGGGAAAACATATGAACACATATCTAAGGAAATGGTAGAAACACTAGAGGAAGACCTCCAATCTATAGTGGAACGGGGACGAAAATGGATGGTCACATTCAATGCTGTCAATACTAAGTTTGTTTTCTTAAATAACAAGAAACCTTCTCTACCACCAATAGCAATATCCAAAGGCACGTTACCTGAAAGTACTTCTTTTAAACTCCTCGGCCTAACGTTCACAGGAACATGAGTTGGAACAGATACATTGAGAGCATTGGCAAGTCCGCAGCGAAGATGATGGGTGCTCTCTACGGTGCTAGAAAGATACTTATCCCGTACATCTATAAGGCCAACATTCGCCCATGTATGGAGTATTGTTGTCACATTTGGGCTAGTGCACCTGGTACTGGTCTCTCACTCCTGGACAGGGTTCAAAAGAGACTCGTCAACCTGATAGGTCGTAAACTGTCATCTAAACGTCAGCCTCGGTTCCATCGGTACAATGTTCCATCCCTCTGCCTCTTTTACAAGTATTTTAATGGTGAATGCTCTGACAAACTATAAGCACTTGTACCCCCTCCACGTGAATACCCCCGACAAACCCGACAAACAGCTAAATCCCAGCCCTGCATAGTAGAGATTCGAAGATGTAAGAAAGCCTTCTACTTCAATAGTTTCTTCCCCAGAACTGCTAGACTTTGAAACTCCCTTCAGGGACTGTGCTTTCCCAACTGTACTACAGAAGTTCAAGCGTAATGTGAACAGACATCTTGCTACTCATGTCCCTGATAGTAGCCCCCTACTTTATAGTGGCAATGTGCCTTATTTGGAGTAAAAATTGAATAATAATAAAATAAATCAATATAATAACAGAGCATGTATAAATAAATAACAATTTTGCTATATTCCAAAGTCCAAGTTTTTATTAATCTTATCAATCGTGTTTTATCAAAATAAAAACTTCGATATATTTTACAGATATGTTCCGCTCATGGGAACAATTGATATTACCATATCACAATTGGATATTACTTCCGTTGATTTATTAGAAAAAAAAACCCAGAAAGTTCTCATATAGAAAAATACACAACGATGTAATACGTAAAAGTAAGAAAGAATCTAAACAACTCATATCGAACCAGCTCCAGTGGGCTACCTTTTTTTTTAAAAGAAAGGAGTCACCACTTATCAAGGTCCAGAGGCCACTCGAGGATAAGGGTTAATGAGTGTAAAGTAGCCATTGGGAAAATGTCAGACTGACGAATTCTCACGAGAATGAAACGCGGAATATTCTGTGTAGCTTAATTGCCATATATATTTTCATAGCTTACTACCTAGCTCTACCTATGTATTGAGCACTGTTGAAGTAAATACTGAAAGATTTATGCATAAAATTATATCTTTGGATATTAATTTATATGATTAAATGAAGTAACCATTTATATATATATATATATATATATATGTATATATATATATATATATATTTCTGCGGAAATATTTTTTATTCCCTTATATTCACTTTTTACATATACCAATCCTTATTTAAAAAGCTCAACGTAATTACAGAGCAATACAATGACAAAAGTTTCTATTCCAAATTTCATGATGTTGACCATCTTACAATTTATTCCTTTAATTCAGTTGACACTTACAATTCTTGACAGTATCTGGCTCGCAGACCGCATTAAACCAAATGTGACGGCTTTTTAAAATCATACCAACCCTTGTGCCGAACATCCCGGGGAGGAGGAAAAATAAAACACTGTTCTGTTTTTTACGTTTGGGTTATTTTACGGATTTGTAAAGAGAGAATTCCATAAGAGGAAAATCGAGGCCCATACAGAATTCGAACATATTCGTAGGCACAGGTTCGAATTCGGCATCTTCATGATTTTTTCTGTCCCCAACTGCGTAGAATAAGTAACCGTTTATTTAATAGTAGAATAACCTCCATAAACAAAAATAATAATAATAATAATAATAATAATTAAATAAATAAATAAATAAACATTAGATAAAAAAATATATGACATCGATTTTTGGTTTGATATCTGGCCAAGCGCCTTACACACGCACGTGTACACATGCGCACGCACGCATACATGCAATAATAATCGTATTTATCTGCCTATCTGTGTGTGTGTGTGTGTGTGTGTGTGTGTGTGTGTGTGTGTGTGTGTGTGTGTGTGTGTGTGTGTGTGTGTGTGTTTTAAATCATTAACCTCATGTCCACTGCAATGCTAATCATCCGAAATCTCCCGTCTGGATCCCTGGCGAACAAAATATATACACATTAAGAAGCAAGCCGATATTTTCGTTCGGTTTTCTCCCCCCCCCCCACTCCTACACACCACCGCATAATCTTTCCGGTTTCATTTCCTTTTTTGTTGTTGTTATAATGACATTTTAACTGCTTGTTCTCGTGATGATATGCGCGACCATGTTCGACAAACTCATCGTCGCTAGCGATAAAAAAGAAACACCGGCCTGTCCGAAGAGACGATATGCAAATGAGATCGGGAAGAACAAACACATAAGGGGATTCAAGCCTTGTCATCAGACGGACACACCCGCCAGGCCCCGCCTAACTCATGTCGGCACTGGACAACCATTCATGCACTTACCCCTCCACCGCCATACGAATAGGAACTTGTTTGTTTCTCTTCTGACTTTCCCTCGCAAGCATCTCTTTTTATATAAAGTTGGGTATGTTTATATGTTATATATTTGTATGTAGAATTCAGTTCTGGTAAATAAAACGGTTTCTTTTTTACTTACAGTTTCTCTTTAGGGGAAGTCTTGTCTGGTCTTACCAGTGTATACAGATGAAAAGTCCTTTCCTATCAATACTTACGTAATTCCAGTTTAATTTTAAAACTCGACATAAAAATTAGCCTTGACTTTTAAAATACATTTAAAAGTTTATATAAAAATAGCTTATAGATTTAAATGTACTTTTTGAATAGCTTGTAATAAAAAAATTTTTTTTTAATTTTTAAATTAAAAAAAAATTATTTTCATGTTATCTCTAAAAACATTTCAATGTAGAGACTAAGAATATTTTTTATAACAAGATAATAAAATCATTTTGAAGTAAACTTAAAATAAACATTTCAATATAAAGACGAAAAAAATACATTTTATTAAAAGATATTTAAAAAAAAAACACGTTAACGTTAAATACTATATTTTAGGCAAACTTTTCAAATATATTTTTTTAATTAAACAAAAATTTAACTTTAAAAAAATTTCCAAGGAAAAACATTTAAAATATATTTTGATTAAAATATCTTATTGAAAATAAAACTATTTCGAAAAAGAAAGTATTTTAAAGTAAAGATGTGTTTTTATGTTTTCAAATTCAATTGGAATCTACATACGTATCAATCAGAAGGGACTTTTCCTTGGTATACACCGGTAAGACTTGGCAAAACTTCCGCTAAACAGAAAGCAGAGGTAACAAAGTAACAATTTTATTTACCATGAACTTAATTTCACTTCTAAACAAATCAAATAATATATTCTGTAATATATACTACTAGGCGTAAGAGGTAGGGATGTGAACTATGATAAGTTTAATTTAATCATATGCACAGCGACAATGATGGATGAATTTCAGATAACACCGATTTTTGTGAAATTTTAACATTAACTAGAATCTATCAATCAAAAAATATTTTCCCAATTCCAGTTTATTTTTGAGTATTAATAAGGCCTTCTAAGGACCATAATATGGACACAATCTCCATTTGAAAATTAAAACATTTGGGATTTTTCATTAAATTTCATCCATAGTCAAAACAAATAAGTAAGATTCCCTGAATTTCAATTTCCTAAGATTCCTTAAGCTTAAGTCTTTAATTAATTGTAGACTAGAAACAAAATTTCTTGTTTGCTTATAATAATTAGGCATTAATATTAGGTTGGTGCAAAAATAATGTCGGTTTTAACGTTTAATCTATATTAATACACGACATTATTTTTGCACCAACATAATGGATAGTTTCAAAATATATTGAATGCAATTTTAGATAGAGAAAGATGAGATAGATTCTGACAGACGATACGTGATCAGTTTGTTTGAGAAGAACTACGTATCGATAAAGAGAATAGATTTGAAATAATCAGAAATAGCTCCATCAGGAGTTGTGTAAAAATGCTGATATACTAACGACTGTGTGCGATCTTCTATCAAAATGCCTTCTTTGAAGAAATATAATGAAATGTTTCTAGGAATATGTTATGCAGCTAACCACCCGGATGGAAATATAACCAACTACACGTCTGGAGATATATAATTGAATATACTAATACGTTTTCTTTTTTTTACCATGCACGCTAAATCAAATCTTCATGATTAATCATTGTGGAGTATAAAATAAGCGAAAAAATAAAAGAAAGAATCGACGACAGAATATCCAGCTGACTTGGAATGCTGACGACAGATTCGGAGTTTTGAGCCTGCTCTCGGTCTGCCAAGTCAACAGTTCCAGATATATCCACAAAGTTTCTTGAAATTTGACAGTTGAAATAGATTGTTTAGAATAGGGCAGCGACAATCAAGGATAATTATTGCCACATCTGTGTTACCACTAATCTCTTAATCTTAGCCAGAGTCCAAAATAAAGTCTCCAATCTAATAGTTTCCACACTATCGGCCAAGATCCAATCTCTGTCCATTCACCGCAATGTTACATCTCTGTTTCACAAGCACTTTAATGGAATCTGCTCCGATGAACTCGTGCCCCCCCCATTCGACGTACATGTTTCTGTCAAACCCGACAAGCAGCAAAATCTCATCCCTCCACTGCTGAGGTTCCTATTTTAATAGTTAAGTCTTCGACATTCCCTGCCCGTTTCCTTTTGAACCTAACTGTACTAATAATATTAGACATGTTCCCAAATAATATTAGACATTATCCCAAATAATATAAGACATGATCCCAAATAATATTAGACATTATCCCAAATAATATTAGACATGTTCCAAAATAATATTAGACATGATCCCAAATAATATAAGACATTATCCCATATAATATTAGACATGATCCCAAATAATATTAGACATTATCCCAAATAATATTAGACATGATCTTAAATAATATTAGACATGTTCCCAAATAATATTAGACATGATCCCAAATAATATAAGACATTATTCCAAATAATATTAGAAATGTTCCCAAATAATATTAGACATGATCCAAAATAATATAAGACATGATCCCAAATAATATTAGACATTATCCCAAATAATATTAGACATGTTCCCAAATAATATTAGACATTATCCCAAATAATATTAGACATTATCCCAAATAATATTAAACATTATCCAAAATAATATTAAACATTATCCTAAATAATATTAAACATTATCCTAAATAATATTAAAAATTATCCCAAATAATATTAAACATTATCCCAAAAATATTAGACATTATCTCAAATAATATTAAACATTATCCAAAATAATATTAGACATTATCCCAAATAATAGTAGACATTATCAAAAATAATATGAAACATTATCTCAACTAATATTAAACATTATCCCAAATAATATTTAACATTATACAAAATAATATTAAACATTATCCCAAATAATATTAAACATTATCCCAAATATTATTAAACATTATCTAAAATAATATTAAACATTATCCCAAATAATATTAGAATTGATCCCAAATAATATTAGACATTATCCCAAATAATATTAGACATGATCCCAAATAATATAAGACATGATCCCAAATATTATTAAACATTATCCTAAATAGTATTAGACATGATCCCAAATAATATTAAACATTATCTCAAATAATATTAAAAATTATCCCAAATAATATTAAACATTATCCCAAAAATATTAGACATTATCCCACATAATATTAAACATTATCCGAAATAATAGTAGACATTATCCCAAATAATATTAAACATTATCCCAAATAATATTAAACATTATTTAAAACAATATTAGACATGATCCCAAATATTAAACATTATCCAAAAAAATATTAGACATTATCCCAAATAATATTAGACATTATCTCAAATAATATTAGACATTATCCCAAATAATATTAAAAATTATACCAAATAATATTAAACATTATCCCAAAAATATTAGACATTATCTCAAATAATATTAAACATTATCCAAAATAATATTAGATTATCCTAAATAATATTAAACATTATCCCAAATAATATTAGACATTATCCCAAATAATATTAAACATTATCCCAAATAATATTAAACATTATCCAAAACAATATTAGACATTATCCCAAATATTAAACATTATCCCAAAAAATATTAGACATTATCTCAAATAATATTAGACATTATCTCAAATAATATTAGACATTATCCCAAATAATATTAAAAAATATCCCAAATAATATTAAACATTATCCCAAAAATATTAGACATTATCTCAAATAATATTAAACATTATCCAAAATAATATTAGACATTATCCCAAATAATATTAAACATTATCCAAAATAATATTAGACATTATGCCAAATAATATTAAGCATTATCCCAAATAATATTAGACATTATCCCAAATAATATTAGACATTATCCCAAATAATATTAAACATTATCCCAAATAGTAGCTTTTTATCAATAAGTGGCAATACGCTTGCTTTGCGGGGGAAAAAAGAGTTAAAAAATGCATTTTCTGCATGAAAAAAAAGTTCACGTGAACTTTTTTTACATGCAGAAAATGTAACTTTTTATACAAATTAAATGAACATATTTTATCAAATATTCATTTATGTATTTATTAAATGAATATTTTTTTAAGACTTTACAAAAAACAATAACTAGTCTTTATTTTGTCGAAATTACTTATCACGAGTTTTACAAGTAATTTAATTGAATTCCCCTAATATATAAACGCCTTCTTCTAAGATAAGAAAAAAAATAAAAAAATAAAAAAAAAATAATCCAAGAGTTAATGACATAACGTATGAAAAAAGAAGAAAGAAAAAAATTAAATTGCAAAGAAAGGAAGAATGCGAAAAGCAAGAAAAAGAAAGAAAAAGAAATACGACAATAAAAACAAAACTAATCGAAATACAACGATAAAGACACAACTAATCGAAAAGAAAGATGGATTCTTATCGAGCAAGCAATAAGCGACAAATCAAGATGAACACGTTAAGGTGATCCAATAACTGGAAAGTAAACGAATGTGAAAATGGAAAACAATGACTGCCTCTTACCGCTATTTGTCTCGCTTGCCAGAATCATGTAAAAGCGGCGCGCCGAAATAGCCACAGGCAAATCGGTCGGCGGGAAACGCGAGGGAATCGCTTGATAAATTGAAACCAATCTTTAAATCCAACGGCGGAATTCGGCAGATTTAAACTTGTTACAAAGACACAAGGATGGCTGTTCGTCAGCACAATCACGATCTATGATTTTGTTCATATCGTTCTCGTTATCTCTCTCTCTCTCTCTCACACACACACACACTCTCTTTCTCTCCCCCTCTATCTTTGTCTCTCTCTCTCTCTCACACATGCACATATATTGTGTGATCGAGGGTTCTAAGCCCGTCATATTAAACCACGCTGATGAGCCGCAGTAACGGCGAAACGTGCCCAAGAATAACGGACCAAGCGATGGGCAAATCCTTCCATTTAGATAAAGTCACATACAAAAACAGAGTGGGTTTTAAATATGATTTGCAAGCTACAATAATGAGCAAAAATGGCGGCGATCGAAATGATATTGAACACTGACCAACGTCAGAGTCTCGTTGCCCACGCCTCGTGTTCGTTGAAGAAGATCAATATTGACAATTTTTTTTTGCATTCGAAGATTAAAGAATGAAATTATATACACACCCCGCCGACATGGCTTTATAAGTAGTTCATTTCTTTGCTTTAACTGTTAATTGCCGGTGGCCCGGAGGAAAAGTTAGTGTTGTTGACTGAATTCGAATCTCGCGATCAGTAGTATTTATCACTTCTTACATTGATTGTTGCATGAGCAAAGAACATCAGTGTCTGTATGCATAAAGTGTGTATATTTATTTTAAATTATATATATATATATATATATATATATATATATATATATATATATATATATATATATATATATATATATATATATACATACATACATAATGGTAAATTGTTAATGTATGCTTCTAGAATAGTAATTACAAAGTTATGAATGTTTTTGGGAGCATGAAAACGATGTTGTCTTTTATATTTAACATTTTACCTTTTATATTTCAAACGATCTTCCGCTCTTGTTCACAAAATGAAGCGAAATAAAAATGAAAGATATATATATTAAAAAAAAGCGTTCATTTCTTGCAATAATGTTCGAAAGAATTCATTGTATTTACATTCTTACCGTTTGTGGAAGATTTTTTTTTAAAACTTTTTTTAGTTTTTTGAAAATTTGAAACGCATAAGCGTTCTTTTCAAATGATTAAAAAACAAGAGGCAATTGATTTCAATGTATACAATACATGTTTAGAAAATGAAATAAATGTGCTGAACGGTATAAATAATATAATTAATAGTTCTAATAATAATAATAATAATAATAATAATAATAATAATAATGATGATAATAATAATAATCTTGGAAACAAAAATAATTGTAAATAATTAGAGTAAAGTAATAACAATGATGCTAGTTATAATAATAATATTGCTATTATTATTATTATTATTATTATTATTATTATTATTATTATTACTAATTTTATTATATTGATAATGATAACAATATTAATAAAAAAAGAAATTTGGATAATAGACTTTTGTCATTTATTTGTATACTACTGCGTGTAAATAATAACAGAGCTGCAGAGTAGAAATTTGTAAAAAGTTATTATTAGTCGGCAGAATGCTCCAAGGCTGGTAGCTAGTATATATATATATATATATATATATATATATATATATATATATATATATATATATATATATATATATGCGTGTGTGTGTGTGTGTGTAGTTATTTTTAACAGACATAGAGCTTCGTAAATAAAATGATTGGTATAAATAAAGGGTGAAATGTATTTTAATATGCATATTTTTCCCATAAACACACACACACGCACACACACACACACAAATATATATATATATGTATGTATGTATATATATGACGAACATCAGATTTAAGACCTTCTCAAAATTTCGGATTTTCACCTTTTATGGCGTACCTTATCGATATATCTATAAAAGTGAAAGTGTCTGTGTCTGTGTGTCTGTGTGTACATTTCCCTACGCAATAACTCTGTCAATTTTCAGTCTACAGACTCGAAATTTGATATACCGAGTAGTGATATTTGGGAAAATTGATATGATCGGTTTTCGGGCAGATATTTTGCGATTAAGGGGTCAAAGTTCAACGATTTGAGTTTTGAGAACTCTACCAAACTCCTCCTACAATTTTGAGTCTAACCACATGAAATCTTAGATACAGATTTCTTGGACATGGATCTAACTTAATAACTTGATTTAAGCGCGAAACACTAAATGTTAAGGGGGTCATAATAGGGGTCAAAGTTTAAAAAATTGACCGTTTTTTTTTTTGTTGTTTTTTGTTTTTTTGCTCAGCATACACCTCAAAACAGACGGGCAAAGCCGGGCACCCATGCTAGTAATAACTAAATAAGGTAATGTCTTAAGCAGTGATGACTTACCGTTTAAGGTATCCTGTTGCGTTTACTCTAAATAAATTTAAATATGCTATGATGACTCGTTGTGGCGTCGTTATGGCTTATTACAAATACCTATACACAGATAACAATCGGACAGACATGCAGAATACTAGAGGCGTAGTTTGAATACAAGACACTAATTTTATCTCAGGCTAGGATAAAAATATAGTATCAGTTCGACTTAAGTGCCATAGGAAGATGTGTTTATTTTCTATGGGTTTAGGGTTAGGGTGTTTTTATATTTATTATATTTATTATAGTATTTTGTTTGCATCTAGTGTCTCCTTTGGGGGAGCTTGGCTTTTACATTAGAATTGAGTTTACCTACGCGGGGAGGCAAGTAAATATAAAAGAGGACAAGCCATGTATTGTGGGCCAGGTCCGTCATTTCGGAAGCACTGACCGACATGTTTGAAATGCACAGGACGCTTTACGCAAACATGACTGAAACTAAAACAATGGAATAATTGAATGCCATCTTTTCTCTCCGGGGGTCGGGGAGGGAATGACGCCACCCGTCGATATTGATGGTTGGGTTTGGGAAGGTATGTAAGTCAGGGGATGGATAACGCGTTGTTTTGTGTGTTCAAGTGTATAGGTCACCTCGAAACTCTAAACACAGGTGCACTGATATTTTGCAAACACATACATTTTTAAAAAGGCTTCCTTCATTCTTGACAGACTATGGATATCCACTGTAAGGGTGCCTGCGCGTGACATTTTTGTGGCAAGAGTTGCGCAATCTACAACCACACCTCTCCTGAGTCGACATTGTTGAATACTAATGGCAGTTGGAGGTTCAGGACGACTTGAAACAATGCCGAGATAAGCGGAAAGCATATTAAATAAAGAAGTAGTCAACCACCTCAACAGAAACAACCTTCTTAGTGACATGCAATATGGTTTCCGCTCAGCAGATGTACTAACGGTTATATCACATAGGATTAGTGAATCTCTTGACAAAGGTTTCCTTTCCAGGACAATTGCTCTTGATATATCAAAGGCCTTCGATAAGGTATGGCATAAGGGCCTACTTCACAAGATTTTCAGCTACGGTATTACTAGAAATGTTTTCTCAATCATTAAATCATTTCTCTCTGATAGGTTCATAAGAGTAGTGGTTGATGGGCAGAAATCAGAGGCCTGCAGTATTAATGCTGGAGTCCCCCAAGGGTCTATCCTGGGCTCAACTCTCTTCCTGATCTACATCAATGATCTCCCTAAACACATACTTAAATCATTCGTTGACATCTATGCTGATGACACGACCATCTATGGCAACACATCAAAGGCTGTAATTGACAAAGTTCTCTCTAATTCTCTCTCCTCTGATCTTGAGCGCGTGGTACAATGGGGGAAGAGGTGGCTGGTTACTTTTAATGCATCCAAAACCAAGCTTCTACCTTTACATCATCAACGTTCTGATCCCCATCTGCCATCAATTGAAATGGATGGCTCTCGTCTTGGGGAGGCTCCATGTTTTGACAAGCTTCTGGGCTTGACCTTTACTCCTGATTTGAAATGGAACACGTACATCAAATCTGTTGCCAGGGACGCTGGGAAAATGGTGGGATCCTTCTACCGCTCCAGAAGATATCTCACTACTAATGCCATTCTCTATCTATATAAAAGCCAAGTACGTCCAAGGATGGAGTACTGCTGCCACATCTGGGCAGAAGCTGCTAAAAACAGCCTATCCTGCCTTGACAGAGTACAAAATAGACTTTGTGGTTTGGTGGGGGATGCCCTTTTCTCTTCCCTGCAGCCTCTCTCCCACAGAAGAGACGTTGTGAGCCTATCTTTGTTTTATTGTTATTTCCATGGCATCATGGCAAGTGCTCGTCTGAGCTCCAATCTCTCGTCTCCCCTCTCCAATCTTTCACGAGAAACACCCGTCTGGCTGAAACTACTGTCAATAATTTTCCCCACTCTTTATCTGTGCCTAAACCCAAATTTAAATTCCATGAGCAGAGTTTCTTTCTCAGAAGTGCACGATTGTGGAACTCTCTTCCGTTCGTCTGTTTTCCACCTGACTACAACTTGGATGCCTTCAAATCCAACATAAACAAATTCCTGACAAACCGCCCTCTTAAGTAAGACACTCTATCAAATCTCCAATACTAATGATGAATACTACAATACTATCTCATTGATTACTGTACATGCAGTAACCCTTATCGCTGAGTAGCCTCCGGGCCTTGATAAGTGGTGACCCCCATGTAAAAAAACAAAAAAACATACAGCGCCTAGAATTCCCAAATGGTCACCTATCTGGTACTAGCTAGGCTCAACGTTGCTTAACTGTGGTGATCTGACGGGAACACATACATATTTTGTAGTGATTATCACTTTCTACACTGGTGATTACGTAAGCATAGAAACATTAGTGTTTGAATGGTATAAAAATCATTGTTAATATTTATTAAAAATATTACTGTCGTATGTGCATATCTTTGTTCTATTTCAGAACCAAAAAAGCCGTTAGCCTTCAAAGTGTATATTATGTTGAGGAATGAAGTGAGTCAGATTTTTGACGTCATATAGCCGTTAGACATTTGAAAAGATGTGATACAATTTTTTTGGAATGAATACAGTCGTTAAAATGGATGAGTTATTGAAATGAAATGAGTTTTTCAATTATTTATTGATTAATTATATATATATATATATATATATATATATATATATATATACATATATATATATATATTAGTTATTATAGTATTATTTTCTGTGGTGCAAATTAGTTATCTTGTTTCTAAAATTAAGTTCTGTTCTTTTAATAAAAGTTTATTGATTAAAAGGAATAACTTGTAGAAACCTCGACATTGTTTAATTGTGTTTGAGTTTGCAATAAGTGCTGATTCAAGAGGTCTTTGTTGGAATTTATCTAAAACGAATTCAATAGGTTTAACATGTTTGTAGTTATAAAAATGACTATGCTGCACTAAATGAGAAAATAATGAATTCAAGGAGTATTTTTTATATGTATGTTCACTAAGCCTTTCTCAAGTCGCCGTAGAGTTTCACCAACGTATATTTGATGCCAATTATGGTATGGGACAGTATATATACGGTTTATTTTGGAAATGTTTTGTTTTTTAATGATTGTTTTATAGTTTGTGATGTGGTTTGTATTATTGGAATTCCTAGTTTGTTTATTGAGTGTTGAATGGTGTTGTATTATTATAGACGTAGTTGGGTAAAAAAAATAAAATAAATGTGAAGTTGCGCAATATTTTCAAAGATGTTGTGTTTATTTGAATGCGTCATCCAGATATTCTTGGTTGTACATTCTGAAAACACGTAAGAGCGAAACCGATTACCATGCCTGTTTTTTTTTTTTATTTTGTAATTATTATGTGAGTAGAAATCATTTTTGTGTGTGGTTTTGAGATGAACTTTGTTGGATTTTATTATAAGTATGTCTAGAAATGATGTTGAGTAATTATTCTCTGTTTCATAGGTGAACTTTATGGAGGGTTCGACTGTCTAATTTGTTTTTGATATTCTCTGTGTGTGAATTTATAAAAAAATAAAAATAAAAAAATAGAAATATCGTCAATATATATATATATATATTTTACACAGTGATCACCACTTATCAAGGCCCGGAAGCCACTCAGGGATAAGGGTTATTGCAAGTACATTACGTTAGTGTGGAGATTTGATGAAGTGTTTACTTAAGGGGGCGGTTCATTAGGAATTTGTTAACATTGGGCTTAACACATCTAAGTTGTAGTCCGGTGGGAAGCAGGCAGACGGAACAGAGTATATCTGAAGTATTCTGTGTTTGGAGATAATCTAAATTCGAAAGAGTTAGATTCTAGGAAATTTAAAATTAGGCAGCTGAATACTTCACATGGAAAGACAGAGGTTTTGCTTGTAGAAATTATTATTGAATTGAAAATAAATCACGTCAGTTATGAATAGGGCTATGATAAGAGAATATTCTTTCCACTATTTTGACTCTCGTGTATATATCAGTTAATATCTTATATGTTTTTAGATAAAGTGATGTGGTTCTCGATTGATTAACTGCTTGTAACTGTGTCGAATATATATTCGAGAGTCAAAACAATGTAAATAATATTCCCTCGTCATAGCACTAATAATAATAATAATATATACGAAATTTGCATAAATTAAAATATCATATATAAACTTATTTTACGACCGGGCTACGCTAGGCGTCCCTGCTAGCTTAGATAAGCATTTTTGCAATTTTTGCAATTTTAACTAAAGAGCTACAATAATATCAGGACATGCATTTGGTTATTTCTTGGCCTTCGGGACAAGATCAAAGTGTAGTATCTGTTCTTCAGATGCTGCACTTCTATTTCTTGTTCTCTTTCGGTGGAGGAGAAATCCTTCACGACTGAGACAATTTTTATTTTTGTACATTTTCTCCACGTTAAAAAACGACCCTGGTGTCTAACTCTGCCCCATGGGGAGGCATAGTAAATAGGTACAATAATATCAGGACATCTCCATTTACGCTGAGCATCCACAGAATGCCAGCATCAATATATTACACATTAAAGAGTCAGCTGCGGAATTTTCACAGGTCCAACTAGTCTGACATTATGACTAATTTTGTGAAGGTAATTTCGTTTTAATTGCTATTTATAAAATACTTGGCGGTAAAAAAGCTTTCAAAACTTTCAATTTTCTAATAAAAAAATTGGATTTACTTAAAATTTAAAAGACTAGAAATTACTTTCTATTCGACAATTTAAATGCTTTTTAAAATTACTTGCAAATTTCGAACGGGCAGAAAGAATTTTTCACCATGACTAGAAGATTTGAATTGCTGACTTGTTTAGTAAAAGAATATGCTGTTGTCATTGTCATTGTTATAAATCTAATAAGTTTTATAAAAGTGTCGAGGGGAGACGAAACGGTAATGTTGATTGTTTTAGGCATGTATAAAGTAAAGTAAAACATTTTTTAATAGGGACATTAGTATATAATATTGTTATATCTAAACTGGGTATAGTTTTATTTTGTACATTAATGTTTGTTTATTTTGTTGGATAAATCTCCAGAGTTCTTTATGTGGGAATATTAAGAGGTTCATAATTGACCTATTAGATATTGTTGCCAATTATGAAATCTTCATTTGCACACTAATAATCAGGGTTGCGGAGTCGGATGGTGAAACTCCGACTCCGACTCCGCAACCCTGCTAATAATCCTGGGAAAGGCACAAATGTACACTTCTTCCTAGCTAAATGTAAAGAATGACATTTACTTAATTTTTATCAGTAAGTATTGTTTATTATAAAGCATTTGAATGTACATGTGTTGAAATTACCCATTGGTGGGTTTAGAATATTGGATATGGCTCGTGCTCTTTTTGGGTGGCGCTACCGATGCCGGATATTATGGGCCACCTAGAGGTGTCTGCTTTGTGAGTTTAGGGTAGACCAAATATATCAAGCATTGAGTGCCACCCTATCATTCCCACATTGAATGGCCTATATTACATGGCTTTTTTCGTTTTGAAATTGAACAAAGACATTCGTTTCACATTAAAAACAAGTATATTTTTAAATATTGTTTTGAAAATTTATTTTCTTTTAAATTAATCATCCAGAGGAAGTTGGGAAATAAAGACGAAACGTTGATGAACATATAATATTGTTTGTTTCTTTTTCATCTCTCTATCACATCGGAATATTATTTCTATAATTTTCATCATATTATATATATGTATGTATGTATATATATATATATATATATATATATATATATATATATATATATATATATTGTATTTTGTGTACAGAAAGTTGTAAGATGAGACAAGACATTGGTACCGTCGGTTTCAAGCCCGATAATTAGGGCCGTTTAAGATATCTATATAAAGCTCTCTTCAGCCAATACTCTTCTTCAATAAAAAATACAAAATATAAATAAGCTCTTATTTTTCGGATTTTTCTTTTAATTGAGCACTCTGATGGATTTCTTTTTTAAAAAAACTAATCATATATATATGTATATATATGTGTGTGTGTGTGTGTGTTAAATGCACTAATATTATATATATTATACACATATATATTGCATTAGATGCACTAATATTTCTCAAATACACCCCATGTATATATTAGTGATGGGACGATTCCAATATTATTCTCGATCCCGATACAATTACCGATTCCGCACTAAATTCCCGATTCCGATACAATTACCGATTCCGATTCAGATTTTTTTTTTTTATAAATTTCTAAACATTTAACTACAAAATTGTTAGTTTTCCTGATTACCGTAAAAACACACGTTAAATGTGCATGTATTTTCTAAAAGTTAAAAACAGACTTGTGGCGGTTAATCTAAAGGTTTGTTTTACTAGTATTTCAAAATGAATAAATATTTATTATTTTATCAGTACTAAAAGCAGTGAGACATTGTTTTTAACAAAATTTAATAAAAAAAAAAATGATAATTAACGGAATCGTTTTTAGGCATCGGAAAATAGCCCCAAATTTTCCCGATTCCGATACTCCAAAAATTTCCGATTTTTCCGATTCACACACACACACACACACGTGTATATATATATATATATATATATATATATATATATATATATATATATATATATATATATATATAAAAGTGAAATTTTCTGTGTCTGTGTATCTGAGTATCTGTGTGTCTGTGTACATTTCCCTATGCAATAACTTTGTCAATTTTTAGTCTACAGATTCGAAATTTGATATACAGGGTACTGAGATTTGGAAAAATCGATGTGATCGGTTTTCGGCCAGAAATTTGGCGATTAAGGGGTCAAAGTTCAACGATTTGACCTTTGAGAACTCTACCAAACTCCTCCGACAATTTTGGGTTTACGCACTTGAAATTTTAGATATAGGTTCCTTGGACATGGATCTAACTTAGTAACTTGATTGGAGCCCAAAGCAATAAATTTTAAGGGGTCATAATAGGGGTAAAAAAATTTAAAAAAATTTACCTCTGACAGTTTCTGGTCTAAATATTTGAAATTTTACATAAAGATTATTCAGAGATAGGACAAGCTTTTTCATCAGTTTGGATCGAAAAGTTTTAGTTACCAATATATAAATGTACGTATGTATGTCTGTTTGCATGTTTGCCTTAGACTTTCAATAGAGGCGATGGATTTTACCAAGATCAGTATTGTTTTAAAGTTCGATCCGTCCTACGACAAACAAATATCGAAAAATTGGCTAAAAACATTAATATATTCCCCTTCAACTAGGCACTTTTCTACAGGGGGGGGGTCACTTTTTTCGCCGATATTTTTTAAAGTTATGCTCTCCTTTAGATTGTCTAGCCTTAATTTTTAAAAATGTCGTAACAGCATAAACGTTAGGTTTTACCCCGTTCTTTTCCTCCTTTGCGGTACGGGTTCGAGCCTGCCTTCCTACTACCACTTTTTATTTTGCTAAACATACACATCCAAACACTCGGTCAACGCCGGGCGCCCATGTTAGTATATCTATAAAAGTGAACGTGTCTGTGTGTCTGTGTACATTTTCCTGTGCGATAACTCTGTCAATTTTCAGTCTACAGACTCGAAATTTGATATACAGGGTACTGAGATTTGGGAAAATCTAGGTGGTCGGTTTTCGGCCAAAAATTTGTCTGTTAAGGGGTCAAAGTTCAACTATTTGACCTTTGAGAACTCTACCAAACTCCTCAGACAATGTTAGGTCTAAACACTTGAAATTTTAGGTATAGATTCCTTGGACAAGGATCTAACTTAATAACTTGATTTGAGCCCAAAACAATAAATTTTAAGGGGTCATAATAGGAGTTAAAGTTTTAAAAAATTGACCTTTTTTTTTGTTCAACATACCCCCCAAACACCCGGGCAACGCCGGGCGCCCATGCTAGTATATCCATAAATGTGGACGTGTCTGTGTGTCTGTCTGTGTGTGTGTGTGTGTCTGTGTACATTTCTCTACGCAATAACTCTGTCAATTTTCAGTCTAAAAACCCAAAATTTGATATACCGGGTACTGAGATTTGGGACAATCTATGTGATCGGTTTTCGGCCAGAAATCTAGCTGTTAAGGGGTCAAAGTTCAACAATTTGACCTTTAAGAACTATACCAAACCCCTCCAACAATTTGGGATCTAAACACTTGAAATTTTAAATATAGGTTCCTTGGACATGAATCTAACTTAATAACTTGATTTGAACCCAAAACAATAAATTTTAAGGGGTCATAATAGGGGTCAAATTTTAAAAAATTGATCATTTCTTTTTTTTTTTTGCTCAGCATACACATATAACACCCGGGCAACGCCGGGCATCTATGCTAGTATATATATATATATATATATATATATATATATATATATATATATATCCCGGTAGAACTCAGGGATAAAGCATTAAAAATTAGTAACAAAATACAATACAGTATATAATACACATGTATTTAATACAAATAACATTATAAATAACACCGTAAATTGGGGCAAATACCGTAACCAGGGGTCGGAAAAAACATCGTATTCCACATCGTAACAAATCGTATCCTAGGGCCACCATATCCTGGTGTTCGACTGTATATATCTTTATGTGTGTGTGTGTGTGTGTGTGTGTGTGTGTGTGTGTGTGTGTGTGTGTGTGTGTGTGTGTGTGTGTTCATAATCTGCTTTTGATCTGATGGTGCAAGCCGACAGGCTTTTAAGAGTTCAAACGATTCCGGTTGATTTTCAATTCATGACGAAAATGGATCCGTGAGATCAATAAATGAAAACCGGTTTATTGATCGATATTCGCAATATTTCAGTGACAATATCGACTTCTTACACACACACACACACACACACACACACACACACACACACACACACACACACACACACACACACACACATACATACACACACACTATTGGAGGTGCTTCGTCCGTCGGTGCGTTCGTCATGATGAGTTCGTCGTTATAATTCAGGTTGTTCCAATTTGTTTGAAATGCTAACAATAAGTATTGTACATCGATTAATAAATATATAAGTACATTTCAGTTTCTTTATTTTACAAGGATTTTAGATGGGTGTAGGCACTCATTTGAAAATTCAAATTTCATTCATAGTCATTAGTAGGGCCATGGCAAGCGCATAATCTTTTCATTATTTTGACTCTCGAGTATATATCAGTTAATATTTTATATGTTTTTATATAGAGTGATGTGGTTCTCGATTGATTAACTGTGTCTGTGTCGGATATATACTCGAGAGACCAAAGAATGAAAAGAATATAGACACCAATTAAGCAAAATTATCTGAATTTTAATTTCTTTTCTGGTTCCCTCAAACTTAATTGGAACTTAAATTTGGGTCATCACTTCGAATCATAATCGCGTACAAGCTTTTGTATATTCTTTCTTTATACAAACATTTTAGCTACACATGTGCATACATCGTTCAGCTGTGATTTATTTCACATCTTTAACATCGTAAGGCCGCTAGTCTCGACTGTTTGGAAATTGGAACTCAGTCGGGACTAGCGATGTGATGAAGTTGGATTGGAAATGAAAGAATAGCTTAAACATGTATGCAAATATTTAACTAATGTTGTTTAAATAAAGAAAAGCATACAATAGTATAGTACTCCTTATTGTTGAGCACTATTTTATCAAAACTGGGTTTCATTTGGTTTAGCATCTAAGAACCCCATAACAATACAATCATTAAGAAAAATTATAAATCTCTCTCTGTTACTACATTTCTTGCTCTCTCTCTCCCCCCCTCTCTCTCTCTCTCTCTCTGTATGTCTGTCCCTCTTTCAATATATATATATATATATATATATATATATATATATATATATAAACATCCCCACACCCAGCAAGCATAGCTATATTATTAAATTAATCCAAAAAACAGATGAACTAATACGCCGAATGCGATGGCGAGCAAATTTCTTCCTTAAAAATGAAAACGTAAACAAAAAAGAATCCTATGGTTTTAAAACCCTTAAAAATGCGAAAACAGTAGACCTTTTGATAAACTTTGAAAATGACCTTTTAAACGTAATTAAAAACCTAGAATTCCACAATCAACCTAACAATTTCCAACGGAAACTACACAAAATCGTTAGAAACATAAACAACTCTAATAAAATCTTTGTAACACCAGATAAAACCAGAAACTTTTATAAAATAGATAAGCAAGAATATAACAAACTAATCACAGAAAACATTACAAACTACAAAAAACTAGGCACAAACGAATGCGACTACATAGATATAATAAATACTGAAAGTAAACAAATTACCGATAAACTAAAAATTAGCGATAAAGTTGGCAAATTGAAACCTAGAGAGTCATACATTCTGCTTAAAGACCACAAATGGGACTTTAATAATAATCCCAGCACCCGCCTGATAAATCCAACTAAACCAGAAATAGGTAGAATTAGCAAAACTATACTTTCTAAAGTAAACAAACAAATCAAACAGGACCTAGAACTAAACCAGTGGGCAAATACTACCGAAGCAATTACCTGGTTTAAAAATATAGAAAACAAAAATAAATGTACGTTCATACAGTTTGACATCATAGACTTTTATCCCTCGATATCCGAAGAACTTTTTAACATTGCCCTAGAATTTGCCGAGGCATACACTGATATATCCTCAGAAGAAATCAACATCATTAAAAAATGTAGAAAATCAGTTCTAATAAATAACAATAACCAATGGATAAAAACTAAAATGAAAAATTCATTCGATTTGGCGATGAGTGCCAGAGACTCTGCAGAGGCATCAGATCTTGTGGGATTATTCATTCTATACACCCTCACAAGCATATTCGATACTACGGATATCGGCCTATATAGAGATGATGGACTAGCTATAATAAAAAACTCCAACAAAGTCAAAGGAGAAAACTTTAAGAAAATCATACACACAGAAATGAAAAAATTAGGCCTAAAAGCGGACGTATCAGCTAACATAAAAATAACAAACTTCCTGAACGTCACGTTAAACTTAGATAAAAACACATATGAACCCTACTTAAAAGATAACGCTACTCCAATTTACGTAAACCCTAAGTCCAACCACCCACCATCAATTATAAAACACATTCCTAACTCGATCGTAAGTAGACTCAGTAATAACTCAAGCGATGAAAATGCATTTAACAGGTCAACCAATATCTACGAAACAGCCCTAAAAAATAGTGGATACAAAAATATCGATATCAAATATAAGCAACAAAACACCAACAACTATAATAAAATTAAAAATAGAAGAAAAAGAACTATAATTTGGTATACGGCCCCATACAATCAAATGTTAAAAAGAAAACTTGGCAAGAAATTTCTAGATCTTATTGAAAAACACTTTCCCGCAACCAACCCCTTACACAAAATCTTCAATAAAAATACCTTGAAGTTATCTTACAGTTGTTGCGAAAATTTAGAGATGATAATTAAAGCACATAATAACAAAATACTAAATGAAAACAATGTAAACAACAACAAAATAAACAATAAAAAAGTAGACACCATGACAGAAATAAAACCAACACTAGCAGAAATAATAATAATAATAATAATAATAATAATAATAATAATAATAATAATAATAATTATAATAATAATAATAACAATAACAAACCAACCCCGGACAAGAACAACCATACCATAAATAAAAATACTAATAACGAACAAGATAAATGCAATTGTAGACACCGCACACTTTGCCCAGTCCATAATAAATGCCTAACAAAAAGCGTAGTTTATCAAGCAACAATATTTGCGAAAGAAAACCCGAATAACAAGAAATATTACGTAGGCATGACTTCATTAGATTTCAAAACCCGATACTATGACCACAAAAGTACATTCAAAAATAAAAAACACCGTATAAAAACAACACTAGCGAATAAATACTGGGAACTCAAAGAAAGCGGACATTCGCCGGTAGTCGAATAGAAAATAATGAGACACGCTACCACGTGCAGACATTTAGACGACCCATGTAAATTATGCCTCTATGAAAAATTTGCTATCCTGTACTTTAAAGAACCTCAACATCTATTAAACTGTAGGCGGGAATCATTGGGAATAAGTTGGTTGGACCATGCGGAGTGCCAGAGGGTGTAAAGCTTACCTGCAATGCGTACACGGTCTTTTTAGATAATCATTTGTCGACATGGCTAAATGACCTACCATGGTCACGTCGCTTTCAGATGATTTTTATGCATCACTATGTGCTATCCTATTCTGCTTGTGGCGATTGCAGTCTTCCTTGAATCTATGGAATTCGTTGGGGAAACTCTCATGACCTAAGCACCATGTTCTCCAGACCTCAACCTCATTGAATATCTCTGGTCAATATTAAAAAGAAGAGTTTATGAGGAAGGAGAGCAATTTACTTCAAAGGAAACTTATGAAAGGACATAGTTGATGTTGCAGGAGACATAATTCCTTTTAAGATCAAATAATTGACTTCCTCGGGGGACAAAAGGTTGTGTTAAGTTATTAAAAAAAAATGGTGGGTATGTCGATAAATAATTCATTTATATGAGACTTACGCCGAGGATATGTTTTTGTTTATTATACTTTGACAGAAAAATATAATAAAAAGTAAAGTTCGCAAGATAAGACATTGTATTTTTGCCCTAAAACAACATTTTAAGAGACCTGCAATAAAGAAATTCCTCGATAAAGAATAAATATTACATGAATTTGAATAAAATGTTTGGAAATAACTAACCTTAAAGCACTCGTTTGATGATATAATTTTCATTTTGTTGTGACGTACATTTAGTAAAATATGGGTATTTTACTAATCTCCAATAAAGCGATTGATACAGTTTACACACACGCACGCACACACGTACATATACATATATATATATATATATATATATATATATATATATATATATATAAATAAATATATATATATATATATATAAATAAATATATATATATATATATATAAATAAATATATATATATATATATATAAATAAATATATATATATATATATATATATATATATATATATATATATATATATATATATATATATATATATATATATATATATATATATATGGCCATAAAATTATCCAATTACCGATTAACAAGGCTAGGAGAAAGGATTCAAGCAATCAAGGTTACAACGTTATTAATTCAACCATTATGCTGTATTTTTTTTATATCTTCAAATATTTACTTGTAGAGTTTGGTTTTATTGTTTGGTGCTATTTAATACCGAATTCAGTTATTTTGGAAAAAAAAAATTATGCTTCTAGATTTTTTTTTTTTTTTTACATATCTTCAAATATTTATCCCTTGTGTTTGGTTTTATCTGTGTGTTTTGTGGGGATACATTTTTATTTCTGTTTATAACTTTGCGGAATATGATTGACTTTTACAAAGGAAAAGGTGAAAAAAAAAGCATTCACACATATGTTTGTTGCATTTCAAGTCAGGCAGCCAGTATCAGTCTGATTGTGTAGCACCAGAAAATTTTTATAAAGAATCTTCGATCTTGTATTTTTAGTATACCATTCTGAACGTGTTTTTATTTATCATGAAATGTAAACGCCTTTCCCCCCATTGAATTTTATTACATCTTGTACTCACTATTCACAGCTTAAACGATTCAAGGTAATCTCTTGATCGTAAGCGGGTGCCTAGATACCGTTCTGATGAGCCACCGTGGTTGTGTTTGACCCGGCGTCTCGATCCGCGGTGGGTAGATCTAATGGCCCACTTAGTATGGACTTTATTTTCACATTTCCCGTAACATCAAGCGACCAAAATCAGATCACGTAGGAAAACCGTGACAAGCAATGAATTAAATATGTATCTCCGTCCTTATTCACTGATAAAATACGTAGACAGTTTCCATTCGTGCAAAATGGCTGCCACAGTTGTGTCGATTAGAAAGGTTGGCAAATTTAAGAACGAATGT
>NC_136507.1:58182526-58232526 GCF_053919585.1 Euprymna scolopes | reverse complement strand
AAGGGATGGGTCCTAGATGGACGTCATCGTCATCAGCATTTTAGGCGCCAACAAGGTGGTGGCGAGATAATGATTTGGTCTGGGATTATTGAAGGTACTTTAGTTCGCCCATGGAGAGTCCCAGGCGGCGTACATATGACGTCAAATGCTTACGTACCTTTTCTGAAGGAGCACTTTGAACCATGGCTGAAGAATCAAAGATTGATGTTTAGAAGAACCATTATTTTAATGCTTCCTCGCATGCAGCAAACAAAAGCAAAGAGTATTTGCAACAACTAGGGTTCTCTAGGCTACGGAAGATGGAGTGGCCGACGAATTCAGCAGATTTGAACGCAATTGAGAACCTTTGGAGTACCATGAAGCGACGCTTCTATATTAGTGGACGCCAATTTAAGAGCAAAGATGAGTTGTGCGATGCTCTACAAGAAGTATCACGCGGAATAACTGTTGACGAAATCACAAATTTGACTAATTCTATGGGCCAAAGTCTTTTACGAGCCATTCATAAAAAAGGATCACATATACCCTACTAATTATGTCAACGTAGAAATTGCTATGCAGTTATTGTGTTCTAAGTATTTTTCCTAGTTCATTTACTGTTTGAAAATTATTTCAATAAGCAAGTTATGGGTATATTGTGTTTTTTCTCAACCTTGTTAATAACTTGACACACTGAAACCAACCAATATTCCTACCATTCTGCAATAGTTTCGCTAATACTGCTTTAAATACTTTTATTTTTTGAATGGAATAGCTGAATAGTATTGTAAGCACTTTCCCAAAATTTCATGGATTTTTATTCACTCGTTCCTTAAATATTTAAAAAATTTAAACTCGTTAATAATTTGATACACAGTGTAGTTTGTTTATTATACAAAAATAGTGTTTCATCCTTACGATAATCATCAGTGCAGGGTGTTTCGATTACAGCCGGTTGTGAGATTCGAACCGGCAACGGAGCCATCTCAAACAAATCCACTTAACCGCGAGAATTTTAAACCCTTATTTTTTAAATGACAATACGGTGATAGTGATCCACTGACTATGACATCATGACCTGCGTGTGCAAGCTTAAATGACCAACTTTTAACTTCAACTTAGAGTACTCAGCAATAAGAACCGAGTTATTAAAAGAGCTGACATAATTATTACTTTGATTATATTTTAATCACAGAAGAGACGTCGCGAGCCTGTCTCTGCTTTATCGTTATTTCCAAGGCAAGTGCTCGTCAGAGCTCCAATCTATGGTCCCCTCTCGCCAAACTTTCACGAAAAACACTCGTCTACCTGAAACCACTATCAGTAATGTTACCCATTCTTTATCTGTGCCTAAAACTAAACGTAGATTCCATGAACAAAGCTTTTTTCTTAGAACTGCACGCCTGTGGAAATCTCTCCCATTCGTCTTTTTTCCAGATGATTACAATTTGGTCGTCTTCAAGTCCAACGTAAACAAATTCTTGATGAATCGTCCCTTTCAATAATCTAATTTACCAAATTTCCACTACTAACGATTATTACGAAATTATCACATTGACTACAGTACACTTAATAACCCTTATCCTTGAGTAGCCTCGGGACCTTGATAAGAGGTGACCTCTATGTAAAAAAAAAGAAAATACTTACAGACACTAGTGTTTCATCTTTTTTGGGAATCATCAGTGCAGAATGTCACGATTACCGCCGATTATATATATATAATAAATATATGATTTATTGCAGAGTAAAACAGTCGATTTATAATCAAGCTAAACGTGCTCGATACTAAAATAATTATTATAAAGGTCTCTACTACATGTATGCGTTATTTAACTTATATCAAGTAGAAGTTTCGGTCTTTGTGTCTCCTCGGGGCCAATATGTTTTTTTTTAACTAATACAACATTTACCGTTTTAAATTGTGTGCGATTGGGGTTATTTTGCGGGCTTTGTGGGGTTGATCGGTGTTGATTATGGTATTTGGTTTTGGTAGCCGATATAGGGGTGCGGTCAGCTAGGGTTAATCAGCTAAGTTTCTCGATAGTTTTGATATTAACATTCATTGTAATTCGACAGAAAGTCGAGTGCAAATCCATGACCCGAGGGGTCAAATTCAGATATAGGTCAGCTTATCTACTTTGAAGCTAGAGGTCAGGAATATTATGTGGGCGATCGCATATCGTTTACATAAAAGTTTCAGAGTTTTGTCAGCTATCGAGTATTCGACGTTGAAGAACGTTTACTGAAACGATTGTAGCACTGCAAGATAAAATCTCGAATCTACGTAAGAGAACAAAAATGGATAACAAAAGGTGCATCAGCCTCAACTAACATCGTCTCTTCTGCGGAATATCAACCCTAAAAATATGTGTAAAATTTGCAAAAGATAAACTAAACCGTTTCGGAATCTATGAGGATGGAAGGGATTCTCTCTTTCTCTCTCTCTCTCTCTTTCTCTCACACAAACTTACACACACACACACTTAAACATACTTAGACACACACACACACACACTAATACACACACACACTTACATACGCAGACACACACTTACACACACACACACACGCATGCACACACACACGCACACACACACACACACACACACACACAAAGTGACTTTTATATAATAGTAGAGATTCCACCGGAAGATCCTATTTATTAAAAAGGGGGGGATAGAAGGTGATAACATGCTATAAACATTAAATTAGTGCATCCATATAATAATTTAATGTTCGTAGTAAATGTATGTTGGTGTTAAATAAAATTAATAAAAACAATTATGGGTGTTAAATTCCCCTCGTTCACTGTCGAGAAAAAAGCTGTTTTAGTGTGTTAGTGTAGGTTTGAGAATGAGTGTTTGTCATTGTAGTACCATTTTTCTAGTTTCAGAAAGAAATTCCACTATAGATGTATTTGTTACAGCATGAAAAACACATTATAATAAACAATATAAATAATACAATGCAGAAAAAAAAAACAATAACTTATAAAGGTAAAAAAAAGCGCCAATCATAGAAACACTGTTTTCAATTATATTTCACTTTTTATGTATACAAATCCTTAATTTAAGAAGCTCGATGTGATTACAAAGCATATAACAAATCAATGACAAAAGATCAAGAAGAGTTAAGGGCAAAATAGATTCATTGATTGATAGAATAATAAAATGAATGATTTTGTGCTACGAAACAGTTTCTGACAAGAATTGTAAGTGTCAACGGAATTAAAAGAATAAATTGTAAGATGGTCAACTTCATGAACTTTGGAATATAGACTTTTGTCATTTATTTGTTATATATATATATATATATATATATATATATATATATATATATATATATATATATATATAGTCATCCACATACAGTACTGTTTCGCTGTTTCACAGCTCATCAGTGCGGCTAGACAAGCAACTACGTCAAGCCAGGATCGAAACCCGACCGCCCTAATGGCAGTCGGAGCTTCTAACCACTGCGCTATTCGGCTGCTGCTATGCGGACTGTGAATTAACAATGTTTTGACATTGCCCAAATACCTAAGCTCAATTTGTTTACACAAAGAGCATTGCTTAATACGCTAATGATAATTTTGTATATCACTTTCCAATATGCTCAACCCAAAAGAGAGAGGGGGGTGGGAGAGAGAGAAAGAAGATTAATTATGCTATTCACTTCTGAGGAACGTTATGAATATTTAAAAATTTGAAATGCATTTTGAGAACGCGTAAAATAAGGTAATCGAGAAGAGATTGAAGGGTGGAGAGTAAGCAAAATATACAGACATAGAATAAGAGTAAACGTGAAGCAAGAAAAATAAGAGAGGGGTGAGAAAATTGAGAAATACTTAGTTATTTGTAAGGGTGACGGAGGTAAAGAGACCGTTGCAAGTGCTCCGCCTCTGGGATCGTCTGCGAAATATCTCGAATTCGACGACCAACGCTCGACTTATTGACGTAAGAATTATTTCTATGTTCAAAGCAAAGAAGATGGAATGAGCAAAATGTGTGTGAAAGGGTGGGACTGATTAAGGGAGGGGAATGAGGAGAAAAGGAGAGGTGGGAGGAGGAATAATAAGGGGGGGTGTAGGGGAGAATAAATGGGATAAGAAAATCGAAGCGCGCAGGGTTGGGGAATAAAGTATATTTGTATTGAAATGAACGGTCGGTCTTGATAACAATCCGGTGAAATTTAAAAAAAGAAACGAAAAATACGACCAGACGGTAGACGGGTTGGCGTTGGAAATAAAAGGAATATATGAAAAAAAAAGTAACACGTGAGGACTGTGGGAAGAAAAAGAAACTAGAACGAGAAGAAAAAGAAAAAGAAACTAGAATGAGAAAGAAAGAAACAAAGATGAAAAGAATAAAAGAAGGAGCGAAGAGGGAATTAAAAACTGATGAAACCTGGCAAGATGATTCGGTAGAGAAATTCCAAGAAATAAAAATATGAAAGCACAGAAGAGAAAGAAATAGAAGAGGAAAAGAAAGACAGAAGGAAACTGGAATAAATAAAGCAACAAACAGAAGCTGGTGAAAAAAAAAAAAAGAAATGAAATGAATTCAGAAATAGACACTTAAGATAAAAGAAAGATACAACAGGAAGAAAAATAAATAAATTTTTATAAAGATGAAAGTAACTTGACAACTATATATATATATATATATATATATATATATATATATATATATATATATATATATATATATATATGTCTATATATATGTATATATATATATTATTTTTTAAACGAATCCTAACAACAGTCGATCTACGCTGAAGAGGAGTAGGGCTCCGAAACATGCATGTCCGTAGATTACTGGGGTTTTTTTTTTAAATAATAAATAAATAAATTAATAAAAAAATACGTCCAAATGAAAACTGGGCGATTTTCTAAGAAAAACACCGGATCTCCGAAGCGGATACGTTAACCTTAATCGTTAAAAAACAAAAAAACAAACACTATATATATATATATATATACAAGGGCGTGCAATAAGTAATGCCCCTGACCCACTTCCTATAGCAGTAGAGCAACGAAACTTGGCACAGTTATTAGTCTTTCTCTACATAGGAACCACCCAGAGTTATGCATTTCTCCCATCGTTTGTATGCAGCTCTGGAGACCGTTTTTGTAGAACACCCAAGGTTGGTCCTCCGACTACGACGTGACTTCAGAAATCAAGGCTGCATCATTTGGGAAACGCTTTCCTTTCAAAAACAACTTCATGGCTGGGAAGAGGTGAAAGTCAGAAGTGCAAGGTCAGGAGAGTAGGGAGGATGGAGAGGATTTTCATAATCACACGCTCGTGCTTCTGATCTGGTGACATGCGAGTTGTGGACAGGAGGAGGGTACATTTGCTGATCTTGCCCCGCCTTTTGATTTTGATAGCTTCCCTTAATTTCCTCAAAAGTGAAGCGTAATAGGCTCCTGTAATTGTGGTACCCTTTGCCAGGAAATCTGTCATCACTACTCCGTCCTGGTCCCAGAAGACTGTGAGCATGACCTTGCCAGCGGAGGACTGCACCCTTGCCTTCTTTGGAGGTGGTGATCCAAGTGCTTACACTGCATTGACTGGGCTTTGGTCTCTGGATCATAGTGATGGGCCCAGGTTTCATCCTGTATAATCAGTTTTTGAAAAACTTTGACTCATCTTCTTGGCACATCTCCAAATTCATCCTCGAGCACTCGACGCGTTCTCGCTTCTGGAATGGTGTGAGCAACCTGGGAATCCATCTGGCAGACAACTTATGCATATGCAAATGGTCATGAATGATAGTTTCCACAGACCATGTACTAATCTTGAAATCTTGGGCTATTTGGCGAATAGTAATGCGCCGATCTTCCAAAATGGCAGCTTTAACTTGATGAACAGATGCCTCATCAATGGCAGAAGGGGGGCGACCAGGTCTGGGAGCTGTTTCCACAGACTTCCGGCCATGTTTGAATTCACGATGCCAGCATTTTACAAGGTCATATGATGGGGGCATTATCACCATAAGTTTCTTTCATTTCATCAAAAGTTTCCTGTGGTGTGCGTCCTTTCAAATACAAAAACCGTAATCACTGCTCGACATTCAACAGGCTCCATTTCACACCTGACTAAGTTCAAACACATGCAAAACAGAAACCACAATTAGTTCAGAGCTGTAATTTGCCACATAACCCATAAAGATATAAATCATTGCACATGCAAAATTTCAGCTAGATCAGACAACTAGAAGTGAGTCAGGGGCATTACTTATTGCACGCCCCTCGTATTCGTCTCGTCAGAGGACATAAAGAAATCAGCAAATCATATTTGTAGCAATGCTAGGATTTGCTGGTTACGGCATTAAATGAAATCGCAATTTATTACAGTCATAAATTGCAAAGATGTACATGCCCTTAAAAAAAAAAAAAAGAAAGAAACAAGTGAAAAAATATAGATGTAGAAAAATAATAAAAACAAATCGGGCATAAAATTGAAAATACAAATGTAAAGGTAAAAGTCGGTGTTGTCTTTTTATCTTTACATTTGTATAATGCAGGCCTTTTCTCCTTTTCTGATGAGAAGCATTTAGCTTCGAAATACCGTAGCCTAAAGATGCTTCTCCCTTATTGTTCTTTCTGTAACACTTATTGACTTGACAATGTAATAAATTCCTATGTAACTTTACTCATTTATTCCACAAACACACACACACACATCTCTTTTCAGTATTTACTTCAATAGTGCTCGATTCGATACGTAAGTTGAGCAAGGTAGTAACATCTGAAAACATATATAGCAATTAAACTACACAGAATTTTCCGCGTTTAATCCTCGTGAGGATTCGTCGGGCACGGAATCGATTCCATGTATTAACCTGACGAATACTCACGAGAAACAAATGTGGCAAATTCTGTGTATCTTAATTGCCATATTTACTTTCAAAACTTGGTGTATTTATATATATATATATATATATATATATATATATATATATATATATATATATGATTAGTTTTTTTGGAAAAAAATTCCAGCAGAGTGCTCAATTAAAAGGAAAATCCAAATTTTAAGAGCGTACTTATATTTTGTGTACAGAAAGTGGACGAATATTGGCTGAAGAGAGCTCGATAAGGATACCTTAAACGGGCCTTATTATCGGGCTTGAAACCGACGGTACCAATGACCTGTCTCAACTAACAACTTTCTGTACACAAAATATATATATATATATATATATATATATATATATATATAGTTAGTGGAGATGGTAATTAATAAAAACTAGAGAAAGTGCTCAATACTGCTGTAGAGCAAATATACGTTTCATTTTTATTACCGTATCTTTCTGTTAAGTTACATTATTGTTTCGGCTACACGGCCGTTTTTTGGCCGTCTGTAGCGTCCTCAGACTTTTACAGAAATGTTCGCTAGTTTGGGATAAAAGAGTGGAAGAGTGAATGAGGTCGGGGGGGGGGTGCGAACATTTCTGTAAAAGTTTGAGGACACTACAGACGGCCAAAAAAAAAAAAACGGCCGTGTAGCCGAAACAATAATGTAACTTAACAGAAAGATACGGTAATAAAAAACAAAACGTATATATATATATATATATATATATATATATATATATATATGAATGACATACTAGCCGTCGCCATCCGGTGTTGTTCGGGAAATTTTTGATTGCCCAAGAGTTTTAGGATCCTTGCAATTTCACACGTTCTGACCAGAATTGATTGAAGACAATATGGCTACCAATGATTGAAGCATTGAATCTAAGTTTCTATTTAATATTATAGTTTATGAATATTCAAATAAATCAAAGTAGAATAAATAAAGTAAAGGGTTGTGAGCCTACGGGTTTTAGCTACACATACACACACATACACACACAAACACACACACATGCATACACACATTGATCATTTTTTTTTAATGATTTTCTCAAATCTTTGTGTGATCTTACAAGCATTAAAAAGTGTTTAGTGCCGTAAAAATCGAAGTTTATAGTCTGTACTATCTGTAAATCGATCTCCACTATTTAAAATATTTAATTTATTATTGGGAGCATCTGAAAACATTGATTTCTACTACACCAACTTCTCACCATACTCAGAAAATTTCAAGGCAATCGCAAAAATAATGTTTTTTTTTAGCTCTAAAAGAGTCCCTGGGGCACACCAAAGAGTTATCGTGAAGTATAAATAAACAAAATTATATAAAAAATAAGTCAGTTACAACGTTTCAGAAAGTTTTATAAAAACCCAAGGCATCAATTTTTTTAATAAGCACAAAAGTGTCAATTTTAGCTATTTTAACCTGAGAGGCACCCCTATGGGGGCAATCTGAGATTTCCCGGAAAATCTGTTCTGTTACTTTTTTTACTCATATCATGTTTAATGTTTGTACAAAATTTCAAAAAATTCCAAGGCATAATTATTGAGAAAATGCGGACGGACGAACGGACAAGGGTGAATTTACATGTCTGGGGACCAAAAAGTGTTAATCAAGTTTGCCGACATAACCAATGTTGCTATGATATACCTTTATATAAGTAATATATATATATATATATATATATATATATATATATATATATATATATATATATATATATATAATCTATATGTAATATATAAAATAAGTACATAGTATATATGACAATATGACATACTAGCAGGGGGGACCCGGCGTTGTCCGGAATTATATGAGGATCAACAAATATTCCAATCTCTCATACTTTTGTGGTCATCGAAATCGATGTAATTGTTTTTTTGATTGATTGCATTAGTTAGGGACCGCCTATCGCATTGTACCAGAAGGAAGTTTCACATGTCTCATTGCAGTGACAATATATTATAGTTTACATTGCACTGTAGAGAATCTAATGTTGATTTTATAAAATTATCTGTAAATAATGGTTTCATTTAAAGTTCAAAACGTAAAATCAAGTATTATTTTTCAATCGTACTCTAAACGGAAGCATTCGTTTTGAAGGAAGGTGCCCCTGTCTTATCAAAGAACCAGCTCTTGATTTTCTTGAATTATTTTTACTTTAATATGCATGAAATCTATCTATATATCTATATATATAATATGTATAACATATACATTATACACAATATGTATGTACATATATATGTATACATATGCGCATAATAATGTACATCTTCATCAAAATGAGAAAAATACTACACATCGCCAATATTCGCACACGCTAATATTTCGATATATTACAACAATATTCATATAAAATCAAAGGATTACGTTAGTATTTCAATGTTTCGTATATATTTTATCATCATTTCTGAATACCGAAGGAAAAACACCGTATACTTTTATTACAATGTGGTGGATTATTTTTGGTATTTATTTTCAGATCGCAGATTCATTTTTAAGTGCTTGTCTTACTTTTTATTTGCTCCCATCCCGAACTTTATCATTATATATATAATCATTTTTTTTTTTAAATAGTCAACCATATAGGAGCCTATTCGTGATCACACACACACACACACACACACACACACACACACACACACACAATCAGCTTTATATTATATATATATATATATATATATATATATATATATATATATGATGAGGATGATTCCCGAAAGGATGAAACATTAGTATTTGTAGGTATTTAATAATTATTATAGGAAATAATTATGTCATTGACCTTTAGGAAACTCGTTTATTATCGTTGATCACTTTACGTTTAAATAAAGTTGGTCAGTTTAGCTCATATGCAGAGAGCATCATATAATGATTAGATTATTCTGACAGACATTAAAAACATTTAAAAATAAATTTTAAATTTCAACAGTATTTCTCGCTGTTAATAGCGGCCAAATGGAGTCAGAGATAGCTTCTGTTGCCGGGTTCGAACCAATCGACCGGTGTAATCCTGACACCCTGAACTGATAATTCCGAAAAGGATAAAACACTAGTGTCTGTAGGTATGTAATAATTATTATAGTATATGTATATATATATATATATATATATATATATATATATATATATATATATATATATATATATATATATATATATATATACGCGCATCAGTCTTTATTACTGAGTGGAGGTTATGGAAAGTAGGTATGAATTTCTTTAATCCGAATTTTTAAGAGATCGAATTAATTTGAAAGGCTATCATGTCTGCCGTCGATTAATTCCAAGGAAATCATTTGTAAGATTCAGATTCAGCTTTCGTATTTGGTATTTCCGATTCTTTGTGAATCAGTGCGAGGACGGTCGCCTGAAAACACACCATTCGTTGGGAATCGAAGGAGGCGGCGCAGAATGGGTTCGAAAAGTCGCTCGTCATTCTAAGATCGGGGGGTTCATTTTTTTTTTATTTTTAGAATTCAATGGATTCAGACATTTTGTTTTGCTTTTCTGCTGACGAAGGGATAAAAATGGAGATGTTTTCTTCGATAGTACCAAATCATGGGGGGTCATCATTTATATGATCGTCGACGTTCATTCTAAATTGTTACAGGGGTAAATATAGAAATTGAGTGGCTCATGTTAATTGAAGATATGATACAAAAGAAAGATAATAATAATAATAATAATAATAATAATAATAATAATAATAATAATAATAATAATAATAATAATAATAATAATATCGATTTTAAGGAGATGCTCAAGTGCATATTATTATTTTTATTTGTGATTAATTTATTTCATATTTTGTTCCTGAGCCGGATTCGAATGGGCGTATTGTTGACAATAACAAAAAAATAAATATGATTTTATTCCCCTTACATACATACATACATACATACATACATACATACGTACACACATACATACATACATACATACATACATACATACATACCCATGCATGTATATATATATATATATGCATGCATATATGTTCATATTTACGTTATATATGTGTGTGTTTGTGTGTTTTTTTTTGTGGTGAAATTTCTTAATCAAAAGATTAAGGAATATAAAATTAGGAAAGCAGATAACATTCATTTCAGGTGTTATAAGGATGTTGAGTTTGTATGAATAAAATATATATATATACTTCAAAGCATCCCTATTTGTTATTTCGCACTTTCTTATAAACACCGGTGCATTAGATAAACATATAGAAAACAATACAATCGCACTAGTAGACGTGAACTCTGGCCTACAAAAACAGTCTGGTGAAATCCGTTTGCTTCTCCCAATAAGAACTTTTATGTAAGCCATTATATATATATATATATATATATATATATATATATATATATATATATATATATATATATATATATATATATATCATAAAATCAACAGAAGGTTCTCTACAGTGCAATGTAGACTACACTGTATTGTGGAGTAAATCGCTGTGAAGAGGGGCGTGAAGCTTCCTCCCGGTGCACCACGGTGTGTCCCCAATTAGAACAGGCAATCAATTGATTCGATTGAAAAATCGGTGATTTCCCTGATTTCGATGTCAATAAAAATATCGGAGTGTGCAACATTCGTTGATCATTCAATCCCTGGCAACGTCGGGTCTCCCTGCTAGTTGGCAATAAATTTTAATAACTTTTTTTTTTTAACCTAAATCGGTTTTAAAAAGAAAAAAATATTGCTGGCATTATGAAGGCGAAACAAATAAATAATATTGTAAAATATTTTCTCATGCCATGGTTGCTTAGGGCATCAATATTATTGGAATAGTTCGACGAAGGTAAAACAGATTGGGAAACATCGATCTATATGACTAAACTTATAAAACAACTTCACGTGTGTATGTAGGTGAGTGTTTTTGTTTTTGTGTGTTTTTAACGTTACGCCACTTGAATAATTACATGTAACCTTAAAAAGAGGCATCTCTATCAGGCCATACGTTGCGGTAGCTTACATAAACGTTTAAAATGCAGAAGTCAAGTTTTATGCTTCAATTGAGATCTAAACAGAAACATTTATTTCAAAGTCGCTTCTGTCATATCAAAGAACTTACTGTTGATTTCATACGTCGGGCCTTTCTGCTTGTGTGATAATAAAACTTCTCAAAATGCATTTGTGATGTTAGGCTGTGTAAGGTGTTAAATTTGGTCAGAATTGCCTGTTCTTTCTTTCATCGGATTATATCGATTATCGATTATCGATTATCGATACTTATCGAAAACATTCCGATACAAATCATCGTCCATAGGAAACTCTCTCTCTCTCTCTCTCTCTCTCACACACACACACACACACACACACACACACACACACACACACAAAGTTCTTTTTATATACACCCTCGATCAAAAATTTAAGCCTACTTGAAAATTAAAAAAAAAGCTATTTTTAAGGATAGATTTTAAACTCCTCCCACTTAAGGTTACCAATACTACAACCTAAAAGGTTACAAAAACTAAAAGCTACATTCCAAACGTTTATTTCAGAAATTTACATTTTTATAAAATGCGGCATTTTACACTTGATCAAAACTATTAGATCAGTGGTATAAATTCTATGAAATTGTACGAAAAGTGTATGAAAACAACAACCAAATTTAATGAGCTCTACCTCCACTTGTTTTGATGACTTCAAAATTTCTTTGTGGCATGCTAAAAATAAGCGTTTCTATTAAGGCCCGAGGATATTTTGCCAGCTTCTGAAAATGGCTACACGAAGTTCATTTTTTTTTTGTTGAATATTGTTTGACATTTCGATAAACATCTCTTGTCATTCATTCCCAAATATTTGCAATTGGGTCCAAGTCTGATGAGCATGCAGGATGTCCCAAGAGATGGACCCCACTTTCTTGCAGAAAGGTCAAAGTCCATCGTGCAACGTGGAATGCAGTATTATCCTGTTGGAATAACCATCCATCCCCGCACAAACGATGGCCCACCGTCATCAACGATGCTTTTCGTAGCATGCTAATATAACCAACTGCTGTCTGACGACCCTGTACCACCTGGAGCTGCATCGTCTCTCTGTAAGAAAAGGCACCCAATACCATTAGGGACCCTCCACCATTATGACGTGTGGAGAAATTTTAGAAGGCATGTTTTCGTTATGCCAATATCGTTGGAAGCCATCAGGATTATCTAAGGAAGTTTAGCAGCGGGATTTCTGTTCACATTACATTTAAACTTCTGCAGTTTAGTACAGTCATGGAAGCGGGAAGCAGAAAGGGAATTTCAAAATTTAGCAGTCGTAGAAAAGAAAAGATTAGCATAGAAGACTTTCCGGCGTCTAGGAACCTTAACAGTGAAAGGGTGGGATTTTGCTGCTTGCCAGGTTAGTCGACGGTATGTACGTCGAGGGGACACAGGTACTAAATGTTCATCATAGCACATTCCATTAAAGTATTTCTAAAACAAACATATGGATGCAACAGTGTAGCGATAGGGCAAAGGTTGAAGCTTATGAATAAAAAAAAAACTTCAATGAATCCTTGGCAAGCTCTTAACGAACCCCAAGGTGACTCTGATATAGAGAATTAATAAAAGAAAATTATATGCTGACAATCTGTATAATAACAAATGTCAGACAAAATGTCGTCTGTTGCAATTCACCTGCAAACGTAATTTTGTTTGCTTCATTATTTTTAAGCACGTTCCAATTGGAAACAATTGGAAATAATTAATCTAAGGACTAGTGATGGGACGATTCAAAAAATTGTTCTCGATTCCAATACAATTACTGATCCCGATTCCAGTTAACTCCATAAATGTGGAGCTATAAAAAAAAAGAAAATTGAGGAAATTACCGTAAAAAACCCCATATAATATATACATTTTACGTTATTGCAAGTACATTACGTTAGTGTGGAGATTTGATGAAATGTTTACTTAAGGGGGCAGTTCATTAGGAATTTGTTAACGTTGGGCTTGAACACATCCAAGTTGTAGTCAGGTGGAAAACAGGCAGACGGAACAGAGTTCCACAGGCGTGCAGTTCTAAGAAAGAAGCTTTGTTCATGGAATCCACGTTTTGATTTAGGCACAGATAAAGAGTGGGGGAAATTTTTCAGAGTGGATTTGGCTAGACGGGTGTTTTTCGTGAAAGATTGGTGAGGGGGTACCAGAGATTGGAGTTCAGACGAGCACCTGCCATGGAAATAACGATAAAACAAGGATAGGCTTGCAACGTCTCTTCTGTGGGAGAGAGGTTGCAGGGTAGAGAAAAGGGCATCCCCCACCAAGCCACGAAGTCTATTTTGTACTCTGTCAAGGCAGGATAGGCTGTTTTAGCAGCTCCTGCCCAGATATGGCAGCAGTATTCCATCCTTGTTTACAAACGAAAAAAAAAAAATACTTTTGTGGAATAGGTGGTCTGTAAACTTTTATAATACTGATAGTTTTAAATCAATAAATATTTATCGTTTTTATTTAATGAATGCCAGCAATTAAAAATTAAGTTTTAAATAAAACAAACAAAATCAATTAAAAGAATCGTTTATACTTTTTTCTTTTCTTTTTTTTAAGGGGATGATATCAGAAAATAGGGTAAAATTTGTCCGTTCGGATACGGATTCCGATACCATAAACACTCCGATTTTTTTCTGATTAATCGTCCCAACGCTAATAATGACCCAACTAATTCTATTGTTGCATTGCTGTGTTGGCTTCGACAAGTATTTGAATTGAATGTGCTCCGATGAACTTGCTGCAGTTGAGCTCGCTTCAAAAAACATAGAACATCAGCAAAATCCCACCCCTTCACAATATAGAGTCCCAGATGTCGTAAAGCTTACTACTCTACTAATTTCTTTCCGGGAACTGCTTTCCTTAGAACTCACCCCTTTCTTTGACTGTGCAAAGATACAGAAATTTAAACATAAATATCTCGCAGCACAACTCCCCACTATATGCCCCTATAAATATGACCTCTAAGACACAGCAGACCCTTCCGTCACAAGGGATATGCGTCTGGTTTGACGTGAATTGAAATATAATAATTAAGTAAAAATTTACACTAAAATAACTGATTTTTGAAAGAAATGCGCCATTTCGTCGGTTGAGTTGTTGTTAAATGAATATAGATATTCTATAAAAACGCTAAATTATTTAGCGAAAAAATATAACGATTCTTAAGGCGTCCTATCGATTTTATTGCCAAAAAATTTGTTTTTTTTTCCTAAAGATATTTTTCAAAAAAGTATAAATATGCTTTTATAATAAATCAATTACGAGAAAAAAGAAGGAGACAACGGGCAAAAACAATTGCAAGTATATATATATATATATATATATATATATATATATATATATATATATATATATATATATATATAGTTTTGGTATAAATATATATGTGTGTGTGTGTGTGTGTGTGTGTGTGTGCGTGTGTGTGTATGACAATATCTATGTATGTCACATGGTCCTTGGAATATGTAAATAAACTAAAACTTCGTGTAAATAAGTATAAATTGTGTCCATTATATATTATATATATGTGTGTGTGTGTGTGTGTGTGTGTGTGTGTGTGTGTGTGTGTGTGTGTGTGACTATATCATCAACATATTTTTCTATATATCCATGATGATAAAAACAGTTTCGTATCGGTTAAGCCAAGTGGACATTTTTAATTGAAGCAATTCCCCGGCTTTCCGATTTAAGAATATGAACTGCTCTAATCCGCGATTCTTACAAATTTCAATCGTTGAAATTGTCATCGCACACACACACACACACACACACACACACACACACACACACACACACACACACACACACATAGGCAGGCATTCATATATATATGTGTGTGCATGTATACGTTTGTATGTATATATATATATATATATATATATATATATATATATATATATATATATATATATATATATATATATATATTGAGGCTGAGAAAAAAAATCTAATGAAATGAAACATTCGTGCTTTTTAAGAATTAAAATTCTGCAATTAAATTACTCTTGAGCAAAATTCGCCAACGATTCTCATCCGGTGTTAATAATGTGCTTATGTCGAGGAAGGCAATGATCGTAACAGCTTCATTTCCAACTAAAGGGACATACATGTACTTTTATATGAGTTTTTTTTTTTTTTTTGTCATTATATAACTCTATTTATATAAAGTTAGGTATGTCTATATGCTCAAATGTTTATATATTTGTATTACAGGATTCACCCCTTAATTTATTACGCGATCATTACGAATTTTGAACACAGACTCTATATGAATTTTAGTGTGGTTTGGTTTAGTTTGCTTGCTTTACGGCATATCAACCCTTTTCTTGCTAGTTAATGGTGAATCCAGTGATTTTGGAAATAGTATTCATGTTGCATTAAGTTATTTTGTAGAAGGTTTTTATTCTTCAAGCTTTTTGTATCTTCAACCGCTAGTTTGTAGTGTTTGATTTGGTTTATAGTGAATTTTATCGTTTTTGTTCCCTTCCCTGCAGAACATGAATGAGTTTTGCAATGAGAGCAGGAAAAGGGTTACAGAAATGATGCTTGGTAGATTTTAAGTTAGGGAATCAATCAAGAAGTGGGAGAGATAGAAAGAGAAAGGGGAAATGGGAAAGAAAGGGGGATAAAGATGGGTTGTTTTTGGTTTTGCAGAACATAATTGAGTTTTTCAAAAGGATGTAGAAAAACAAAAAAAGCATCAATGTTAAGTGGATCATGTCTTAGGAAACTAATATCTTCAGACAGCCTGATCTGGTAACAATAGTATGAATTTTGGAAGAAAGCCGTTAGGTGTAAAGGTAGAAAATGTGGGTTATATGTATTTTGATTTAGTTTCATGCAAAAAGGAGTAAAATAGGTGCGGGTTGTTCGTGAAATGTCAGAAAAATCTGATTTTTGCTTTTGTGAAAATAAAACAATAAATATTAGACATCAATTAATAAATATTCCACAAATTTCAGTTTCTGTTGAATATTTTAGTGGTAAAATATTTGGTACAATCTTTCATTCGAATGTTTTAATATTTCAAACTTGTATTTAATTTGATCCATAGTTGTTAGACTACAATCATCCAAGATTACTTGGATTTCAATTTCATCTTTTGACTAGGACTAGTACAGCAGCATATTCTTTTCATTGTTTTGATACTGGAGTGTGTATCCGTTGATATCCCATACGTTTTTTATATATCTGTTGATATCCCATATGTTTTTTATATATCTGTTTATATCCCATGTGTTTTTATATATCCGTTGATATCCCATATGTTTTTATATATCCGTTGATATCCCATATGTTTTATATATCTGTTGATATCCCATATGTTGTTATATATCTGTTGATATCCCATATGTTTTTTTATATATCTGTTGATATCCCATATGTTTTTATATATCTGTTGATATGCCATATGTTTTTATATATCCGTTGATATCCCATATGTTTTTTATATATCTGTTGATATCCCATATGTTTTTATATATCCGTTAATATCCCATATGTTTTTATATATCCGTTGATATCCCATATGTTTTTATATATCCGTTGATATCCCATATGTTTTTATATATCTGTTGATATCCCATATGTTTTTTATATATAGTGATGTGACCCTCGGTAGATTAACTGTGTCAAATATATACTTGATAGTTAAAACAAGAATATCCTGTTGTCCTTGGTGACCCATTTAGCGTAAACCTTAAATTAGAGATATTTTCTGGAATCCAAATCACGTAATGGATTTTTGATCAAAAGTAGAATTATATTCTAAGCATAAAGTTAGGAGCATTACATCTTGATTTTAATCTTTAAAAGAAAATAAAATATAAAAATAAGTTTTTAAGATTTCGACTGGTTTCTTCCGTGGAAGACAACCATTTATTAAGTCGCCTGACGTGAACTGATTTTTACCGACGATTTGTCCGAAACATTAGCATGTCCAGTGTCGCGACTATGTAAATTTGTTTATACTAATAACAATATATCTTGCTCTAATTTTATTAAGCACTCGTAATAACCTCGCTTAATCTATTAGTTATCACCCATGAATACGTTTAAACTGATATATATATATATATATATATATATATATATATATATATATATACACACAGTTTTTAAAAATGGAAGTGGAAAGGTCTAAAACGTTTCGCCCGTCTTATGTGGGCTTTTCAAGATTAAAGATGGTCAATGACGAGATAGTCGGGTTATTTAGAGGTATATATAATATTTTTAAACCAAATATTCGGAATCTTATATCCTTTTTATAATAATATATAACATATATGTATATATATATTTTTTTCCTTTGAAGATTGTAATGCTGGGTATGGGGCAGTCAAACCAGCTGTCAACATTGCCCCGCTTTTTTATTGAAACCAACCGAGAACTCTTTATGTGTGTGCTTGTGTGTGTGTGTAAATGAAAGTATATTAGATATATCTATTTTCTCTCTCTCTCTCTCGTCTCTCGTCTCTCTCTCTCTCTCTCTCTCTCTCTCTCTCTCTATATATATATATATATATATATATATATATATATATATATATATATATATATATATATATATAGTAGTAATCTCCTAAACCAATGAACGGACCATTTAGGGAATACTGTCAATAATGCGAGCACCTTTTCTTTGTTAATTTTAATATTCAAGGGTTCACACACACACACACACACACACACACACACACACACACACACACACACATATATATATATATATATATATATATATATATATATAGATAGATAGATAGATAGATAGATAGATAGATAGATAGATAAATAGATAGATAGATAAAATTTTCTTTTTTTTTTGCTTTAAAAAGATGTCTTATAACCGATTTTTATGGATTTTGGCATATATATTTTAAGTAACCCAGAATAGAAAAACAAATAATTTATTAAATAAAAATTTAGTAGAACGTTACAACTAAAAGTGATGCATAAAAATCACGCATGCATCGGACTAAAATGCTATAGCAAAATTTCAAGTTAATCAGTAAATTAGTTTTTAGATTACCTGTTAGTAACATAATATATATATATATATATATATATATATATATATATATATATATATATATATACGTTTTATCTTTTATTACCGTATCTTTCTGTTAAGTTACATTATGTAACTTAACAGAAAGATACGGTAATAAAAAATAAAACGCATATTTGCTCTACAACAGGATTGAGCACTTTCTTCAGGTTTTTATTAATTCCAAACATAATTCTCAATGAAAAACCAAGACACGGAATAATAAAATAATGTTAAAACATACACATTGTTGGTGACTACTCCCTTATTTAAAATTTAAATATATATATATATATATATATATTCAGCTTCCTCTAGGGAAGCTGTAGGGTTGCTAAGGCATTTAAATTCACTGCACCCTTCTTTGAATTTTACCATTGAAAGGGAGGCTAATGATTCATTGCCATTCTTGGACGTTCTGGTTGAAAGATCTGGCATGGGTTTTCTAACCAGTGTTTATAGAAAACCCACTTTTACTGGGCAATACCTCAGCTGGGATTCGTTCTCCCCTAGAACCAGAAAGATAAATCTGGTCAAAACTCTAGTACATCGTGCTTTGAAAATATGTTCCACGATAAAATTAGATATGGAACTTCAAAGTCTAACTGAAATATTTTTGGCCAATGGTTGTCCTCTATACATCATTCAAAAATGTATAAAGGAAAAAACTCTTATATTTAAAGGTGGAACACTTTTGGGCCCTCAAAAATGTCCCGTATATGTGAAACTCCCTTGGATTGGCACTAAAAGCCAAGAGTTTTTACATAGAATTAGTACAGCTGTTTCTCGTTGTTATTTTGCAACGAAGGTTCGAACAGTGTTTGGGACTAGAAATGCTTTCCCCTCCTTTCGAAAAGATAGTATTCCCACCACAGAATATAATATGGTAGTATACAGATTTCATGGTCAGTGTGAGGCTGACTACGTGGGACATACTATTCAGCGTTTGGAGGTGAGAATTTCCCAACATGTCCCCCCTTCGATACGTAGGCACAAACAATGGCCAACATCCGGGCGTTTACATACTCATAGTTTGGCCATTGGTGAACACTTATTAAAGTGTCAAGTCTGCACTGGAGGCTATTCGGATGGAGCATTCTCCATTTTACACAGAGCCCGCTCGAGAATACATTTGAAAATTCTCGAAGCGGTTACAATCATTCTACGGAAGCCAACTCTGTGTAGGCAAAAAGAACACACCCATAATCTTGAACTTATGGGTGTGTTTTGAGAATGCTTCTCTGTTTCTCCAATTCTCATTAATTTCACCCCCTCATTCGCTAATTTTAGTCTTCGATATATTTTTTTTTTTTTTTTTGCTCTCAAATTGCCGATGTTACTGTTGAAAAGGATCGGCCGAAAGACGTCTTCCGTTTATTTAATTCTTTTTAGCCTCCCCTTTTTTCATACGTTTTTTCCCCCTTCATTCAGTTCAAATAATTTTGAACTACATGTTTTGGAGATTAATTTTAGACTTTGTAGTGTTTCTTGATTAAACGTCAAAAAAAAAAAAAAGTCCTCAATTTTAATAATGGCATTTGCCGCAGTGCTATTTAAATCCGATATATATATATATATATATATATATATATATATATATATATATATATATATATATATATATATATATATACATGGGGGGAATGCGTAAATTAGCTAAACGTTGTAATTAATATAAGCTATTATTTCTTGGCAAAATTTAAAATAATATATATCCATTGTAATAAGATGTACTGATATATTTTACTATATTAGTCGGTTTTTAGTAATTAATCGGTAATTGAATTAATAACACACCTTTTTAATATGATTCAAAGTTCTGATTACAAATATTTTATCATGAAATCACAGCTATATCACAGATACCGTCTGTTCTATCAACCATCTGTTGTTTTTATTTTTTTATGGATTAATCTACCATCTTTGCGTTTACCTGCGTCATTGCGATGTTGCTTACTTTAAGACGTCGCTTTTCCTAGCATAATGCAGACGATAATATTTCCTTAGAGACCTCTTTGCAACCGTCAAATAACAAAAAAAGTGGGAATGCTTTACAGACTTAAACAGTCTTTTTACCTACGATTAATGTTCGTTATATTTTTTTCTCTCTAGACTTAACTCGTCATCTTAAGTTATTTTTTGTTGTCAATTTCTTACAATTTATCGTCATTTTCCGACATTTTTTTTCCATAATCGACCGCTTATTTCTTATTGTTACCTGGCCGCCATTTTGTGTCTCTTTCTCCCATTTTCCCCACATTAACTTACAGCAAATTCTATGATGTCTTTCTATTTTCTGCTTTTTTTAAATTCTTTTTTCTCCAATTAAAGACATATTGCCCGAACATTTATTCAGTATCCAGCATAAATATCGCACCGGTCCAAAAGAAAATGCCCTTCCTTCGTTAGCATGGACTTCTAAGAAAGACTTGTACAAAACGTCCAAGGATTTTGAACATGCACGTATTCTTCGGAAAGTCTCAATTCTTTAACCCTCCGTATCATTACTGTCTTATTTTATTCACATATTGGATGTTATACTCGTCGACGCCGTGTTTCTCACGTATATGTATTCCGCAATAGTGCCATTATGTATTTGTTCGTTCTCTCAATTCAATGAATACATTCTTAAATGTATGAATATATATATATATATATATATATATATATATATATATATATATATATATATATATATTGTTTTTAAAATATAATGATCCACTGACTCTTGCTTCGTCGTCTACGACTCATCAGAGTGGCCGAATCGCGCGAGATTCGAAATCGGTACCCCGCGCTCGACTGTCTGGATGTATCGCGATTTATTTAGATGTTATTTGTTTTTGTTTTTGCGATACGTTTTGAATGAATTCAAATATTTACGAAAGTGCATTTTTACCTAAATGCGAGTTGGGAATAATATATATATATATATATATATATATATATATGTATATATATATATATTTATTTATTTATTTATTTATTTATTTCTCCAAGAATAATGGATTATTGAAAATAATAAGTCATTCGTCTCTCCTCTATATCTCTATATAATAGGCAACATTGTTAATGGCTGAAGAAGTGGCCCCCCAATGAAACTTGGCTCAGTTTACAGCCCTATATATGAACATCTTTTACTTTAGATATTAAAAGCAGAAAGACGCGACGTTGTCCGGGATTGAATAAGGATCAACGAATGTGTCACCTTCCTGTATTTTATTATCATCGAAATTTTTAAAATCGCGTATTTTCAATCAAATCGATTGATTGCCTGCTCTAGTCGAGGACATACATACTGTTCATTCTATATACCTAGCCTCTCTGCTTGTGCAGTGATAATGGCTTGAATTAAAGTTTTAAATGAAAAGTCAACTACTATGGTTCAATTATGCTCTAAATTAAAACATTCATTTCCGAAAGCGTCACTGTCATATCAAAGAACACACTGTTGATTTTATATGCCAGACCTTTCTGCTTGTATGGTAATAAAACTTCTCAAATGCACTTGTGATGTAAGGGTGTATAAGGCATAACTTTAGTCAAAATCACCTGTTTCTTTCTTTCAGCAGATTTTTTCAATTACCGATTATCGATATACTCATGGATTACATTTCGATATACTCATCGATTACATTTCGATACAAAAACTTTTAAAGAGCACTGCGAGGACTTCCACACAGAACTCTCACACAAATACACAAAATTCTTTTAATATAATATTATAGATTTATTCAAGGAATTGCCGATCAAGGGTATACAAACTTTTTGGCTGTTTTCTTTTCTTTTTTCTTCAATTTTATTTATTTTTTAATCTTTTATCTGGACATACACACGCACACATGCCTTTTTCACTATAGATTAAATGCTAAAAGAAAAACTGTTTACCATCATACAAGTTTCATACGAGAGCAAAACAGACGAATAACGAATAAAAGAAAAAGAATGAAAAACTATTAAAAAATAAATAACGTAAATAAAGAAGAAATAGAAAATAACAGGATTACGAGCAAGGAGAAATTTAAAATGCTATCTATTTATCTTCACGTTTGGTTGGGAGGACTTACAACCATTTCACCCTGCCTACAAACATAAACAACAAACCTCTATACAATAACTTCATTATATAATGGAATTCCAATAAAACTATATATATGGTTATAATCTTTGGTGTGGTTTCATCATGTCACCTCACATCTTTGAAATCGGCTTGAAAGTCAATACCAAAGTGTACCTGGATATGCTAAAGAGTGTATTGATTCCCTGGTGCAATAAAGTGGTCACTGGCAGACATTGGGTATGGCCGCAGGACTCAGTGCCGACCCACAAGCCCAAAGAGACCCAGGTATGGCTTTAGAAGGATTGCTACGACTTTTTACCCTTCTGCCCACCTCTATTCTCGACCTGAACTCGTTAGTCTACTTTCTTTGGTTACACGTCGAGAACATCATCAACACGAGCTCCCGCATCATCAAAGCCAGCCTGATCGCCGCCATCCGTCGAGCTCCCGCCGACGTTTGTGGAAAAGGCATGCTTCCTGTTCCGGACCCGTATCAAGGCGGTGATTAAGGCTGAAGGCAGTTACATGTAATATATCTCAGCTCTACTACTTTTTTTCAATAAAAGTTTGAAAATAAAGCTGTTGTGGTGTTTTCTTTAGAGCGACAAATTTATCGTTCCACGCTGTATATATAAAATCATATAAAAGGAAATTTGTCAGTGTGAGTTCGTCACTTTTGGACTCGAAAACGGCTGGGCCGAGTTTTATAAAACTCATCCGAAGTACTTTATGTGCCTGGCAGTATTCTTAAAAGGTGTAGCATAGGGATGTTTTTGATAATTATCAATAATCGATAATCTAAATAATCCAACGAAAGAAGGAACAGGCAGTTTTTACCAAGGTTAACACCTTACACAGCCTAACATCATACGTGCATTTGAGAAGTTTTATTGCTACAGAAGCCGAAAAGGCCCGACATATAAAAACAATAGTAGGTTCTTTATACTTTATAATAGTAGGAGCGCGTCCGAAATAAATTTCTTGTTTAATGCACAATAATGCAATAATACTTGACTTTTTCATTTTAAATTTAAATTCAAGCCATTATTCCTGCACAAACAGTAAGGCCAGACATATAAAATGAACAGTATGTTCTATGATATGACATGGGCGCGTTCCAAACGAATGTTTATGCTCAGAGCGCAAATGAAGCATAATAATTGACTTTTGGATTTTAAACTTTAATTCAGACCATTATATACAAAAATAATTTTATAAAGTCAACAGTAGGTTCTCTACAGTGCAATCTAGCGTACAATGCATTGTGAAGTAAGTGACTGTGAGAGGTATATAACAATAAAAATATGGAAGCGTGAAGCATTCATTGATCATTATTCGCTCCCGGACAATATCGGGTCTACCTGCTAGTATAATTATAAACTATGTGGACCTTTCGACCTTGCTTGAATCTTATTTTGTCAAGGTTACTTTCCACAGAAGAAATCAGTTCTAACGTCAATTTCTACTGTTGAAAACAACCCTTTATTAAGTCGCCCGACGAGGACGTCTGGTTTTAACCGATCATTTGTCCGAAACATTAGCATGTCCAGTGTCGTGACCATGTAAATTTATCTATATCAATAAAAATATATCTTTCTCTTTTTTTATTGACCGGACTTAATAAATTCGTTTCCAGACTTTTTCGTATGGGCACGTTTATTGATAACACACGCAGTAAACTCTTGTCCCTTCGAGGTAATCTCCTCCGGTTGCAATGTACTTTTGGAACGTGTCTCGTATATATAATGTATACATTATATGTATGTATGTATGTATGTATGTATGTATGTATGTATGTCTCTCTTAAACATGTATTACAGCGGATATATTCAGATTTATTACAGCGGATATATTCAGATTTATGAGATTTAAGGCTTATATTCGTGCGATTTTCCGTTCAATTAACTCACCTTTTCTTCTTGACACAATCAATCTTACAAGAAAAGCAATATCATCGTTTCCTGTGAAGTTTTTTAAAAAAAATATTTCCAAGACATCACGAAATGCTTCCGACATAAGAATTAGCTTTCATTCTCCTGACGGCTTTAAGAGTCTTATCATGATCAACGGGAAAACTTTTATATATATATATATATATATATATATATATATATATATATATATATATATATATATATATATTAGCAGGCTTCCCGGCGTTGCCCAGTCGTAAGATACGTTTAAATATGATATTTTCATTCATGCAGATTACGTATTTATTATAGAGACAAATCTCTATCGATTATCATATTAAATTCAATATATAGTAGTGAGATCTAGTAGTGAAATCTAGCCACACTGAAGAGCCGTGATACGGCAGATCAATTGTGTATGAATATTTGTATATGTGTGCGTCTGGACAACTCTTACGCAACTGTGCACAAATTGATTATTGGTTTTTGTCTCTCCTCTGCAGTATTTGCCCGTCGTAGACTTGTCTTTCTGCTGACTCTTTGTAAAACACAACGGTCATATTGTTCGTCTCTTCCTCTTTAATAAGCTCAAGTCGAGCCGAAAGGCATCAAAACAGGTGCGAGATGACCACTTGACCTGAAGTGTCCATTAACGAATGCACATGCGCAAAGGAAAGACTATCCAGAACCAATGACCGTAAAATCTGACCCAGTCGCAAGTGAGTAGAAAGAATGTTCACTGGCCGGAATATACTGGCTTTCCTGGCAAGAAAAAGGATGAAAAGAAAAAAGAGGGTAGAATAACTGACCATTACCTCGGTTAGCGACGGTGACTCGGAGCATGGCGGCTTCGCGAAATGACGGCATAATACACGCAAGTGTGACACTTGGATATATCTCATCACAATTCCAAGTATTCCAAGTAGAGAATCAGTTTCCCTGGTAAAAACGGATTGAAATCGAATTCGGTAAACGACTTGTGAGTTAAAACTGACAAGTTGAGCTTGGATCCTCTTTGAAACACCATTTTAATTCGTTTTGAACGATGAATTTTTTGTAACATTTAAAAACTGTTATTTATCATATATATATATCTATATCTATATATATATATATATATATATATATATATATATATATATATATATATATATAGAGAGAGAGAGAGAGAGAGAGAGAGAGAAAATAAAAAGGAACAAACCGTATTATGTGTTCATCAACGTTTCGTCTTTATTTCGAGACTTCCTCTGGATGAATGAGATTAAGAAACCAAAAAATATACCAGTATAAAATATTTGAAAAATGTTTCACGTGCACAGTGTGACGCAGTTCTATTTCAGGGAAACGGAAAATTGATGTTGGAAAATCAAAAAGGAGGGGGGGGATGGCGCTGTTAAAGAGAAGGAAATTTTAGTGACGTCATATAGTCGTTAATTTAATTTTAAAACTATGAACGCAAGTTTATATTCTTATTGGGAAAAAGATATATCTGTTGAAATTCAAATATAAGTTTGTAACAGAAATGAAATGAGTGTTTTTTTATGTAATTTATTGATTGAGATTATGTGTTAATTATTACAGGGGGTGTTTGAATGGTGTGCGAAAGTTAACCTGTGTCCACAGTTAAATAATGTTCTTTTAATAACAGTTTACTTATTAATGGCGCTATGTTATAGAAACCTCCACGTTGTTTAATAGTGCTTGAAATTGCGATAAGCGCAGATTCAAGAAGTCTCCGGCGCGGTTTATTTGAAATAAATTTAACTACTTTTGCTTGTTTAAAGTCAAAGGTGTGGTTATGTTGCAATGAATGAGAGAATAATGCACTTAGAGAATTGCTATTTTTTATATCTCTTTTGTGTTCATTGAGCCTTTTTTCCAATTTACGCTGAGTTTCACCAACGTATTTATGATGGCAATTATGGCAAGGAATAGTATATATACCTCCATCGGAAACTGGTTTGTTATAGAGATATACCCTTCGTGGTTTTTAATATATGTCTTATGGTTAGCGATGTGGTTTGTACGATAGGAATTTTTAGTTTACTTAGTGTGTTATAGATTATTGTATTATTGGTGTGTGTAGGTAAAAGAAGATATCTGTTTATGAGAGAAAGGTCTGGTGTGTATGATTTTTTATTATTATTTATTCTGGAAAATATTTGTGTGGCTTTTCTTTTAGCATTCAATATATATATATATATTCAATATTTTTTGGTTTCTTAATCTCATTCATCCACAGGAAGTCTCGAAATAAAGACGAAACGTTAATGAACACATAATACGGTTTGTTCCTTTTTATTTTCTCTATTTTGTCGGAATACTATTTCCATTATTTTCATCATATATATATATATATATATATATATATATATATATATATATATATATATATATATAACTACTTCATTTACTCACATAAATTAATATACGAAAGTATAAATTTATGCGTAAACTTTAAGTATTTACTCAATACGTGGTAAAGCTAGTTAGTAATTTATAAAATATATATGACGATTAAGCTACAATGATATTCCGCGTGAAGAATCCTAGAGTGGATGAAACGCGGAATATTCAGTGTAGCTTAATCGCCATATATATTTTATAGCTCACTATATATATATATATATGTATATATATATATATATATACACATATATACACACACATAAACACCTATATATACACACACACATAAACACCTATATATATATATATATATATATATATATATATATATATATATATATATATATATATATATATATTACGTACCAGATTTCATTGACGTGGATTCGCCTTTGACCATTTAAAATGCCGAATGGATTTTTACCTGTTTTTAAGTGCAAAAGAATAATTCACGTCAACTAAACTATGATACGTCTCTGAAATACGTCACATATAGTTTTAATCCGTATTTTAGTTATCACATTTGCAGTTAAACACTTTATTGATTTCTTTTCAACGCATTCCGACACCCAATATATATATATATATATATATATATATATATATATATATATATATATATATATATATATATATGCATGAGTAAAATCGGAAATGGTTTTTACGTTTATCAGTGTTTCAGCGTTTCGTATTTATTGACCGACTTTTTCAATATGACGGATTTGACAAAAATATAGAAAACAAACTTGGCAAATTCATGGGGCATCTATCATGTGGAATTATTATTATTATTATTATTATTATTATATATATATATATATATATATTATTTTAACGAAACATAGACGTTTAAATTCCAAATATGTGATGCGTTTATGACGTGAAATTATTCATTTTTAAGAGAAATAAATCAGTTTTTGTCATGCAGAATAGGTCGCAAAAACATGCAATAAAACTCAATAATTCGATAAATATTATTTTCACTCGTAACTATGTTTCTACATGATTATGTTGGTAATTTTTGGAAGCCACACTAATTTCGACTTAAATATGTAGTAGTGTTTTTTTTTTTATCTGAAGTGTATTTGTTTCAAATGCCATAATTCTGCGGAAGCACCCGTTTTTTATTTTTTTATTTTTTTAATTCCTCCTTCTTGTCTTGGTAACCGTCACATGGCCCCGCCTGTAACTGCCCGAAGTTTTTCTTTCTAGAAAGAATTCTAACTAGAAAGATATTGTGGAAACGTGTGTCAACACAAATCACCTGATTACCAACCTCGACCAATCACAGCCGCTAACACCGTGATTTATGTAACAGTAACCAGACTAGAAGTTGTTTTTTTTTTATATATATTTTTAACGAAACATAGATGTTAAAATTCAAAATATCCGATGCGTTTATGGAGTGAAATTATTTATTTTTTTAAAGGAAATGAGTCAGTTGGGATAAAGAATTTGTCGCAACGAAGTGATCCACACTAAAATAGGCAATAAAATTAGAATAAATCTGAGGAATGGACTGTGACCATATAAACTATTTATGACCGCAGGAATAACATAATACTGAGGAAAGCCCTGGTTTATCGTAGAAACGTCTTGACGGTTCACTTCCGGGAAATCCTAAAACCACTGGAGGTGCGAAATGCGAACGCTTTCACAATGCATTGCATATAAATTTCTTCGCTTAAGGCAATACTCGAGAATTTATTTTCAAACAGCCAATGTTTTCGATGGAATCTTGCATGAATGAATGAAGTTCTTCGAAGAAATCAAGAAATGGAATAATCGAAGTGAATAGTCGATCACTTCAAAACCATCGAAGCATTACAAGAATGCAACGAGCGTTCGGCACCAGAGAACAAAAGACAACCACTCGATGGTAGGTTTTTAGATTCGCCACACATATCTGTAAAGGGTTGTGTCCGTTGGGCGGCAATTTTTCACGTCTATGTGTGAAATAGCATTTGTAGGTACATTGATCGATCTGTCACGCTTAAATTTGAAATAACATCTTTTTTGGTTCGTCATGCTCATAATAGCATTTTCATCGGTCAGTCACGCTTTTAAAAATAGCATTTTCGTCAGTTTGTCAGCTGTAAATTTGAAATAGAATTTACGTTTGTCTTTCGCTTAAAATTCAAATGAAGTGATTGTCAGTCTGTCACGCTTAAATTTAAATAGAATTTTTTTGTTCGTCTGTCACGCTTAAATTTTAAATAGAAAGTTTGTTTATCTGTCACGTTTAAATTTTAAAATGAATTTTTGCTTGTCTCACACGCTTAAATTTAAAATAGAATTTTTATTTTTCTGTAATGCTTAAATTGTAAATAGAAATTTTGTTTGTATCGAACACTGTAATTTTAAATGGAATTTTCGTTTGTCTGTCACGCTAAAATTATATAATTTTGTGTTCGTCTGTCACGTGGAAATTTTAAATAGAATCCTTGTTTGTGTGTAACGCTTCATTTTTAAATGGAATTTTTGTTTGTCTGTCACACTAAAAATTCAATAGAAATCTCGTTTGTCTGTCACGTTTAAATTTTAAATAGAATTTTTGTTTGTGCGGAACGCTTCAATTTTAAATGGAGGTGTTATTTGTCTGTCACACTTACATTTAAACAGAAGTTTTGTTTATCTAGAAGGTTTAAATTTTAACTAGAACTCTTGTTTGTCTGTCATGTTCAAAATTTTAATGAAGTTTTCGTTTTCTGTCGCGTTTAGATTTTAAATAGAATTTTTTGTCTGTCGCGCTAAATTTTAAATAGTTCTAAATAATCTAGTTTTAAATAATTCTCGTTTTTCCGTAACGATCAAATTTAAAATAAAACTTTTGTTTGTCTGTCACGCTTTAGTTTTAAATAGGATTTTCGTTTGTCTGTCACTTTCAAATTTTAATTAGCATTTTTTGTTTATCTTTCGCGTTTACATTTGAAATAGAATTCTGGTATTTCTGTAATGTTTAAATTTAGATAGAATTCTTATTTGTCTGTCACACTTGAATTTTAATAGAATATTTGTTTGTCTGTAACGTTCAAATTTTAAATAGAATTCTCGTTTGTCTGTGATGCTCAAATTTTAAGTAGGATATTCGTTTGTCTGTCGCGTTCAAATTTTAAATAAAATTCTCGTTTGTCTCTCACATTTAAAATTTTAATAGAATTTTTGTCTGTCTGTCACGCTTTAATTTTAAATAGTATTCCCGTTTATCGGTCACGCTTAAATTTTCATTAAAGATCAGAAATTAAGAGGCACATCAATTTGTATTATTTAGTGTTTAATTTAAGGAGTACTCAATTCCTTTTGGTAAAACACACACATATATATTTATTTATTTAAGTTTGCACTTTTTCATTAGTGTGATCTTCCGTCAATACCTTTGGTTTCATGGAAACAGTGTGAATTCAAAACTCTTTCTCTATTCATTAACCTATCATATTTATGTATTTATATCAACATTTTTCTCTCTTCTCGCTTTATCTCCCTCGAAAACATTTTTTTTTTCAAAATTTTGTACAAATATTTATAAAAATGATTCAACCTTCAAAAGAAAATGGGATATTATAAAATCTTTATTGATATTTTGTGTGTGTGTGTGTGTGTGTGTGTGTGTGTGTGTGTGTGTGTGTGTGTGTGTGTGTGTGTGTGTGTGTGTGTGTGTGTGTGTGTGTGTTGATTTTCATATTTGTTTCGTTTAAATCTTTTTAGACACTTTTAAGAAATCTTTTCAACGATGCCTTCATGGAGGTTTTAAAATAATGCTTGTCCTTTTCGAAATTCTTTAAAATTTTGGAAATCGCTTCCAACTCATCGACCCCGTTGAAACGAGCTTATGTGGATATCTTAGAACACAAAAATAGAGATTTACATCGGCCAAGACGTCTCGTTTCAATGGTTTTCATTTCATTAACAACACGTGAATCAGTTAGTCAAGTTATCAGGTTAAACACTGTGACTAAGAGAAGCATCATGCAATGGGATAATTGATATCATTACTTAATGCGATTTCGAAATAGGCAACAGGCTTTGTTCTTCACGCTGGATATATATTCAAAAACTAAATCTACTGCTTTATTAGGTGCGTGACAATTACTAAATATATCATGGCCGGTAACAAACGACTCTGGTGTCTAACTCTGTCCCGTGGAGAGGCATTGTAAATAGGAACAATTACTTTAGAAGAAATATCTCAGTGTAAAAAGATCTCTAGCGTGTATAGAACCTCTACTAGTGAGACATCGGCTTGAGTTAAGGCTGATCTCCTATTTCGGGACGAAAGTAGGTTCATTCCACTGTCGGATTTGGTTGCGATTTCCTTGATCTATCACGGTTAATAGGACTTTCTTGTGTGCGGAGCGTTTGATAGAGTGATTGCATCGCAAGCAAGAGGCTCGTGTTTCGAATCCTGAGTTCGAATGTGTCTAACTGATGAGCCTAAATGAGGGCGAAACTCGAGTCTTGCACTTCTGGGTTGGTGTCTTTCATGGCTCTTTTAAGCTACATTGTTGTCTGGTTGTGAAAAGAACTATATATTCTCTCACACATTCTGAAATATATATATTAGTGATGGGACGATTTCAATATTTTCCCGATACTCTTACCGATTCCATACTAACTTCACAATTCCGATACAATTACTGATTCCGATTCTTTATTAATCTCTAAACATTTTACTATGAAATTGTTATTTTTTTCCCCCGATCACCGTAAAAACACATCTCACATGTGCGTACATTTTATAAAACCTAAACACACACTTTTGAGCGGGTGATCTATAGATTTTAGTTTTACCGGAAGTTTTAATCAATGAACATTAATTCTGTTATTATTACTAGCAGTAGTGGAAGTTTAATCTTAAACGAATACGAAATAAAAATAAGATGATTAGTGGAATTGTTTTTTTTATCGAGAAAATATGCACGAATTTTTCAGATTACGATAACCCTAACCGTTCCGATTGTTCCGATTCTCGATTCTGATTCCCGTAATTCGTCCCAACACTAATATATATATATATATATATATATATATATATATATATATATATATTTATATATATATATATATGTGTGTGTGGGTATATATATATGCATATATATGTGTATATATATTTATATAGATACATATGTAAGTATATATGTGCATATATGTGTATATATATATTATATATGTGTGTATATATAATATATATATTATATATGTGTATATATATATTATATATATTATATATTTATATATATATACTATATTGATTAATATATACATTTATATATATATATACATATATTTCTGTATATATATATATATATATTATGTACATATTTATATATATATTTCTGTATATATATATATATATGTTTCGTTTGAATCTTTTAATCTTTGATTATATATATATATATTTATATATATATATTTATATATATATATAAATATATATATATTTATATATATATTTATATATATTTTTATATATCTATATATTTATTATATAAAAATGTATATATCTATATACCTATATATTTATATATATATTTACATATAAATATATTTATATATATATATACATTTTATGCATAAAAATATATATACATTTATAAATATATATGTTTATAAATATATATATATATTTATAAATATATATATATTTATAAATATATATATATACATTTATTATATATATATTTATAAATATATATATATACATTTATAAATATATATATATATATTTATAAATATATATATTTATATATATTTATATATACATATATTTATAAATATTTATATATATATATATATTTATATCTATATTTATATATTTATATCTATATTTATATATATTATATATATTTATATATATATATTTATATATATATATTATATATTTATATATATATTTATATATATATCTATATTTATATATATATATTCATATATACCTATATTATATATGTATGTATATATATATTTATATATATATTCATAAATATGGATATATATATATATATGGATATATATTTATATATATGTACATATATATATTTATATATATGTATATATATTTATATATGTATATATATGCATATATATATATGCATATATATTATATATATGTATATATATATATTCATATATGTATATATACATATTTATAAATATATATTATTATATATATATTTATATATGCATATATATATGTATATATATATTTGTAAACATATGTATTTATATATGCATATATATGTATATATATATGCATATATATATATGTATATATATATATATTTATATATATGTATATATATATTTATATATATGTATATATATATTTATATATATTTATATATTTATGTATTTATATATATATATATATATCTATATATCTATATATATATATATATATATATATATATATGAATAAAAATATATATAAATGTTTATATCTTTTCTGTAATTATTTCCTGTATGTTGGCGTGTGGGAATACAAAAAGTCTTGTATATATATATATATATATATATATATATATATATATATATATATACATATATACATATATATATATACATATATATATACATATATATATATATCCTCTTTTAAAAAATTCAGAAATACGAGAGGAACTTAAAATACTTCAAGAAAAGTTTGTAATAGTTCCGATTTATAAAGCGGCAAACAATATAGCTATTATATTTAAAAAATATTATATACAACGTTTATTGATAGAAGTAGGACTTATAGGAAACGTTTCGGATACTTATAAAGTAAGTAATAGTAATTTAGATAGCATTATTTTGAATAATAGTAGTATTAGTGAAAAAGTAGGATTAAAGTTAGAAGACAAACACAAAAATCTTCCATGTATATATTGGATACCTAAAATGCATAAAAATCCAGTTGGTGCTAGATTTATTGTAGGTTAAAGACGTGCATCACTAAACCTTTAAGTAAAGCTATATCTAAAATATTTAAATTAATTATAAATCAAATAAATGATTTTCACCTGAAAGGTAAATTCTATAGTAATATAAATCTATTTTGGATAGTAAATAATTCCCAACCAGTGAAAGAAAAATTAGATAAAATAAATTCCAGAATAAAAGCAAAATCTATAGCTACTTATGATTTTAGTACGCTATATACTAAAATTCCGCATGAAAAACTGATAAAAGAATTAAATGATACTGTAGATTTGGCTTTTGAAGGCGGAAAAGGTAAATATATAGACTTTTCAAACTCTAAAGCTTTCTGGTGTAAACATAAAAATAGCAAAACTAGTGTTTCTAAAGGTATTTTAAAAATACTTGTAAGTCATCATATTAAAGAATGTTGTTTTCAAATAGGAAATAAAATATTACTCCAAACGATAGGTATCCCAATGGGATTGGATCCTGCACCATTTTGGGTAAATTTGTATTTACATAGACTCGAGTATAGATATATGTCATTACTATTGAAAACAGATATATCTAAAACATATAACTTTCATGGATGTAGGAGATTTATAGATGACCTTATATGTATAAACGATAATGATGAATTCGAAAAAAATACACATCTTATATATCCAAACGAATTAAAATTGAATTGTGAACATAGAGGACAACAGGCTACATTTCTGGATTTAGATATAAAAATTGAGGATGTGATTTTTCTTTATAAAATATTTGATAAAAGAAACGCATTCCCCTTTAAAATAGTACGTATGCCTCATAAAGATAGCACCTGCCCTGTTTTTGTGTTTTATGGAACCATTATGTCAGAGTTTTTGAGAATAGCTCGCGTTACTTTAAAACTAGCAGACTTTATACCACCAGTTTCTTACTTAGTAATAAGGATGATAAAACAAGGTGGGGATAAAAATAAAATATTAAAACAGTTAAATAAAGCATTTGTTCGTTATCCTGATGCTTTTGAATCGTTTAAGATAAACCAGACTATATTAATAAAGGAAATCCAAAACTATATTAGCAATGTATAAAATGTATTTATAATTACATATAATAAATTTATATATAAAAAAAAATGTATATATGTAAAAATATTTTTAACCTTTATATATCTAATTTTAAATAAATAAGAATGTAAATATACTAAATGCTAATCATAGTGGGGGTGATAAGTAGTTAAATGGATTCATCCTAATCTTATAAATACAAGACTGATAAATTAAAAAATTAAAAAATGTATCCATTTTAAATGTGGAAATTGATGAATCGCACAGGTAAGAAATTCATTTTTATAGTATGAAAAGGTTAGTAATTGCAATTAAGAATAGAAAACTGGATCAAATGTTTGAAGCATGTCTTCTTCCTAAGATTAACGGTGGTGGTGTTTGATCAACACTGCTGGGGAGCCATGATGTAATATACTGTTTTGTTTTTTGTTTCATGGCAAACAACTGATGATCCCTTGAAAAATAAATTATTGGTATTATAGTAAATTCGAGAGCGAGTTGATGCAGTGATTGCAGGTGATTAAATGACTTACTGACTAGATGGTTTTCTAACGAATGATAAAAATATTTTTTTTGTATAGTTTTAAAGGTTAAAAACTTCCAAGACTATATATATATGTGTGTGTGTGTGTGTGTGTGTGTGTAATTATCGTTTTATCTGGTTAGTTATACATGTTTCTGTTACCGAATCATATCAGACTGTAACAGAAGTGGTTGTTACGAGTTGGAAAAACAATATTACGAGAAGACGATGAAAAAATAAATATTTGCTTTGCACTAGTATTGAGCCCCTTCTTCAGGTTTTTACTAATTACCAGTTTATATATATATATATATATATATATATATATATATATATATATATATATATATATATATATATATATATATACAAGACTTTTTGTATTCCCACACGTCAACATACAGGAAATAATTACAGAAAAGATATAAACATTTATATATTTTTTATTCATATATATATATATATATATATATATATATATATATATATGAATTCAATATTTGAAGAAACCAATGGATTTTTAACGAGGTTCATAGAAGAGTGCTCAATATCGACGTATGGCAAAATATACTTTTTATATGTTTCTACCTAAGCATTTTTATATCGCTACACATTCATGAGAATGTTTTGGTCGGCCAGTTTCAAGTAACTAGAAACCTCTTAAAGTGATGGCGATTACGGACTCTGCTTTTGTATAATCAATATCACCTGCAGAGGTCTCTACTTACTTGTAATTGGCTCACCAAAACATGCTCATGTATGTGTCGCGGCACATAAATTCTCATGTTGGAGCAAATCACAAATATATATATATATATATATATATATATATATATATATATATATATATATATATACGAAAATAGATATATTCATCTTTATCAAAATGTCCTAGGGAGATATAATGTCTTATGAATTAAATTTTGAATATTTACTTCAAGAGTGCCGAATATGTGAATACAGTAAGGTAGTATATGTCAAATAACATATACAGAACTTTCTGCTTTGAGCGAAGCCTTGCGCTGAACTGATGCATTAGATAACACGGATTACATGCATTCTAGCCTGACGATCCCTCTGGGAATAAAACGCGGATGATTCTATATAACATAATTGCTATACTTTTCATTAATTACTGTACATCTATATACACATGGATTCATACATATATACATGCACACACACACACACACACACACACACACACACACACACACACACACACACACACATATATATATATATATATATATATATATATATATATATATATATATGAATGGAAATGTATAAAAAAAAAGTATACGAAAAGTATAAAAGTTATAACTTTTCTTTATTCGTTTTCAATTGGTGACGTGCAGGAATACAAAATAATATTATGGAAAAAAAAAATTAAAAAACTTTTTACAGGTACATATTTTCGACCGATCCTTCAGCCTTCATCGGTGTAGTGAAATATACTCATGACTAAAAACCAGAATCGGTCCATAATCATGATTTCTATTTTTTTAATCTGTTTAATTTTTGAAATAATGTTACTTTTAGGCGTATGTCTATAATTTATAATGCTTCGCTGTAGTAATGGAGAAATATGATCTATTTCACTGTCATACAACTCGCCAGAGACAAAAAGATATTATTAACAATTGCCACAAACAGATAAAATAAACAAAGACGGATACATAGTTAAGGAGGACAAAAATGTGAAAAACTCGAAAACATTTATTAAAAAGTGATATTCATGGGAAAGACTCTCTCCCCTCAGCTCGACAAAATTATATTTGATCCAATGAAGGAAGATACCCAACCATCTCGAATTCATATATATCTTACGCACACGTGCGCGCATAGTTGAGAAAAGATGTTCTATCCCGCCATCGAATAACTTAAAGATTGGATGGAAAATCCAACAACACGTACCTACCAAAATCAGAAATTGGACATATCAAAAAACAGAAGCACTTGCCAAAAAATACGGGTCTTCAATCACTGATCATCTCATAAAGAACCTGTCATGTGCAGCGACTTTTAGCACGAACTCATTTTCAATCCTGAGTCGTGCACACTCATTATTCCATTTAAAGATCTTGGAAATTGTTCACGTTCGATTGAGAAGGCCTTCTCTCTGTAAACAAAAAGAATGCCTCTTGGGTTTGGGCGTGATTAGTCTTTAGGATCTTCAAGTAATATAACGTTGCTTTATTTTAATCGCTTTCCCCTCATTTATTTCCCCCCCATGCATAACGTAACGCAACGTGATTTTATTTGTATATATTTTCGATTCCCACTCATTTTTTTTTCTTCCAAAAATTACCCCCTCGATACAGGTTTGAAAAGCGAGGGCGAAACCGGTCAGCTTACTTCCCCATTTTTCTTCTTTTCTTCACTTTATTTCAAGCGTTTTTGATCATGAATTATAGTCTTCCCTTAATGATTGCAAATATATATATATATATATATATATATATATATATATATATATATATATATATATATATACTCCTATGAATTCGGTTTTCTTTTGTGTGTATCGATATTCATATTAACCCTCTTTTCTATTTATTTAAAAAGAAAATACAATGTTCTCATATGTTGGTCGAGGAATTGCATTCATTTGCAAAAGATCTAGCTAATTTGCGTATTCTTTTAAACATCCATTTTAATTAATTCCCTCTTAGTTGCTTCGGTTTTTTAATGGGATAATCATATTTAGTTAACTATTACCTGCAATTATATTCATGCAGATATTCTACATGATTTATACTTGCATAATATTTGCGAAAAAAGTTTATAGTAAACACAAAATTGTTTCCATATATATGTATGTATGTATACGTATATATTTTTGTTAAACAAATCTATCTACATATCTATAAAAGTGAACGTGTCTGTGTGTCTGTCTGTTTGTGTACATTTCTCTACGCAATAACTCTATCAATTTTTAGTCTACAGACTTGAAAGTTGATATACGGGGTACTGAGATTTGAGAAAATCTATGTCATCAGTTTTCGGCCAGAAATTTTGCTGTTAAGGAGTCAGAGTTCAACGATTTAACCTTTGAGAACTGTACCAAACTCCTCCAACAATTTTGGGTCTAAGCACTTGAAATTTTAGATATAGGTTCCTTGGACATGGATCTAACTTAATAACTTGATTAGAGCCCCAAACAATAAACATTAAGAGGTCATAATAGGGATCAAAGTTTAAAAAAAATTGACCGTTTTTTTTTCTTTTGCTCATCATACGCTTCACACCCGAGCAATGCCGGGCACCCATGCTAGTATATATATATATATATGTGTGTGTGTGTGTGTGTGTGTGTGTGTGTGTGTGTGATCAATATTATGGACATAATATTCCAACGTGATAGAGATATGAAAAAGAAACAAACCAAAATGATATATTCATCAACGTTCTGTTTTAATTTCAAGACTTCCTCGGGATGATTGATTTAACCAAATATAATATCAGTTTAATATTTGAAAATATACTTGTGTTCGTCACAACATAACAAGTATGTTTTCAAATATTAAACTGGTATTTTATTTCTTCAGAAAGTCTTGAAATAAAAGCCAAAAACTTGATGAACGTACAATTTTGATTTGTTCTTTCTTTATCTTTCTATGTATAATCTAGCCACACTGATGAGCTGTAATGCAGTGAAACAGTACTGTATATGGACGACTATATATATATATATATATATATATATATATATATATATATATATATATGTATATATATATATATATTAGTTTTTAAAATATAATTTTGGATAATTATATTGTAAAAACAATACATATGCTGCTCCCATTCGGGGGTACAAAACTGGTCAAAGGGAAAATTATTCCCAACTCGCATTTAAGTAAAAATGCACTTTCGTATAAATAAATGAATTTATTCAAAAAGTATCGCAAACAAAAAGAAATAAACAACATCTCTCTCTCTATATATATATATATATATATATAGATATATATATATATATATATATTTGGACTAATGTAAACTAATTTACGATAAATTCATTTACATACGTTCCAAGAATTTCATATGAATTAAAGTGTCGTCTATATATAATATATACATTTAAAGATCCGAAAGTATCAGAAAGATATAGACAGATTTGTACAGACATAGAAACAAGGTGATAAATTTGAAAACAAAGTACGGACATGCGTAACAAAAACCATATTAATTATTTAACGTGTTTGTTTTTCTGTTCTCAAGAATTTGTAGATAGTTTAAACGATAATTCGTGCTAAGAATCATGTTTTGGCCGAACTTGTCTACAGTCCGTTGTCTAACGATGAAACAAAATAGTTATTTAACACTGTCATAAGATGATGGGGAACTGATGTCAGTCTGTAAACAAAGCTACGTCACATCGTCTATATTACGTTATATACGCGCACATATTACGTCATATGCTCACTGATATTACGTCATATGCTCGCAGATATTACGTCATGTGTTCGCAGATATTGCGGTGTTCGCAGATATTACGTCATATGCTCACTGATATTACATCATATGCTCGCAGATATTACGTCACATGTTCGTAGATATTACGTCACATGTTCGTAGATATTACGCTATATGTTCGCAGATATTACGGCACATGTTCGCAGATATTACGTCACATGTTCGCAGATATTACGTCACATGTTCGCAGATATTACGTCACATGTTCGCAGATATTACGTCACATGTGCGCAGATATTCTGTCGTATGTTCGCAGATACTGTACTAGTTTACACTGCTGCCATTATTTACGTAAAGATGAAATTCAATCAGAAATAAGTTGCTATTAATAGCAGCTAGGAAGCGAAGATTGGCAGATAAATTAATAAAGGCGACGGTCTTCTAAATGTTAAGAACCTCTTTATATTTAAAAAGACATTCTTGGCTGTGCGAAGAGTAGTGGGTTACACTGACATAACGTGTTGAAAATGATTTTGGGCTTTAAATTTTTTCTCGATTTAATAATATAATGTATACATATATTAACCCTCTCACACAAGAGAAACACCTAATTAATCCATATAATCTCACTCAATAAATTGCATAACAAAAACACATTTATTTCATTTCAGTTAGACACCTATATTTAAATTTTAACAGACATATTTATTTTTCAGAAAGAATATTAACTGTGTCATATTTTTTTAAAAATTTTTACGGCTATATGATATCATTAAAAATCTCTCTCTCTCTCTCTCTCTCTCTCTCTCTCTCTCTCTCTCTCTCTCTCTCTTTAACAGTGCAACCCCCTCTCCTTTTAAATTTCCAACGTCTTTTTCCGTTGCTGAAATGGAACAGCGTCACACTTTTCACAAGTAATGGTAATTTTTTTTTCTTAATTTCATTCATCCAGAGGAAGTCTCGAAATAAAGACGAAACGTTGATGAACACAATACTCTGTTTGTTCCTTTTTATTTCTCTATTTCGTCGGAATACTATTTCCATTATTTTCATCACACACACACACACACACACACACACACACACACACACACACACACACACACACACATATATATATATATATATATATATATATATATATATATATATACGTACACACACATTATATATAAATCACCATGCTATATGTAATAATTCCATAGTTATTTCAGTTTTTCATGCACGATTGCGCGCGTGCGTATGTGTGACCATTTCTATATCATAAAGAATGCCACACGTCATCCATAAACACACGTGTTCATCCTTGAACAGTAAACCGTTCAAGTCATAACACGTGTCTTATAGATGTCCATATCATACTCATTGATATCATACTCAAAGTTATTCATTGTGCTTAGCTTCCCACGTGTTATATCGTTTCCTTTTTCTTTTCTTTTTTCTTTTCAGTTCTTCAAAATTCCGCAAGGTATTATAAATCTCGTGATCGCCGCGTTAAACTGCAAGATCTCACGACGCATAACTAAGTTTCCAAAAATGATAGACATTCTGTATTTGGATGAAGCTAGAGTCTCAGTTGTTACGTAAATATGTTTTGCATTTTACAAATAATAATCAAACATTTAAATAGGCACACAATTTTTTGGTCGTGGATATGACCTTAAACTATATCCAGTGGTGATGCTCCAGCTTGCAGGCTTTGGGGAGTGTGGAGCCACCCTTTAATTGTCATTGCTCCCAGGTCCACTCTGACCCGGAGTGCTAGTACTTGTTAGGGTCCAAACTATGGGCTAAATAGAAACCGACTCGAAAAAAACAAATATATTCTATTAAAAAAATGTTCTTCAAAATCTTTGGATTCGGCATTAAACAACCTGAAAAGGGTTGATATGGCGTAAAACAAATACAACCAACCAACAAAATTGTTATCACATTTAAGAATGATGTACGCAATAACAGCATGGTTGCATAACAACCATTGACATTATATCGTTAATTAAATATATCGCATATCGTATATAACTACTTATTTATATACGATTAGTTATATAGTTTTTTAATTTTATAATTATATATAAGTTTATATATAATATATAAGTTATAATTATATAAAGGTTTATATAAAATTATATATAAGTTTATATATAATATATAAGTTATAATTATATAAAGTTTTATATAAAATTATATATAAGTTTATATATAATATATAAGTTATAATTATATAAAGGTTTATATAAATTATATATAAGTTTATATATAATATATAAGTTATAATTATATAAAGGTTTATATAAAATTATATATAAGTTTATATATAATATATAAGTTATAATTATTTAAAGGTTTATATAAAATTATATATAAGTTTATATATAATATATAAGTTATAATTATATGAAGGTTTATATAAATTATATAGAAGTTTATATATAATATATAAGTAATAATTATATAAAGGTTTATATAAAATTATATATAAGTTTATATATAATATATAAGTTATAATTATATCAAGGTTTATATAAAATTATATATAAGTTTATATATAATATATAAGTTATAATTATATAAAGTTTTATATAAAATTATATATAAGTTATATATTTTTATAAGTTTATACACTTTTGTACATCATTTATATGTTTATATAATTTTTATATCATTATATATACCATTATTTATATACATGTATATATAATTATGTCACTCTCTCCCCTCCTCTCTCTCTCTCTCTCTCTCTCTCTCTCTCTCTCTCTTTATTATATACATGTGGTGTATGCGTGTATACCAGATTAAGCTGTCTGAAGATACTGGCTTCTTGACCTAAAATGCACCAAACATTTATGCTATTGTTTTTCCTTCTCCTTTACAAAGCTCAACAATGTTCGGCAAAATCAAAAACAACAGTTTTCCTCTACAAAACAACCAAACCAAAGATCATAAATAAATATTTGGAGATATAAAGAACTTGCAGCACAAAAACTGTTTTTCCAGAATTAACAGATTCAACATTAAGTTATCTGAAAAATGTAAATATGCCATAAAACAAAGACACCAAACTCTCTCCATATATATATATATATATATATATATATATATATATATATATATATATATATATATATATATATATATATATATATATATCACGAGAATGAAACGCGGAATATTCTGTGTAGCTTAATTGCCATATATATTTTCATAACCTACTACCTAGCTCTACCTGTGTATCGAGCACTTTGAAGTAAATGCTGAAAATTTACGCATAAAATTATATCTTCGTATATTATGTGATTAAATGAAGGCGTCATATGTGTGTGTGTGTGTGTGCGTGTGTGTGTGTGTGTGAATAGAAAATGTGGATGTTGTTCGACACAAATATCATATTTATGGCATATCAATCTTTTTTTATTATTTAATCTTGGCGCGTAATATCACCTGCCTCCTTCTACAACAATGTTCGACATTATGGTTTCCATGAAGAGTTGGACAGCTTCTCGGAAGGGACAATCTAGTTGATACATAAATAGCCAGAAACGAAACCGTCAAATTTTACTCAGTAGGCGCGGGGGCTCGGGTAACTGAGAATAAACAACAATCTCTTTTTGTAGATGGAGGTAATACCCGGGAGGGCGTATCTCCCAAATCCTTACTGGACCATACCATTTCATCCGACATAGAGAGATCTAATGATTCTGGGGAGAGAAAAAACGTATGTTTTCGAAATGAATCACAATACTTATTACAAACTTTTCAGTCATATTTTACGACATATCAACTCGTTTTATGCATTTAATGTTGATACTTAATAACTGTTTAAAAGATTTTATTGTATACGTTTAATTGAACACAAGTAATAATTAAACAATAGCTTTCCATACAGTAACTAAACATCGTGGATATATATTTAAAACCTAACAGCTTTTGCCAAAATTATTGAATCTGAAAAGGGTTGATATGCCGTCAAACAAAACAATCAAATCAAACACCATAAATAAATATTTGAAGAAAAGAAAGAATTTGAACCACAAAAACTTCTTTAACAAAAAAATTACTGGATTCGCCATTAAATAACCCGAAAAGGTTGATGTGCCGTAAAACAAAACCAAATTAAATACCATAGATAACAGATTTGAAGATATAAACAGGTTGCAGAATAAAACCTTTTTTTTTTCGGCATTAAATAACCGAAAAGGTTTGATATGCCGTAAAACAAAACACCCAATTTCTTAACGGTATTAGAGTGTAATTTTTATTACAAAAGGTCAAAAAGAATTTGAATGGTCCATAACGGTATTCATGAGATCAATCACACACCCCGGTTAAAATCAGACTTATAAAATTGATCATTTAATAAACAAATTACAGAGCTCTAAATACTCTAAGGTGTCCATTTGCGCTAAGTGCGTGTGTGTGCGTGTGTGTGCGTGCGTGCGTGTGTGTGTTCTTGTGTACGCACGCATGCGCAATGAGAGCAATGAGCCTAATCTAAGTCGTTCAATGCCAATAATTGGATTAATTGTTCTACAAGAGTAATTCCTGAAAGTTTTTAACTCTCATCGTTACAGAACACATTTTTTAAAGATCATTTTTCCATCACAACCTCCTCTATCCCCCCCTCTCTCTCTCATCTTTCCTCTCATCTTTCCCCTCATCTCTCATCTTGAAGAAATTTAAACATGGCGACGGTTTTTCGTCTCGTTTGTGTTTGTTTGTCTCTGCTTGTTAGTGCTGAAACTGGTACTATAAAATAAACGATTAGTCAAGTGAAATAAACCGATTTTATTTTAAACATCATTGGTGTGTCTGTGACACCAATATTTTAAATAGCATGTTTGTCAGTCTGTTACACGTAGTATTTTCTTTTGTCTGGCACGCACAAGTTTGAAATAGAATTTTCATTGGTCTGTCACGGTTAGATTTGCATTTTCGTCAGTTGTTAAGTTTCAAAAGAATTTTCATCGGTCTAACACGCTTTAATTTCAACTACCATTTAAAAAAGTATTTTTGGTGGTCTGTCACGCTTAGTAATTTCGTTCGTTTGTTGTGGTTAATAACTAGTATTTTTGTCGGTCAGTCACCCTTAAATTGAAAATAACATTTTGGTTGGTCTGTCACGCTTTCAAATATGATTAGATTTTCGTCGCTCTGTCACGCTTTTAAATATAACTAGTATTTCCTATTAGCTCGTTACACTTAAATTTCAAATGGTAATTTCTGTTGCTAAACTCTTAAATTGAATGGACGCATCTTAACAATCCGTTGTTGTTTTCTGATGTTGACCTTTCAACCTTTATTTTTATCACAAAAGAAATTAAATATGGCGGCTGTTTTCTTATGAAACTAGCGCATGTAACAGTCGATTCGTCACATCAAGTGTTTTTGTTTTGTTTTTATTTGCAATACGATGTTTTTTTTTTTCTAATTAGAAGTTGTTTGAAAGTAAAGCGATTTTTATAAATAGGTCTGGTCAACACTAATCAACCAGGCTTATAAGAATTCTTTTATGAATGCTTCGCCTTTTTAACTATGGAAGGCCATAATCTGGTGAATACAGTCGATTATGTCTGAAGTTATTAATACGGATACACCGCTGAACATATATGAAACTGACGGCTACTGCACAATGTAAAATAATGGAGTGTGTAAATATCTTTACTGGACCATCTGTATAAAGTTATATATCGAATTTGGCAGCAAGTGTTGGGAATATTTACCATCCACTATAAGTATGCAATTTCTAACGAAGCTATGAAATCTGACTAAGTGATATGGGACAAGAAAAAGAGAGAAGCAACCTTAGTAGAAGTTAGTATCCCCAATGATGCTGGATCAAACAGAGTTAGGAGAAAAGATAACAAAATACTAACTTTTAATGTACGACATGAAAAGAAACCCGAATATTCGGAATACTTTCATCATATCGCTAATTATAGAAGCAACCGTTCTCATGAAAATGAACTTTAAAAACTATCTGGAAAATACTCGATGAACCAAGTGCAAAAGAGATACAAACAATTGTACTTAAAGAGACGGACAGAATCTTAAAAAGGTTTCCAGGTTGGAATGTATGAAATGGCGGGTGAATGTCTGGCATCTGGTAGGATGCCCCATTCTTAGATAGAACCAAATGATAAAAAAAAATCTTAAAAAAAAAGAACCTGAACATTTATAGGAATTATCTTCTGAAGGTGGCAGTGGTGAAATGAATAAAGACGCTGACGTGTTCGAATCTTGACGATTCTATAGTCCTATTTTCATTCATAGGTGTTGGCAATCTTCAAGGACACTATAATGTTGGAAGATGCTAAACTCGAAGCACTCGTAAAATGAATGACCGATCCCTAAAATGCATAAGTATTTTCACCCCTCCCTTTATTTAAAAATTCACCAACATTTAGGAACTCAACAAATTTTAATGAAATTTTCAGTATTTATTTATTAGTAATCACAAAATATAATGAACACATTATCTTTTTTAAATTTCAGTGAAAGTATATCATTTTTTGTAAACACAAAACACATTTGGGTAAGTTAAAGTTTCAGGTATTAAAACGACATATGCATTTCTGTTTGCTTTTTTATATAAAATTAAAGCATTGTAGGTTTTAAGATTTAAAAAAATTGTTTTTTAATATTACATGAACATTACGAAAAAAAAACCCTAAGTCCGTGTTAATGAAACCAATATTACTTGAAGAAAAATCTATTGAACTATCAATATTATCATTGGATTAAGCCTTGTTTATTCAATATTTTAACTAAAAATGATATAATTGAAACAAATATTTCATGTGATTTTAAGGATAACAATTCTCACAAACTTAAATTTTAAGGATAACAATTCTCACAAACTTTCAAATGTAATATTATATTTTTATTGTACGCATGAATGCGTAAGAATTTTTTTTTTTAATCCTGAAAATCAAAATAATTTGCAAAATTGAGATCAAGGATCACTAAGAAAAAATGATTTTTAAAATGATATTATTTTTATAACGATTAATTTAGACAAATACGGATGGGCAAAATTGTAACAAAATACACAATAAAACAAACAGAAAACAGACAATATTTGCATCCTATAAACCGTATTCTTTTAATTCTTAATAAATTGTGTTTTGCTTATTTTTCAATGAATAAATTGCCAGCGTTATCAATGATTTTGGTTGACTATTTTCACACTTCACTTTCACTTTATTTTAAAAATGATTAGTTTAATTTATCGTTACCATACATTTGAGAATAAATCGGGTCGTCATGTAAAAAAGTAAATGAATATTCTAGTTAAAAAGCACTTAATTGCATTTTATTACAACAAATAGAATTACCTAAATTAATGAATATTTTTATAATCTTCAAGAATAAAGAACTAAAAGTATATTAATGTTTAAATTCCGCTATGAATTTTATAATAAAATTGACTTTCTGACATTTGGGGCTTCCGTAGAACTTATGCGCGACGACTTTTTGTTTGTTTTCTCACTTTGAGAGCTAATTAAGCTATTTTTTATTACAAACAAGGTGTTTTTTTTTTAATTTTATTCAATATCTTAAGACTTTACTAATCATCTTTTAAATAGTCCCCCAAAATAATATTTATCTTTCATTTCTAGTCTGATGTGCCTGTACATTACTGTTATCTCTATCTATATATAAAGTTACGTATGCATATATGCTTATATATTTCTATGTACATGATTCAAGTCCAAGCTAATTAACCGATCATTATGAATTTTGGAATATAGCTGTTAGACTGAGTGGTTTATTTAGTTTTATACATAGGGAATATGCAATTTTTGTAAAATTTTAACAATATATATTAGGCATCAGCTATTAAATATTACCCAAGGTTCGGTATCTATTAAGTATTTGAAAAAGTTTAAGGAACATTAATATGGTAGAAGAGACTATTTTACAAATATCGTCCTAAACTGGGAATGGAGCAACGGACTTATACTAAGTAGATATTAATAAGTCCTTCTTACTTTTTTTTTAAATTGAGAGCAGATAATGCACTGTGGATGTATTATCGGCAGCTCCAGTAACTCTCGCTTCTCCTTTTTTTGTCCCTTAGTCCTCATTTCCAATGAGTGATTTTTCTGACAAAGGGCGAAGAAAACGCTGCTTTCCAGGTCGGTAGTACTTCATGATTTTCTATTTCTATGTCTATCCTTGTGGCCATGTCACTAGTAAGGGTGCAACTTCAAGATTTAGCTGAACTTGTCAGTTTGCGATGACACTGTGAACACATTTATTTTTATTATAACGTTTTTTTTCGCTTGTAAAAACATCTTTTTATTTTTAGAGATTAACTTTAGACTTAAATCTTTCAAATACAATCAAAAAGTAATCGTAAACTTACAAAAAATTATGATAAATCAGCTTTAAACACTATGTTCCCCTCCATCAGTTTCCGCCATTAAATTGGTTGTACCTACTAAACTCCTTGAATATCCCAAAAGAATACATCATTGATGATGCCACTACTATTAATATAAGAAGTAAGGAAATTGAATGGAATTCACCACCCAAACAAATATGAATGGCTTGAAAAACCAAAGAAAAAATCTTCTCGTGCAGATGACCATTGAAAATGGACACGTTTAGTAACGTATTAGAGAGATATCTTTAGGTCATTGGATATTAGTAACAAACGCTTATACAATACAGTACGATATCTAAGCCTCTCCGATTGTAATCCCAAGGCAAGTAAACCGGTAAATCACTTTGACCGCAGGCTTTACAAAAGAATTTCCTTCTCCAAAATGGGCTGGCATATATCTGGATGAGGATAACCACCTCCACCGGCATACACATTTAGTACATACTTATATAGTAAGATATATGCACACACACGCACTGGTTTACGCGAGAGGGAGCGCGAGCGCACGCACACACACACACACATATATTCTGTGCAAATATTCTTTATTCACTTATATTTCCCTTTTATATATACCAATTCTTATCCAAGAAGCTCAATGTAATTACAGAGCATATAATGAATGAATAATAAAAGTCTATATTCCAAATTTCATTATGTTGACCATCTTACAATTTATTCCTTTAATTCGGTTAACACTTACAATTCTTGACAGTATCTGTTTCGTAACACAAAATCAATCACTTAATTATTATATCAATCAATGAATCTATTTTGCCCTTAACTCATAAAAAAAATAGAAATGATCAATCCACCAAAAAGAAAATAAAATGGATATGATAAAAAATATCCGAAAATTAGAAGAGAAGCTGCAAATGCCTTACAAGGCTTACATTACGCCGCCCAAAGTACGGGAAATTGCCACTTGGACGTATGAGGCTATTATTTGGAACCATGTACTTCGAGGGGGTACAAATGCAATAAATTTATTAGAACAGAGTTACTAAGAATGCTTGTAAAACAAGCAAAGGGCGCAACATTGTATTGATGGGACGGGGTTAGAGCTTGCTTGATAGTGCAAGACCAATTAGACTCTTTTTGTGGACAGTGTTTAAGAGTGAGAGACTGGTAGTGTATACATATACTATATACAAAAACACAGATACAAAGACACACACACACACACACACACACACACATATATATATATATATATATATATATATATATACGTAGTCACACGCAGCAATTATCACACACATATGTACGCACTCATTCACAAACTAACATAGCCACATTTGCCGCCGACGATACAGGTGTATTTATTCATTCTCACAACGAGTGATGCAAATATTTGCGAGTCTAAAACTGACAGGTTCTTAAGTTAAAGAGTCAGTGCTCGAAAAAAACCTTTAAACTATCCCACTCACCGTCCACAACGG